>NC_142867.1:67070000-67370000 GCF_051225735.1 Oryctolagus cuniculus
TGTACTAGTTTTTAAGATAATCTCAGAGAAACTGGCAGAAAGTTAAGGTTTTTTTGAACCTGATTTCTTAGAAGAAGTACAAAAAGTATATCTTAAATAAAACTCATTAGGACTCTTCTTTAGAGGACTAATCTGCTAAATTTGATGGTTTTCTTTTCAATAAAAAGTGATATAAAAGACTAAAGAGAGCAGATAGGATTTGCTTTTCTCATAGAATGTTCTTAAATCATTTATAGATATTAATTCATCAGTGGATTTTATTTTAAAGATTTAATTATTTATTTGAATGCCAGAGCATCAGAGAGAGAGAGAGAGAGAGAGAAAGAGAGAGAGAGAGATAGGGAGGGAGAGAGACAGAGAGAAAGAAAGAGCGAAATCTTCTATTTGCTGGTTCACTCCGTTCCCCAGTGGCTACAACAGCCAGGTCTGGGCCAGACCAAAGCCAGGAGCCAGGAACTCCATCCTGGTCTCCCACATTGGTAGCAGTGGCCCAAGTACTTGGGCTATCTTTCTCTGCTTTCCCAGGCACATTAACAGGAAGCCAGATCAGAAGTGGTGCACCTGGGACACAAACCAGCACTCTTATATCAGATGCTAGTGTTTTAAGCAGCAATTTAACCTGCTATACCATAATTCCAACCCCCAGAGGATATTTTTATGATTATTATTTTATCTGACTTTTTATTGGGATATGATGTTTTCAATGTTTTTATTATAGAAAATTTCAAGTATGTTTAAATGTAGGGAGAATTGTATAAGGAATCATCTTGTCCTCCTCATTCTGCATCAACAGTTATGATAACATTTTGAATCCAAAGCGGTATTGTTTTTGAGTCAGTGCTGCCTCTTGAATTCTGTGGATCTGAGTTACAGTCTCTGATTTACATATAAGAAGAATTAATTTCATTTTTTGGTTAAATTCACAGAATGAGCATAAGGATTACTTTGTATGTGGTGTCAAGTTGCCGAATTCTGAGGACTTCCAAGGTATTTTATTTTTTATTTATTTCTGAAGATTTGGTGTATATAACATATGAGAAAAGAATTATTTTAAAATGTGGTTATCTAGCATTTTGTCCAGAAAGATTTTTGGACCTTCTGCCCCTTCCCAGTACAGATATGTAGAGTCAGATTCCTTGATGAGAGATGTAACTGCATGTTTGGTCTAATCATGGAAAAATAATTATTGAAGCTTATATTTGAAATTTAAAAGAAAATTTTTAAATGAGCTTTAAGCAAAATAGGTAGTGGTGTTCCTGGGAATAGTAATAATCTCCCTATTCTTTTGGTTTGATTTTTGTTGAAAATGGAGGCTGGTGCTGCGGCTCAATAGGCTAATCCTCTGCCTTGCGGCGCCGGCACACTGGGTTCTAGTCCCGGTCGGGGTGCCGGATTCTGTCCCGGTTGCCCCTCTTCCAGGCCAGCTCTCTGCTGTGGCCAGGGAGTGCAGTGGAGGATGGCCCAGGTGCTTGGGTCCTGCACCCCATGGGAGACCAGGATAAGTACCTGGCTCCTGCCATCGGATCAGCATGGTGCGCCGGCCGCAGCGTGCTGGCCGCGGTGGCCATTGGAGGGTGACCCAACGGCAAAGGAAGACCTTTCTCTCTGTCTCTCTCTCTCACTGTCCACTCTGCCTGTCAAAAAAAAAAGAAAAAAAAAGAAAGAAAATGTATGTGTGGCTGTGAGCCAATATTAATCTGTTGTCATTTTAAAAGTCACTTTTCTGCTGACCTGAAAAGTATTTGAAAGTTTACCTTTGTGACATCAACCACTACCATAGGTTCAACTTGCTTCTCTCCTCATTAAAAAAAATACATTAAGGGTATTCTAGAATAGGATTTGTAGAAATTTTTGTATTTTAAAAATCTTTTGTTTTCCTATTCACTGCTTTGAGTCTTATTAAATATCTTTATAGGTTATTCCCAAAGCTAGTGTATTACCTCTTTGGGAAAAAGTTACTGTGATAGTAGCTGTGATCGGGACTATCTTCCATTTTCCTATACAGAAATTATTGTTATCTGTGGTCCTTTACCTTTTCAGACTGTTTTAATTAGTCACTCCCTTCAGCCCTTACAGGTTCAATAGTTGGAATGTGATGTACAAGAATGATAATCCACGAACTAGAAAAACTGAGTTCAAGTTCTGGTTCTTCTTCTATGAACCATGTAATTTAGAGCAACTCATGTAAACTTTGAGTTAATTTCTTGATGTATGAATATATTAGTTTATTTCCCATCTGTCTTAATTGATTGCTTTGAAAATTAGGTGAGACATTTCAATATCTGTACAAGCACAAGATTTTGTCTTATCTTTAATCCTCATAAAAAAAAACAAACAAAAGAAACCTATAAGGAAAGTGGTATTCAGTGATTTGCTCAAAAGCACAAAACACGATACTTATCTATCTCAGATTTGTCTGGTTTCCATTACACGATACTCCCTCAGATCTCTGGAAGTTGCACAGATGTGGTTTGGTGTTAATTTTTTTTCCAATTTATTTATCTGAGAGAGAGCTCCTATCTGCCGGTTCACTGTCCAGATGCCCTCCACAACCAGAGCTGTGCATGAGCTCAGTCTGGGTCTGTGCACGTGGGTAACAGGGACCCAATGACTTGAGCCGTCACTGCTGCCTCCAGGGCTGTGCGCTAGCAGGAAGCTGGCGTCAGGAGCTGGAGCTGGAGTAAAGCCCAGGTGTTCTAACGTGGGATGCTGGCATCTTAGTCAATGTCCTAACTGCCAGGCTGAACACCTGCCCCTAGTGTTCATTTTAGGCAAAGCTGTGGTGTCTTGAAGCCCATGGCACATCAGTTCTCCTCATTCATTGATTCATTCACTCAGTAAACATACTTTGATCTGGGATATGGAGCATTCATTCAATACTTATGGAATACCTGTGTGCTGGGCTTTTGAGGGTTCCTTCATAGGATGTGTCACCTATTTAAGGAGCATGCCAATAACTAAGAAAAGAATCAGTTAACAAATATTTAATAAGGGACTAATCTGTCATAGGGAGTGAGGGCACCTACTTTAGGTAGAGCAGTCAGGGAAGACCAACATCGAACGGAAGATGTGCAAATGGAAGGAGGCAGCTGTGCTATAGCGGAAGGGAGAGCACCAAGTCCAAAGGTCATGACGGACGAGGATGGGCCTGGCGTGGCTGGCATAACTTAGGGTTGCCAGTGCGGGAGCAAAGACATGTACTTTGCGCAAATTATGTAATCTCACAGCCTAAATTCTTTACCTGTAAAATGAGATGACAGCTCTCTCATTCACTGTGCTGAACGAATGACATAACATTTGAAAGAGCTTTTCATGTGGGCAGTGCTCAGTAAATATAATTGGAATTACTTAAAAAGCAGCGAGGATGGAAAGGAGGGAAAGACAGGAGCAAGGGAGGTCCGAGAAGACCCACAGGTCCTTGTGCTGGGCGCAGAGTGAGCAGGGCAAGAGTGCAGTGAGAGGAGACCCGAGGTCAGCCCGGGCGTGGTTTCGCTTTTATCCTCAGTGAAGTGGGAAGCTCCTGAAGGACTTCAAAAGGGGAGACAGCATGAGCTGAGTTATGCCTTCAAAGTCACCACGGTTGCTAAATACAGAATGCTGTGAAGGGGGTAGTGAGAGAAGCAGAAATACCCCTATCAGTGGAGTGGTCTGTTACTTTAATCCTTTGTGGGAAGTTTCTTGATTCTATTTTTGTTTTTCTTTGAAGTACTTTGTTTCCTGGTTTTTCATAGCTTTTATAGCTGTCTACACTTGGAGTGCCCAGCAAACTGAATACTTTCTCCCTCCTCTTTTTAGGGTAGTTGCTGAAAAATGAAATGGCAGATAAAATGAAATAAATGTGAAATTTTACTCTAAGCGCCTATCCACTCCCCAGTACCCTGAAGAATTAGGGATTTTAAGAAGTATATATTGTATTGGACTTTAAAATCCTATGTTACTATTCTCCAAGGCACTTGGATATTCTTAATGTATTGAGTCCCCTGTGTTTGTCCCCTTCTGTGCCAGATGTGAGCATAGACAAAGAGTATTAAATGTTGATCCTGCCTCAGTGAGGTTACAGTTCAGTTGAGGGTATCAAATTTGTAATCAAGCCAGTTCCTGTCATGACACTGGTGTCTTCCTTACTTAGACTTCTTAGTGTTCTTTAGTAGCTGCATTCTGGGAGAGACTACAGTGAAGGAACTCCACCCAGGTTCTTCTCTGACACTCAGGAGACTTGGCTGGGTTAGACTTTATTCTGCTTGGGTTGACACTGTTCAGGAAACTCTACCTAGTTGTCCATCATTTGTTGTGATTTCTCTATGGGTGAAGTACTGTTAGAGTGTACCAAAGAGAGCTGGATATAATGGAAGAGACTTGTCCAGTAAAGGGTGCTCATCTGAGTTCCATTGACGGAGACATTTGGCTTTAAAAAAAAAAAAAATGTTTGTGCGTGTGTGTTTTTTAGTAATCCATAACATGAGAGCATTTTGTGGTAATGAGACCCAGATTTCCTTCTGTGTCTGTATCCCTTTATGCAGGCATGATTTCTTGGAAAGGAGAGTCCATATGTCAAACAGTATCTCATTGAGAACATGGATTGATTCCATAGATGCTGTGGCAGTGATTAGAGTCTTAAATATTTTGTGCTGTCTGGATCAGTGAGTGCTTGGTTCCTTAACAGATCCGCTGCCTCAGTGATTGGGAAGGCAGGATGGTAAGAGCTTTTAGATCACTTATTGTACTTGGATGCATTTGACACAGAAATCATATAATCAACATGTAAATCAAAGGAGCGTTTGAATTAATTTATAATATTGTCATGGCCATTGCGTGTCTGTGGAAGTTATTGTCACAGAAGTTACACAAAAGCTGCAGCTTTGAGTGGCTACACTGCATCTCAAAAACTAATCAGAAATGTTTCTTAAGAGGAAACTGTGAGTTTTTGTTTTGTTTTTAAGCCCCTAAGGCGTTGTTTGAACTAGGATCTTTTTCACATACCTGAGTCTTACAATTCAGTCCTGTTCCTCGCTGGAGCCTCCACCCCCTCCTACTCTGTCTCACCAATGAAACTATCATCTGTGACCTTCCTAACCCCCAGAGCAGCGTAAGAAACACAAGCCTCTGCTCTGCATTAGGTGTTATGCACGTCATTAATGCTTACTGGAAAAGCACACCCCAGAGAGCTGTGTTTTGGCTTTGGCAGGTAAAAAGTCTTTCAGATCTTGGAATGCTGGAAACCTTAAACCTTTTGGTTTTTCAGCTAAAATGATTGGCAACAGAATGTGACATCTGAGGTTGCATGGCCTGCAATAGCCATAATTAACCACATGAGCTCACAGTTTCCCACTGGAGGTTCAGTGGTCTTGGGGTGATGAAAGTGACTTCCCTACCAGGAGGTGGTTTTCCTTTCGAGGGTATTGGAATACCCTTGGGTCCTATAATGCTTCACCCGTGGTCCTTTTAAAATGCTTTTTAATATAAAGCTTCAATATTGGAAATCCAACACCACAGTGTTTAACGGGGAGGCTGTGTGGAGCACTATGGCCTGGAATGGGAAACAAGCTGGGGCTTTTAATAGGTGGAGCAGGGAGTCTTGTGGTTGCGACAATGGTGAGTGCAAATAACCTGAATCAAAGCTGATTTCCAGTTTTACTCGATTTTCATCATTTGCTGTTTCCTTTTGATTTTTGCTTTCTGTGTGTACGCTTCTCTTAGAGATGCCTTCTTTAAACTTAAGCAAAACTGTTTGTTCACTGGGGGAGATAATGTAAAAAGACCAGTTTTTTTGTTCTGGTAGCAGAGATGTGAATAGTGTAAAAATACACAAACATAATTCTTTACCAGTACCTCCTTAGTAGTATGGGGGGTTTAACATTAAAAGAGGTTTTAAAACATTCATAATTTGCCTTTGACCTGTTTGGATGACTAATTAAGAGGCCTTCTACTACTTTCTGGAAGTATTCAAATCTTTTCTTACAGATCATATAGGAAAGTCCCAACCTAACGTAGTGTTATCATCTTTTTTAAACAACAACCAAAAAAAGCTTATTTATTTATTTGAAAGGCAAAGTTTCTTTGTGGGGGTTGGAGGGGGGGAGAGCGCATGAGCGAGCACACGAGAGCGAGTTTCTATCTGGTGGTTTGCTCCCCAGATGACTGCAGCGTGCAGGGCTGGGCCAGGCTGAAGCCAGGAGCTTCATTCAGGTCTCCCATGTGGGTGCAGGGGACCAAGCACTTGGACCATTCTCCACTGCTCTCCCAGGTGCATTAGCAGAGAGCTGGATCAGAAGTGGAACAATTGGGACTCGAGCTGTCACCCTTATGGGGTGTCAGACTACAGATGGTGGCTTAACCCACTGCAGCACAGCACTGGCTCCATGTTTTCTTTCTGTACTCTAACTCTTCTCAGTACTCTTCTTCTGTCCTTTTAAAAGCAATTTCTTGGGGCCGGCGCTGTGGCGTAGTCAGCTAAGCCTCCGCCTGCGGTGCTGGCATCCCATATGGGTGCTGATCGGAGTCCCATCTGCTTCCTCTTCCAATGCAGCTCTCTGCTATGGCCTGGGAAGACAGTAGAAGATGACCCAAGTGCCTGCCTGGGTCCCTGCACCCGCATGGGAGACCCAGAAGAAGCTCCTGGCTCCTGGCTTCAGATAGGCCCAGTTCTGGTCTTTGTGCCATTTAGGGAATGAACCAATGGATAGAAGACCTTTCTCTCTGTCTCTCCCTCTCTCTATCTGTAACTTTACCTCTCAAATAAATACATAAATCTTAAAAAAAAATTTCTTGAAGACCAAGTCCTTTTACTGCTAGGAGCATTTTTAATTGGAAAGTTCTGTTCCATACAGAAAGCAGGAGGCAGGATTCAGTGACCTGTGAAGGAACTCGCAGTCCCAACTCTGACTCCAGAAATAGATACTTTGGGTGCTAGAATGTGGATACAGTTCTCCCACTTCTCCCATCACTCACTGATTTTTACCTCTATAGCTTTGACCAAACCACTTATGGATCTCATTGTTCTCATTTCTAAGTTGACAATGTCAGATGAGGCCTCTCCCAGCTTTAATACTGTGTGACTGTGAATGTATAATGTGAAGTACTAGTGTTCCCAGGGCAGCATGATGCACAGGTCTCTGTAGCAGTAAAGTGTTGTAGTGCTCTCGAAGTCCTTCCGTGGAACTGGGACAAGAGGATATGGTATCCAAAAGTATTTAGGATTCTCATGAGTAAGAGTATGATTCAGTAGTCAGTTGAAATGAATGCTGGTTTTTTTTTTTTTTTTTTTTTTTTTTTTCCCCTGAGTTTAAGAGAACAGTTGAGAAACCCATTTTCTGTCAGGTACTACACAAGTCATTGAGAACTCATAGATTTTCTTTTATGCATTCTTTCTCTTACCAAAAAAGCATAGAAACTAAGGGTGTGTTTGTGTGTGTGTGTTTGTGTGTGTGATATGCTTGGTATATTTTAGGCTCCCAAGTCAAAAAGTTTATTAGACATTCATTTTTAACAGTGAAACTTTTGAGGCAATATGATAGCATGGATAAGGATGGAGGATGTGGTGTCATTTCAGCTTATTTACTAGCTGTATTACTTTGGACAGTTTCCTTAATCTCTTTATGCATTAGATTTGTTGTCTTTAAAATAGATGGAATGGCATAAAATAAGATGCCCAGTTTAGTAATTCTTGGAAGGTGAATGAGTGTCAAGTACAAAGAACTACAGACAATTCCAGACGAAATAAGAATGTAGTAATAGTTGCCCATTTTGTAAAATGATCAAAGGGAAACCAAGAATCTGCTATGTTAGTCAGGGGCAGAGAACACAGTGAGAAATATATGGCTATAGTGGCATTCCTGCCTTAAGAAGGTAGTACTTAAATGATTAAATGTAAATGTAAAAGAAGAACATGAAGCGTAGTATTAATCATTGAGATTAAAGACACCCCCAGAAGTTAAGGCATAGCAAACTAAGATTGTCATCATGGTGTTAGCCACTTTTTTCTAGCCAGCTGAGGTATTCCAGCTTAAATGTTAAATATTTTAGGGTACGTGTGTTTGTGCATGTGCACTTTTTAAAGTATTTTAAAGCTCCCATAGACCAAGCAAGTTTTTCCTTCCTTCTGGGGGAAGTTTAAAACTTTTTGTTGCATTATTGTCAGTTGTGAGTACCTAAATCATCATTTGTCACTCAATACGTATTGGTAGAAATCTGGATGATGAGTTTACAGACACAAATTTCTGTGCCTTTTAAAAAGCTGGATGCTTATGTTTGACAGCAAGACCATTGGTTTTTGTTCCAATAGTTACTTCTACCTAAACTGCTTAAATAGATTGGCCTGCGAACAGTGTGGTTTTTGACCTGTTTCAATGTTTCCGTTTAAAACATTTTTCCCCTTTTCCCATCTCAAAATTCACAAACTTATTTATGCAACACTGTCTTTATCAGTATCAAAAACATACCCCCTAAAAAGTATGTTATTCTATTTCACTTCATTTTAGAATTAATAATGTTATACAATACTACAACACTACAACTATATTACCTAGCAAGTTGTTCATGAATAAAATGTATTGTGATTACTTAGTTTGTTATATTTAAGCCTCTGAAACTAATGTTCACATCATCTTATAGACTCAAATATTTCCCTTTAAAAATGTTGGGGAAAAAAGTAACAGATATTTGGCACACTAAGAACTCTTGCTTTAAAAATACACATAAAGTTAATCACATCACATTAATTATTAGGAAATAGTTTTAAATATAGTTAGTTAATAAATTTTCAAGGCTATTTAAAGTTTCAAGGTTTGTTAATGTGCCTAGGTTGTATAAAATTCATATAATTTAGATAAATGATTAATATTTTATTTACCTCTTTTATAAGATTTCCTTTGGAATAGATTTGTTATTATTTCATAACTTTATTTATAAGATACATAGTTGTTTTCTTTTCCTCTGCTTTTGAATTTACAGCAAAAGATGATGGAAGCATTGCTGTTGCCCTTGGTTACACTGCACATTTGGTCTCCATGATTTCCTTTTTCCTACAAGTGCCCCTCAGATATCCCATAATTCATAAGGGATCTAGATCAACAATCAAAGATAATATCAATGACAAGCTGACTGAAAAGGAAAGAGAGTAAGTGTTTTTTTTTAATGCTTTTAACATCAAGCCAGTGTGAACTATATGGTATACTAAAAATATTAAGTGTGACCTAAACTGTGGCAACTTATCTATAACCTTTGTAAAGTACTCCATTTCTTTTAAGTGTACTCATTTATTTAGACTTTAATGCTTCAAATCCTGCAGTCCCAAAAATTCCTAGTGATAGCACAGTTGACTCATTTCAGTTTAATTTTCTTTCCTTTTACTTTTGTGAGCACAAATGTCACATGCTCTGCAGATATTCATATACTGCACTCAGCAAGTGAAATAAATGGTAAATGATGTATCAGAGAGCCAACCAGGAAAAGGATGAAAGGATGAACAGCATATTGAACATAACTGAGAAGTATACTGGTCAACTGAAAGACAGATCAGTAGAAAATACAAATTATGGCAGGTCAGCCTACAATTTTTTGACTTTGTGATGATATGAAAGTAATATACATTCCATGGAAGCCATAGTTTGAATTTTGAATTTGGATCTTTTCCTGGGCTAGTGATAAGCAGTATGATACTAGCTCTTGGTATGGGACAGCAACAGTGAAGCACAGCTCGCAGTGAGCCGTGAGTTCAGAATGGTAAACAGCAGATTCTCAGCGATGTTCTGTATCTCTAAATTCAGTGTTCAGCAGTGTAAGTGTATTAAATGCATTTTTGACATTTTACTATTTTCCACTTATGATGGGTTTATTGGGATATAACTCCACTGTAAGTTGTTTCCTGACGAGAATACAGAGAACAAAAGTGTTGGAATGTTGAGAAAAATGCTAGACACATTGGACACAATACACATGTCTACTACACATATTGTTACAGACACAAAGCGAGGGCAAAGGGCAGGGGGTAAACACATTATCAAAAGAGAATGGCTGAGGCTGATGGTGTGACTCAGTGGCTTAAGCCTCTGCTTATGATGCTGGCATCCCATATCAGAGCACTGGGTCCAGTCCTAGCTGCTCTGCTTCCAGTCCAGTTCCCTGCGAATGCCTGGGAAAATAGCAGAAGATGCCCCAGTACTTGGGCCCTTGAGACCCACATGGGAGACCCATGTGGGGTTCCAGGCTCCTGGCTTTGGCCTTGCCCAGCCCTGGTGGTTGTGTCCATTTGGAGAGTGAGCCATTGGATGGAAGATCTCTCTCTCTCCATGTCTCTCCCTCTCTCTCTCACTCTGCCTTTCAAATAAATGAATAAATCTTTTTCTAAATAAAGAGATAATGACTGGGAATTTTTCAAATATAACAAATTCAAAAACAGAGTGACTACAAAGAAAACATACTTAAGGAAATGTAAAGAGCTGAAAATCAAACACAAAGGGAAAATATTAAAAGCAGCTGGGGAAAAATGACATTTTAGTATCAAAAGGCTTATGATAAGATTGAAAGCTGGTTTCTTAGTGGAAACAACACAATCCAGAAAAGGTGATGCAATGACATTTTAAATTACTCAAAGGAAACAAATGTAAGGGCAAAGTAAAGACATTTTTCAGACCATAAAAATGGAGAAAATTCTCCCCAGAAGACCTACACTGAAGGAAATACTAAAGGCAAAATGAAAATAATCCTGCAGAGAAAATGAAGATGCAGGAAGGGAGCCAGCATTGTGGTACACTGGCATCCCTTATCAGTGCCAGTCAGCATCCCAGTCACTCCACTTCCAATCCAGCTTCCTTCCTTCTAAAGCATCTGGGGAGACAGCAGAAGATGGCTTACACCCATACTGCCCATGGGAGACATGGGAGACCTGATGGAGTTCACACTTCTGGCTTCAGCCTGGCCCAACCCTGGCATTTAGAGAGTGAACCAGTAATTGAAAGATCTCTCAGCCAGTGCCGGCTCCCTAGGCTAATCCTCTGCCTTGCGGCGCCGGCACACCGGGTTCTAGTTCCGGTCGGGGTGCCAGATTCTATCCTGGTTGCCCCTCTTCCAGGCCAGCTCTCTGCTGTGGCCAGGGAGTGCAGTGGAGGATGGCCCAAGTGCTTGGGCCCTGCACCCCATGGGAGACCAGGATAAGTACCTGGCTCCTGCCATCAGATCAGCGCAGTGCGCCGGCCGCAGCGCGCCGGCCGCGGCGGCCATTGGAGGGTGAACCAATGGCAAAGGAAGACCTTTCTCTCTGTCTCTCTCTCTCTCTCACTGTCCACTCTGCCTGTCAAAAATAAATAAATAAATAAAAATAAAAAAAAAGATCTCTCTCTCTCTCTCTCTCTCTGACTCTCTTTCACATTGCCTTTCAAGTAAGGTGAAAAAACATTTGTTGAAAGAAGAAAATGCATAAAAGAACAAAGGGCAAAAGAAAGGATTTTGACTTTGAAACAGATAGTAATGCCTCATCAAATAAATGGGATACACATAAAATGTATGTGGGATTATCATGCATGATTCTAACACAAAAATTGAGAAGGAGCACATGAAATTAAAATACTGGGGCTTGCATTATGGCATAGTGGGTTAAGCTGTCGCCTGCAACACCAGCATCTCATCTGGGTGCTGGATCAAGTCCTGACTGCTCCACTTTCCATCCAGCTCCCTGCTAATGGGCCTGGGAGGGTTGTGGAGGATGGTGCAAGTCCTTGGGCCCCTACACCCATATGGGAGACCTGGATGAAGCTCCTGGAAGTGAACTAGCAGATGGAAGATCTCTCTCTCTTTATCTCTCCCCGCCTTTCTCTGTAATTCTGCCTTTCAAATAAAATAAATCTTTAAAAAAGTACTCTAAGATCCTGTTGTTGTCTGGAAAGTAATAAAAATATCATTTTTTGTTACTCTAATAAATCAAAGATATTTTGTGTAACTTCATATCCACTAATAGAATTATTTTATATGAGTGAAAATTTAATGAAGGAAATAAATGGGAAAATATGTAAGAAAATTGATCAAAAGAAGGTTTTAAAAAAAGAAAAATACACATTAAGTAAGATGAATAGAAAACAAATAGCAAGTTGATAGTTACAAGCCCAGATTTATCCTATGATTATATTAAAAATAAATAGTAGAGACTGATGTTGGGCACAGCCAATTAAGCCACCCCCTGTGATGCTGGTATTCAATGTTGGAATGCTAGTTTGAGCCTGGCTGCTCAACTTCTGTTCCAGCTCCCTCTAAAATGTCTGGGAGAACAGAGAAGAATAGCTCACATGCTTGGGCCCCTGCCACCCACATGGGAGTTTCAGGCTCCTGACTTCAGCCTGGCCCACCCACAGCTGTTGTAGCCATTTAGGGAGTGAACCACTGAACAGAGGATAACTGTCTCTTTTTGTCTTTCTCTCCTTTTGCCCTCCCCTCCCCCTCTCCCTTTCTCTACCTTCCAAATAAATAAGAAATATCTTCTTGAAAAGTGTAAATTGTACTAACATTCTTCTTAAAATAAAGATTATTATAGTGAATACTAAACTCATTCTGCTTTCAAGACATACCTCAGTTATGAGGACACAGAAATACTCAAAGAGTGAATGAAAGTGTATTATATAAATAAGATCTAAATGAGAACTAATATAACTATACTAATATCAGTGAAATTTAAGGCAATATCAATTAAGTCAGACATTTTTGTGATAATACAGTCAATTCTAAATCTATGAGACTTTACTTCAAGTATAAAGACAAAATTTCCCAAAACTACAAGGAAATCTTACAACAGAGGACTTTTATCAACTATTAGAGCAAGTAGACAAAAAAATCAGTATCTAAAAGACCTGAGCAGCACAATTAATAAAGTAGACCTAACTATGTATAAATAACATTGCACCGAGCAGTTGTAGGATACACTTACTTTTTCTCTGGTACACATAGATTATTTACCAAAGTTGATTATGCTGGGCCTCAACAAATTCCAGGAGAATGAGACATTAAGAATACATTCAGTGACCACAGTGGAATTTATTGGAAATCAATGATAAAACCCCAAAAATGTGTGGCTATTACAGTATATGCTTCTGTGCTTCTGTATAACTTACAAATCAAAGAAGAAACCATACAAAAAGTCTAAAATTTTTTGAAGTGAATGATGGTGAGAATATAGTGTATCAGAATATCTAAGTTATAGATAAATCTGTAACATTAAGTGCCTGTGTCAGAAATTTATAACCTTAAATGATTGTGTCAGAAAAAAAGAAAGATGTTAAAGTAAATCATCTTAAGTATCTATGTGAAGCCACCAAAAGTCAATTAGTTTAGTGCTAGGAAAGTGAAAGGAAGGAAGTAGTAAAGGTAAAGATAAAAATCTAAATGTATGACTATACAGTAGAAAAATAATAAAGGCAAAAGTTCTAATCCAAAAAAGGCAAAAGTTCTAACGCTTTAGAGAATTAATTTAGAAATGAAAAAAGACAAGGCAAAATAACCAATATAAGGAACAAAAGAAAGTTGATACTGCAAGTACAGACAATTAAGGATGAGAAGATCCTGTTAACAATCTAATGCTAATTAATATGAAATTCAAAGAAAATGTCTAAATTTCAAGCAAAACACAACTTTCCATTTTTTCAAACCATGAGTTTTCATGAACTCATTCCATCCAAACTCATTGTATGAAGTCAGCATTGCCTTGATTCCAAAACCAGACAAGCACACCACAAAAAAGGAAACTATAGACCAATATTGCTGATGAACATAGATGCCAAAATACTAGCAAATCAAATCCAACAACAGATCAAAGTGGGATTTATTTGAAGGATACAGCAATTTGCACATCAATAAGCATATAATGTCACATCAACAGAATGAAGGATAAAAATCATATGAACATCTCTCTAGATGCAGAAAGGGCATTCAGTGGGAGTGGTGCTGTGGCATAATGAATAAAGCCACCACCTGCAATGCCAGCATCCCTGGAAAGTCCTGGACTGCTCCAGTTCCAATCCAGCTCTCTGCTAATGGCCTAGAAAAACAGCAGAAGATGGCCCAAGTGCTTGGGCCCTTGCTTTCCACGTGGGAGCCCCAAAAGAACTTCTTGGCTCATAGCTTTGGCCTGGCCCAGCCCCAGCCATTGTGACCCTCTGAGGAGTGAATGAACGGATAGAAGAACTGTCCCCTCCCCTCCCTTCCCTCCCCTCCCCTTCTCTTTGTAACTCCAACTTTCAAATAAATACATTAATCTTTTTAAAAAAGAAAGAAGCATTCAGTAAAATTCAGCATTCATTCATGATGAAAACGGAACAAATTAGGAATAGAAGGAACAAAACTCAATGTAAAATAAAGGCTATATGTGACAAACCCACAGTCAACATAATTTTGAATGAGAAGAAGCTGAAAGCATTTCCTCTAAGATCTGGAACCAGACAGAAATGTCCAGTATCATCATTCTTATTGAAGATAATACTGGAAGTCAGATTGATTAGGCAAGAGAAAGAAATAAAAGGACTACCAATAGGAAAGGAGGAGTCAGGTTATTCTTGTTTTGAGTTTGCATGATTCTTTATATAGAAAAACCTTATGACTCCACCAAAAGACTTTTTGAACGGATAAGTGAAATCAGTAAAGTTGTAGAATGAACACACAAAAAAAATCAGTAACATTTGTGTAGACCAATAACAAACTCACTGACAAAGAAATTGTAAGAGCGATCCCATTCACAATAACTCCTGGGAATAAACTTAACCAAGGATGGGAAAACTTATTATTATTATTATTATTTTGACAGGCAGAGTGGACAGTGAGAGAGACAGAGAGAAAGGTCTTCCTTTGCCGTTGGTTTACCCTCCAATGGCCGCTGCGGCCGGCGCACCGCGCTGATCCGATGGCAGGAGCCAGGTGCTTCTCCTGGTCTCCCATGGGGTGCAGAGCCCAAATACTTGGGCCATCCTCCACTGCCTTCCCTGGCCACAGCAGAGAGCTGGCCTGGAAGAGGGGCAATCCGGACAGAATCCGGCGCCCTGACCGGGACTAGAACCAGGTGTGCCGGCACCGCTAGGTGGAGGATTAGCCTAGTGAGCCGCGGTGCCGGCTGAAAAACTTCTATAATGAAAATTACAAGTGGCTGGCACTGTGGCACAGCAGATTAAAGCCCTGGCCTGAAGCGCCAGCATCCCATATGGGCGCTGGTTCTAGTCCTGGCTGCTCCTCTTCCAATCCAGCTCTCTCCTGTGGCCTGGGACAGCAGTAGAAGATGACCCAAGTCCTTGGGCTTCTGCACCCAAGTGGGAGACCAGGAAGAAGCTCCTGACTCCTGGCAAGAGCAGGTTAATTGCTGTTTGAGGCACCCTTATCAGAGTGCCTGAGATCAAGTCCCATTCTGCTTCTGATCCAACTTCCTGCTATAATGTGCCTGGAAGGCAGCAGAAAATGGCCTAAGTACTTTGAGTTCCTGCCACCCATGTGGGAAATCTAAATGGAATTCCTAGCATTGATCTGGCCCAGATCTGACTTAAATGTCTGCCCCTAAAACATTTTCATCACTCCAAAAGACCTTCCTGTACTCATTAAGCAGTTATTCCCTGAATCCTACCATCCCTCAGCCCCTGGCAGCTACCAGTCTACTCTCCCTCTCTGTGGATTTTCCTATTCTGTATATTTCATATAATGGAATCATAGAGCATGTGCGTGGAGGTAGAGCCTGTATGACCTACCATAGGTAAGGAACCTTTTTCTTGACAGGGGTCATTTAGATGTTTATAATGTTATTTGTGGGCCGGTGCCACGGCTCAATAGGCTAATCCTCTGCCTTGCGGCACCGGCACACCGGGTTCTAGTCCTGGTCAGGGCACTGGATTCTGTCCCGGTTGCCCCTCTTCCAGGCCAGCTCTCTGCCGTGGCCCGGGAGGGCAGTGGAGGATGGCCCAAGTGCTTGGGCCCTGCACCCTATGGGAGACCAGGATAAGCACCTGGCTCCTGGCTTTGGATCAGCGCGACGCGCCGGCTGCAGCGCGCCGGCCGCGGCGGCCATTGGAGGGTGAACCAACGGCAAAAGGAAGACCTTTCTCTCTGTCTCTCTCTCTCACTGTCCACTCTGCCTGTCAAAAAAAAAAAAAAATGTTATTTGTGGCCCTACACAATTATCAACTCAAAATTAGCCTTTGTAGCTTTCCTGAGTTTCGGGTCCCACCCACGGTTGCCTCGGCTGGGCCAGACCCAGTGATTCTGTGGGCCAGATGTTCCCCACCCCACAACACCTCTCCAAAGGGCTCCACCTCCTAGTGTTGTTGCGCTCAGGATTAAGTTTCCCACACATGAATTTGGGGGCATACCTTGAGACCATAGCGCCATACTAGTTCCCTCTTTCTCAAGTGTAGCTCCCGTGCACCTCATGTGGCGTCCCCCTCCGCAAGCCTGTGAGCATGACAAACTGCTCTTCGACTCATCTGTTCAGGTCAGGTGTTGAGAGCTCGACTGTTCCCATACTCCCAAGGCAGGCATCTCTCCCTCTTAACCTGTTAACAGATAAATCTATTAAAGTAGTCGTTTCACTTTCTTTATAGTGTTCTTTGATGCACATTTTTAATTTTGATGAAATTTAATTTCTTTTTTCTTGTTTTTAGTACTTTAAGTGTTATATCTGAAATCCACTGCTAAATTCAGGGTTATACAAATTTATCCCTATTTTTTTTTTGCAATAGTTTTATTTTAGTTCTTATATTTAGGTCTGTAATCCATTTTGAGTTAATTTTTGTATATGGCATGATATAGGAGCCCAATTCCAGTTGTCTTGGCATAGTTTTTTTTTTTTTTTCCTAAAGATTTATTTATTTATTTGAAAGTCAGAGTTAGAGAAGGAGAGGCAAAGAGAGAGAGAGAGAGAGGTCTTCCATCTGCTGGTTCACTCTCCAGTTGGCCACAACAGCTGGAGCTATGCCGATCGGAAGCCAGGAGCCAGGAGCATGTTCCAGTTCTCCCACACAGGTGCAGGGACCCAAGGATTTGGGCCACCTTCTGCTCCTTTCCCAGGCCATAGCAGAGAGCTGGATGGGAAGTGGAACAACCGGGACTTGAACTGGTGCTCTATAGGATGCTGGCACTGCAGCGTTAGCCCCACTTGGCTTGGTTTATTAAAGAGACTATTATGTCTTTGGCATCCTGGTTGAAAATAATTGCTCAGATTTTATTTCTGGACTTGAGTCCATTGATTTGTATACATCTATTCTTATGTCAGTACCATAATAAGTTTTGAATTTGAGAAGTATGGATTCTCCAACTTTGTTCTTCCTTTTCAGTATTGTTTTGGCTATTCATGGTCCCTTGCAATTCCATACTAATTTGAGGATTTGGTTTTATATTTCCACAAAAAAAAAGCCATTGATATTTTGTTAGAGATTGTAATAAATCTATAGATTGCTTTGAGTAGTATTGCCATCTTACAGAAACAAGTCTTCCAGTGGATCTTTCCATTTATTTTTATCTTTTTCAATTCTTAACAGTGTTACATATCACATCATGTGTCATTAGACATTGTTTTTGTTTTTCCTTTCCAATTTAGGTGTCTTTTTTTTTTTTAAACCTGCCTAATTGTTCTGGCTGGAATTTACAATACAATGACGACTAGCAAGGTGAAACCAGGCATTCCTGGTTTTTTCTTCTTAAGAGAGAGCGGTTAGCCTTTTGCTGTTGTGTATGATACTACCTTTGAGATTTTCATGAATGTCCTGAGTCATGTTTAGGAAGTCCTTTCTCTTCCTAGTTTTTTGAGTGTATTATTGTATTGTTTTTTGGCAAAAATTCAGATTATCAAATGGTTTTATTCTTTTCCTCTGTTAATGTAGTGTATTATGTTGATTTACTTTAGAATGTTCAGCTGCCCTTGGTTCCCTGGAAAATAACACTGGGTCCTGGTCTATAATCCTTTTGAAATGTTTTTAGGTAGTTTGCTAGTATTTTAGTGAGGATTTTATATCTATATTTATCAGATATTGGACTATAGTTTCCTTTGCCTGTGATGTCATAGTCTGGCTTTGGTATTGGAGTATTACTGGCCTTTTTAAAATGAGTTAGGAAGTAGTTCCCTATTCTCTCTCTTGTTTCTTTCTTAAGTACTCTTAATTCACCAGTGAAGCCATCGGCTCCTGGATTTCTTTTTGTCGGGAACTTTTTAATCACTGATTCTATTTTTGTTACAAACCTATTCAGATCTTCTATGTATTGTTGAGTCAGTTTAAATAAGTTATGCATTTCTAGAAATTATGCATTCCATCTAGGTTATCTAATTTGTTGGCATTCAATTGTTCATAGTGTTTTCTTTTTATTTCTTTAAGGTCTAAAATAATGTCCCCGTATTTCTTTCAGATTTTAGTTATGGGCATCTTGTTTTTCATAGTCTAGCTAAAGATGTATTTATTTAGCTGATCTGAAAGAGCTGACTTTTGGTTTCATTGATTTCTTTGTTGTTTTTCTATTTTCTATTTCATTTTTCTGTGCTCTTATCTTTATTATTTTTTTCATTTTATTTTGTTTTCTGTTTGCTTTTTCCTACTTGCTAAGATGTAAAGTTAGGCTGTTGAGTTTTTTTGTCTTTTTGTTTATTGTTTTTAATTTATCAGAGAGACAGAGAAAGAGAGAGCTCCCATCCACTGGTTCACTTCCCAAATTCCGGGAATGACTGGGGCTGCCCTGGGGCTGAAGCCACCAGCCAGGAGCTCAATTCAGGTCTCCTGCCATGGGTGGCAGGACCCAGTCACTTGAGCTGCCTCCCAGGGTCTGCATTGGCAGGAAGCTGGAAGCAGGAGCTAGAGAAAGAAATCAAAGCCAGGCCCTCCAGTGTGGGACGTGGTCCTTTTAACCACTAGGCCAAATGCCTGCCCTGAGATCTTTTTCAGTGTCAATATTTAAAGCTACAAATGTACATGTCCCACAAATTGTTGCATCTTGTATTCTTGTTTTCCTTCATCTCAAAGTATTTTTTAATTTTCATTGAAATTTCTTTATGGATCCTTTGGATGTTTAAGAGCCTATTGATTAAATTTTATGTATTTGTGAATTTTCCAGTTTTCCTTTCATTTTTGATTTCTCAGTTAATTCTTTTTTTAAAAAAAACATTTATTTAAAAGTCAAAATTGCAGAGAGACAGGGATAGACAGACAGAAGGATCTTCCATCCTCTGGTTCACTCCTGAAATGACTGCAATGGCTGGGGTTGGGCCCGGCCAAATCCAGGAGCCAGGATCTTCCTCTAGGTCTCCCACATGGGTGGCCCCTAGAGGCCCAAGCAGTTGGGCCATCCTCCACTGCCTTTCCCAGGCCGTTAGCAGGGAGCTGGATCAGAAGTAGAGCAGCTGGGACACAAACAGGCACCCACATGGGATGCTGGCATCACAGGCAGTAGCTTTACCCATTATGCCACAATGCCAGCCCATTCATGCTGCTTTGACAGAGAAGTTGGTTTTATGATTTTGGTATTTTTAAAAATTACTACAACTGTTTTTGTGACCTAACATATGGTCTGTACTAAGAATGTTCCATGTGGACTTAAGAAGGCATAGAGGCCTGTGCCATCGGCTCTTAGCTTTTGCCTGGCCCAACCCTAGCTGTTCTGGCCATTTGGGGAGTGAACAGCAGATGGAAGATCTCTCTCTCTCTCCTTTCTCTGTAATTCTAACACAAAACTTTGAGGACAAAGCCTTTAACACATGGGCAAACGGGAGCCACCCAAACTGATATCCAAACCATAGTAGTTGTCAAATCCTCTATTTCCTTGTTGATCGTCTGTCTCGATGTTTTATCCATTATTGAAAGTGTTGATCTCTCTATTACTGTAAGATTGTCTGTTTTCCCCTTCAATTTTATTAATGCTGCTTTATATATTTTTATCTCTTTTATTTTTTGGTTCATATGTTTCTTTTTTTTTTTTTAAGATTTTATTTATTTATTTGAGAGAGTTACAGACAGTGAGAGGGAGAGACAGAGAGAAAGGTCTTCCATCCGTTGGTTCTCCCCAGGTGAACCAACAGCCGGAGCTGCGCCAGTCCAAAGCCAGGAGCCAGGTGCCTCTTCCCAGTCTCCCATGTGGGTGCAGGGGCCCAAGGCCTTGGGCCATCCTTTACTGCTGTCCCAGGCCACAGCAGAGAGCCGGATTGGAAGAAAAGCAGCTGGGACTACAACCGGTGCCTGTATGGGATGCCGGCGCCGCAGGCAGAGGATTAACCTACTGCGCCATAGCACCGGCCCCGGGTTCATATGTTTCTGATTGTTGTTAATGTCTTCTTAATAAACTGATACGTTTATCAATATATAATGACTTTTTTTTTGCCTGTTTTGATAATTTTTGACTTTTTGTCTGATATTATTTTAGCCCCTTGGTCTTTTTGTTACTATTTAAATGAAATATTTTTCCATATTTTCTCCTTGAACTTGTGTCTTGGCTCTCATGTGAGTCTCTTGTTGGCAGCATACAGTTGAAACATATTTTGCTTTTTCATTCTGCTAATCTCTGCCTTTTGATTAGCGCATTTAATCCACTTACACTTAATGTAATTACTGGTATGGAAAAACTCATTTCAGCAATTTTTCTGTTTGTTTTCTATGTGTCTTGTATTTTTTGTGCCTCAAACTCTCCTCTCCTGCCTTCCCTTGTGTGTAACTGATTTTTTTGGTAGGGTGCCATTTTTTATTCCATTCTCATTTTCTTTTCTGTGTATTCTTGAGTTTTTTTTAATGGGGGTTTTACTCAGGGGATTATAATTAATACCATATATATATAAAAAAACAATCAAGTTTCTTTTTTTTTAAAGATTTATTTATTTATTTGAAAGTCAGAATTATGCATAGAGAAGAAGAGAGGCAGAGAGAGAAGGTCTTCCATCCGTTGGTTCACTCCCCAGATGGCTGCAACGGCTGGAGCTGCGCCGATCCAACGCCAGGAGCCAGGAGCTTCTTCCGGGTCTCCCACATGGGTGCAGGGTCCCAAGCACTTGGGCCATCTTCTACTGCTTTCCCAGGCCATAGCAGAGAGCTGGATTGGAAGTGGAGCAGCAGGAACTCGAATCGTCGCCCATATGGGATGCTGGCAGTGCAGGTGGCGGCTTTACCCACTATGCCACAGCATCAGCCCCAACAATCTAATTTCAACTGCATACCAGCTTAGCTTCAATAGCATACAAAAGCTCAGCTCTTATACACTTCTGTCCCCCACCCACTTTATGTTGTTATTTTCACAAATTGCATCTTTATATATGGTGTGTCCACAATACACATTTGCCCATTTAGTTCCTTTACTGGAGGTTTTTTTTTTTTTTTTTTTTAAGATTTTATTTATTTATTTATTTAAAGGCAGAGTGGTGCAGGGGATGTGGGGTACAGTGGTAGGGGGGAGGGTCTTGGCAATAAGAAAGGGAGGGAGAGATCTTTCAACCACTGGTTCACCCCAAAATGTGTGCAGCAACTGGGCCTAGGCTGAGCTGGAGCCAGGAGACAGAAGAACCACCCAGGTCTCCCACATAGGTGACAGGAACCCAGATACTTGTGCTATCATCTGCTGTCTCTGAGTTGCATCAGCCAGAATTTAGATTGGAAGGAAAAGCCAGATTCGATCCGAGACACTCTCTTAATGGGATACAGGCATCCCAAGTGGTTGCTTAACCCATTGTGCCACAACAGCTTCCTGTTACTGTCTGCTGTCCTCTAGTTCCAACTCGAAGGCCTGAGCCTTCACTTCCTGCTTCCACTGAACCTAGTAATCAGCAAGAGATGGAAGCTTAGAGTCTTCCCTTAACAGACATCCTGTTCTGAGCATAAGTTCTCCAGTATATTTGGACACTTTTGAATACCCTATTTTCTCAACGAACCTCTTGCCAGCTTTTCTTCCCATGCCTTAGGCAATCTGTTTAAAGTCCTAGTTGTGATCATTTGCTCCAGGTAACTGTGGGTTGTCTGTTTGCCTTACCACTGGAGCAGCGTGAGCTGCTTTGCGGCAGCAAGTTCTGACTAGGTGAAATACAGGCAAGTGCCGTGCCTTATGCAGGCAGCCCATATGTATATTAGAACAGAAAACGCCCATTTTTTTTTTAAAGAAGATCTGCTCCCCTCCCTTAGGAACCAAGGGTCAGGCTCCACACTTATTTTAGCCCCTTGGATGCTGTCTTACAGGCCTCTGTGAGATGGGGAGGCGAGTAGGGCCAGAGCAAGTCCAAATGCTGCAAAGTTTTCCTCATGGTTTTCAATTGCCTTTATCATGATTCAACATTCAGGCAGTTGATAGAAATCTTTTGACTATTTTCCAGCACTTTGACAAAGTTAATTCCGATGTTTTTTGCTTCATTTTTTGATGTTTCTCTAGAGGGGCAGGCTTTGGATCAACCTACTTCAGCATGTTCACTGACATCATTTGGTTTGTATGATGATGAAAAACATGACTTCCAAGGGTTGAAGAGAGTCCTAGATGATTTTAAGCAAGAGAGAATACCGTGACCAGATATGTCCTTGAGAAAGAGTACCTTTAGTTTTCTAGAAAGTGATCTCTCCCAACCTTTTCTAAGTTCTATAAATTCTCTCTCCAGATTGCCATCAAATTTTTACATGATAATCAGATTTAAAATGTTAGTTATGTTGGAAGATTACTTTGGGAGCTTGAAGGAGGGCTGTCCCTTACATGGATAAACATTCTTGCCTATCAGTTATACACTTAATTTATGATAGGAGCAGCTTAACATGTGGGCAGCTCCAACTAGAATGCCCCAATGGGAGTAGCATCCGTGATTTGTTTATTGGTTGATTGATTTCCTCAGGCAGACTAGAAGGCCAGCTAGATGTAGGTGATTACATTACATGTATTTTCTTTGGCAGCCAGGAGAACGACAGGAACTGCATTTTTATGAATGAACTTTACATTCTTCCTCTATCTTTTTCCCCTTTGTGGAAATACAGACAATGTTGATTCTAATAAATACATTGTTGACATTTTGATATTTCTAAAAGTGAAATGCATCTTAAAATTAATGTCACATTATAATTGATAGTCTTATCTTAGTGTTATATGTCAGTGATAGATTTCACAGTTAATGCTAACAGATTTTATGAACTATTTAATGTTTTTAGCTGTTTCGTCCATTTTTTGTAAAGTATTTTTGAGACCTTTTTTGAACAACACAGTTGTATACATGAGATATATAAGTAGAAATACATTTATTGATTATGCTTGCTGATTGAATCCACCTCGGTTATTCTTAGCTGGGATCATTGAGAGCAGATTAGACATGGTTTTCTTTTCTCCTGAGTTTTCAATTTTGATGTAAATCTTTCCAGGATATTAGATGGAGTCAGGTCTTCATGGGAGATGGAAAATGGAAATTGAATGACTCATTGAACAAATTATATTTAATGTAATAGGCCTAGGAATTCCCAGCCTCTTCCCTCTCTGATTACTGCCTCATCTGGCTATTGGCACATGAGATGTTAGAATTCAAGCCCTGTTTAGCCAGTTTTGCTGAAAGAAAAAAAAAGGAGAACCACACAGCTATTTCTTTTCTTTGTCTGGCCTGTTTAAAACATGGGTCTGGACTGATGCCTTGCCTAAGCCATTACTTGTGCACCTGCACACTGTAAAGGGAAACTCTGAAGTCTTTGCTGTACTTCACTCTGAAGACTCAGACCGCACAATGCAAAAGAATGTAACTGGAGTCCAGCTGCAATGTCTTCTTTCACTGAGGCCTGAAATAGGTTTTAAAGTGATTTCTGAAATGAAACTTGTTAGCTATTGTTGTTATACTACTTAGCCGTGTGGTAGATAATACATTCAGAATGGGTTGGTGAAACCATCATTGAACTAGCTGATCAGAACATATGGCTTTTCTAAACCCTCACTCACGTGGAGTTCTTTGTTTTATTCTCAGAAGGAGAAATAGGAAGTGGTATAAGTGACAGGCTCTTTGGAAACTTCCTAGACTGTCCACAAGACTTTTACAAATCTCTGAAAGATGTCAGCTCTCTTTCTATGGAATTATTGGAACCTAGAGGAATCATTTCCTTGATTTTATGTATTCAAATTTGTTCCTATGGCAGATCTTGACTACAACCACAGTAGTTGCCCATTTTACCCAATAGACTCGTTTTTGGTAGAGACAGAATTACTAACGTATGAAGAAATTCTGATGTGTTCACACTCAGATAATATTGGGCTAAGATCATAGTCATTCTAAGTATATCTGAGTCTCACTGTCATGGAATAGTCTGTTTTAATGATCTCTTACCTTTCTATGACCAGGAGCATAAAGTGGGTGTGCATTCATATAAAGGGACTGGCCAGACTGTTCCTCACCTGTGACTGGAATCTTTTCCTGGGCAGCCACATAGAGCATATGGCGCTTCCCTTTCAGTGTAACTGGATTGCATTTTCCCAGGAGGGAAGAAGAGACAAAGGAATTTGCAGAGTAGCAGTGAACCAACCGATTTTTTTCTCTCTCTCTGCAGCTTACCTCTTAGTCTGGCAATACTGACTTGTTGAATAAATGAGCCAGAATTTTTGCCAATGGCATTTTCTTGAAGCAATTAGATTACCTGAACTTTACTTGTATAAGTAATAAATTTTCTGTAGAAATAGTGAGTGGCACCTGGGATTTCATTGGTGTAAAGATTATATTAAAAGCATAAAGCAAAATTCCAGAGCTCTAGTTCTGGCTAGTGTGGCTCTGACTCCTCATTTCTGTTACGACCAGCTTCAAGCCTACTGAAACACCTGTTGACAACATCTTATATTAAGAATTATGGATTCCTTCCTATAAAAATTCTCAGCTTCTGTTTGTTAATCAAGCTGTTTTAATGCACAGAGTTCAGGAATGATGACTGTTTTCACTAAATTAGCATCTGTTTGCTTTCATGGCATCTGAAATCTGATGGCCTCCTTCCAGAAGTAGGAGATTTTCACTTTGTGCTTAGGCTTAAATGCTATGGCTTTAATTTTCACCTCTTCTACTGTATAGACCCTGACCTCAAACCTCTAAATTGAACAATGACTGTGACAGCTTGTAGTAGGTTTTCTGTTTTTCCTTCCTGTGCAACTTATCAAACAGTTGTTTTTCAGAGAAAGAGCATTATTGAAATACACTGAATCACTAGTTGTTTTGGGTTTTGTAATGGTAGGAATTGGACCTAAATTAAGAAACTGTTTTTATGAAAACTCCCCCAAATGTCAGCCATTACAGCTCTGCTATAATTATCTAACACTACACCGTGGAATGGAAATGAAAAAAAGTGTCTACACGCACTCGTGGACTTACTGTGTTTCAGCACCAGAGAGAATATGATTACATCATCTGACTGAACCCTTCATTGTACAGATGGAGAAACAAGTTGGAAGATGAAGTGAGGTCATAAAATAAGTTAACCAAGCATTCCCTTCGATTTGGCCCATGAAGATGGTATGCTGATGTGCTGTCTAATACTTCTAAAGCAAACATGGGACATACAAGAAGTATATTTATCAATGCACATCTGTATCTGAGACTGATAACATCCTTTTTCCCATTATAAAGAAAACTTTCTTATGAAAAATACCATGTAAATCCCTGTGTGTTAGCAGGGTACTATGTCTTGTTGGAAAATGTTAATTTTTGAATCACAGTTATCAATTTCTTTACTTGACACTTGGTTTTTCTCTGAAAGATACATTGCAAACTACCTCTCTTTCCTTCTTTCTTTCCTCAAATTAAACTTGACAAAGCTAGTTTTTATTTATTTTTTATTAACAATTAAATAAGTCTTTGGAGTCATGCTGACCCTATCTCTGAGTGACTATGGAAATATTCACCTGGCTGAGTCTTGATTCTCCTGGTGTGATACCTATGCCACTGTGCCTCTGGGTTGTTACAAGCGTTGAATGAAGCACAGTTCTTAACATAGGCTTCAGACAAACTGAATAATTGGTTGTTTTCCAAACATATCATATTATTTCCTGCCTTGATAATCATTAGCCATGCTATTCCAAGTATCTAGAATGCTTTTCTCTCCATCTTGAGCATCAAAATTGTAGTTGTACAAGAACTCCTTTCCTTATTATCTATAAAACTTTTCTTCATTAACAGTTTCTTGATTTTCCATAATTTGGTGTTCTTTCCTCTTTTGTAGACCTGTGAACAACTCTATAGTATCTCAAAAATGAAATGTTGTGTGTGTGTGTATTCATTTAATTTTAGCAACAACCAATATGTGTCTTATTCCTGTTTGAAATATTTTCAGTGTAAAAATTGCATCTTCTTTGAGATTAAGCTTCCTTGTATTGTGAAGACACTCAATAAATATTTCTTGAATTGAATTAGGGGAGCAAAAGCGATGTTCAGTTTTTGTGAATGCTATTAGGTAATCTGACACTCCACACCATGGCCCAAAGTTTTAACTCTAGATGTTCTGGCCAGGACCATCATCATTTCTTGAAGTCCCTTAGGACGATGGCAGGCTATTAACTTCTGCGCATGCTATAATCCAAGGCACAGGCAGCAATGCTGAAGCAGTTGTGTTCAGGAGTGAGAGCAAAGAACATTTTAAAATGAGGAATCCCCATGGAAATTCAGCCAGGAGAGATCAACAAAATAAAAAATGCAGAAGGTGGCTGCTGGGTGAGACAGGAAATGAACACCTTGTGAAGATTAGGCACTCCACTGAGAGAGGGGAAATGTGGAAAATGAGTCAGAAGTAATTGTGCAACTATTTCATCAATGACACTTGGAACTATATTGTTATATGTGTTGTTTTTAATGAAGTGTGCTTTTATAGTGCTGATGTTATTATCTGGATGAGGAAGTCTTCCTTGGTATTATTGTCATCTCAGCTTTCCACAGCCAACTAAATTAAAATACAGTAATGTGATGGGACAGTGGGATAAGAAAGAAAACCAGACGACTCTGACATGTTATACCAAGCTGAACTTATTGCTTTTCTGTTTGCAGTATACTCAGGTCAGAATAGCAGTTCCATGTAATGTTTAGGGAGAAGGGCCAAAGAAATAATGTATTTAGTTAATAGTGGGCTATGTCATGAGTAAGAACAGTGTTTCTCAACAGGAAGTCCCAGAGTGTCTGTGAGCTCTGCAGGTAGCCCTTGGACTGGCCTTTTGCAATCTATTAGTATTTTTCATATGGCAATGTAAATGTTTTGAGTCACAAGTAGGTATGACTTAATCATTGAATTTCATAAATAAGGCTTTATCTTAACTGATGTTGCCTTTAAGAGAAGCACTCTTCTTTCGTTTAATTCTTCTATGTTTAACTTCTGGGTAGGCAAAGAGTGGGAAGATGAAGTAATTCTATCAAGTGAGACAGTTTGAAGTAGGTGGTTTGTGGAATATTTTCTAAAAAATACTGTAGTTCTCCCTTATCTGCCGTTTTGCTCTCTGCAGTTTTGTTTATGTGTGGTCAGCCACAGTCTAAAACATTGCCTGCTGCTCTATCACTGGGAAATCTCATGCTGTCCCACCCGGTGCTGAATCATCCCTTTTTTACGTGTTCCACAGTGTACACACCACCCAGCAGTCAATCACTCGGTAGCCAGCCTGCTTATCAGATCTACCGTGGTGGTACTGCAGTGCTGGTTTGTAGGGTTTGATACTCTCTGCAGTTTCGGATGTCCACTGGGGGTCTTGGAACAAACCCCTCATGGTTGAGAGGGGACTGTTGTAAGTGCACGGAAAGATTCAGTGAGTTATTTTTAGCTAGGGGTGAATTATTTTAACTTCCATCAATATATCATCATAATAGTTCTCTAGGCAATTTTCTAAGGTTAATAACATTTATGTCCTGGATAGTGTGTCATTATGAAACAAAACTGAGTCATTCACTTAACCATATAGTTGTCTTAACTGTCATAACTTTCCCCAGATGGTTTTCAATTAAGAAAGATAATCATCAAAAGTAACTTGTGAATCAGATTAAATGATCAGTTCGTTTTAGTAATCATGTTTTTCTTCTCTAATTACATAAAAGCGAGAAACAGATATATTTAGTTTATATAGAATTCAATGCCAAGCGTTGAAGTTAAAGGAGGCATAGGTACTGCATAAGAATTCAGTCATGTGCTGAGGATGAGCGCATGCGCGTCCCTGCCCAAGATGCCAGGGCTAGGTAGAGTCTCTCCGCTGCTCGCCAGGCGTCAGGGGCGGACGGCAAGTCAGCAGACCAGCATTCTTAGCACCTGAGGACTGTGGTAGAGATCAGCTCAGACTTGGTTGGAGGCAGCCAGCAAAGGCACGCTTGAGAACATGGCCCCTAAACATCTGAGCTGCTGACTGGGCAAAAGATTCAGGGGCTGCCCAAGCAAAGGGAGGACGTGCGCACTGGCACAGAGGTTGCCCCTTGCCCTGGACCGAAGCTTCCCATATCTTACCCTGCCTGCCAAGTGAAATCACCTGAAGTTGCTCTGAAGTCTACTTTGAGGCATAGATAAAAGAAGGATATTTCTAATGTGATCTTTAGTCCAAGTAAAAACTAATATTTTTTTTTTTTTTTGACAGAGTTATACAGTGAGAAAGAGAGAAAGAGAGAAAGGTCTTCCTTCCATTGGGTCACCCCCCAAATGGCTGCTACGGCCGGCATGCTGTGCTGATCCGAAGCCAGGAGCCAGGTGCTTCTCCTGGTCTCCCATGGGGTGCAGGGCCCAAGCACTTGGGCCATCCTCCACTGCCCTCCCGGGTCACAGCAGAGAGCTGACCTGGAAGAGGGGCAGCCGGTACAGAATCCGGCGCCCCAATCGGTATTAGAACCCGGGGTGCCGGCACCACAGGCGGAGGATTAACCAGGTGAGCCGCGGCGCCGGCAAAAATTAATATTCTTTCAAAGATTATTAGCTTTAGTTGTTAGTATCAAAATAAATTCAAAGCATAGAAATAAATCTTTGTAGTACTTAATATATGACTAATTTGGAATAAATGTGTAATTGCTGCCACCAGTAATTACTAGAGATTAAACACTTCAAAATATTTTTTAGGGGCCGGTACTGTGGCTCACTTGGTTAATCCTCCGCCTGCGATGCTGGCATCCCATGTGGACGCTGGGTTCTGGTCCTGGTTGCTCCTCTTCCAGTCCAGCTCTCTGCTGTGGCCCGGGAGGGCAGTGGAGGATGGCCCAGGTCCTTGGGCCCTGTACTCGCATGGGAGACCAGGAGGAAGCACCTGGCTTCTGGCTTTGGATCGGTGCAGTGCTGGCCGTGGCGGCCATTTGGGGGGTAAACCAACGGAAGGAAGACCTTTCTCTCCGTCTGTCTCTCTCTCTCACTGTCTAACTCTGTCAAATAAATAAATAAATAAAATGTTTTAAGTGATAAAAATTATATATCAGGATGGGTGGGCATTTGGCCTACCAGTCCAGATGCCCATGTCCCATATCAGATTGCCTCGGTTTGATACCCAGCTCTATCACCTGACTCCAGCTTTCTACTACTGTAGACCCTGAGAGGCAGCAGTGGTGCTCAAGCAGTTGGGTTCCTGCCACTCATATGGGAAACCAGGACTGAGTTCGGGTTCCCTGGCTTCAGTCCCAGCTCAGCTCCAGCTGTTGCAGGCATTCGGGAAGTGAATCAGCAGATGGGGGAACAATCTCTCTCTCACTCTCTCTCTCTTCCTCTGTCCCCCCCCCCCTTCCTTCTCCCTCTCCACCTCTTGAATACATAATAAATAACATTCAAAACTGTGTATTCCAGCTTAGGAAAAGAGAAAAAAAAAAAAAAACATGAGACCCATACTCAGTCTCACTAGTAATCAGAAAAAAAACTAATTAAACCAGAAGAGGATATCATTTTTTATCCACCAAACTGGGAAAAATTAGAATATCTATTTTGTGACAGATTTGGTGATTGTATAGAGGAAGAGGAACTCTTATCCTTTGCTTGTAAGAGTTTTGTTTGGTTCGTTTATTTCAGAGATCAATTTAGCAGTACAGTTAAATCTATTCAACCTAACAACCCTATTCCTGGTCAGATCCTACCCTCTCAAATAGCTTTTACATGTGTCATACATGTGAATTTACATGTATATTCTCCAAAAAGTACTGTGTATATACTACCTAGATATTTAAACAAATTCGCTCTGTATTGGAACTATAATTAAGTAGCTAACCTCTTTTTCTGCTCCTTTCAGGGTCTCCATTTCTGTGTAAAATGATGTTATTTTCTTTTTTAAAAAATTTATTTTTATCTTATGTGAAAGGCAGAGTTAATGAGAAAGAGGAGAGACAGATATCTTCCATCCGCTGGATCACTCCCCCAAATGGCCACAACTGCCCCAAATGGCTATGCCAGGTCAAAAGGAGGAGCCAGGAGCTTCTTCAAGTCTCCCATGAGGGTGCATGGGCAGGAGCACTTGGCCCATCCTTCACTGCTTCCCCAGGCACATTAGCAGGGAGCTGGATCAGAAGTAGAGCAAGCAAGTTTCCACCGGAAGCCCTCATGGAATTCTGGTGTTGCAGTAGCTTAACCTGCTGTGCCGCAATGCCAGCCCCAGAACATGATTTTCTTAAACATCTTTAAAGCTTCTTTGCATAAAACTAGGATATTTATTTCTCTGTACAGCTTATCCTTCCTTTCTGATCATTTTCATGGGGTTGATGTGAGCAGTTACTTTTTCTCATAAATCATATCATTTCATACAACAGCTCTTGCTTCTTGATTGGTTTGAAACTTGTGTTAGCAGTTCTCCACGTTTCCTTATGAGCAAAGGTTTGTGGTAATAATGCATAGAGTGTTCAGTGCTTCTCATTTATATTAATGGAGGCCTTCTAAAAAGACTTACAAAAGAATTAATTTTTCCCATGATGCTTGTTAGTAACTACCATTAATATAAATGATGGCTCCCAGGTTCCTGGTGTGGAAAGTCTAGTGATGAAATAGTAGAAGTGTTAACTGTAGTTATTTATAGGAACTTACTGTTGTAAGTTAATTAAACACACCCATAAGTAACTGAAGTGTTTTATTATTTTAATTTGTTTAAATATAGGATTGGTAAGCTAGTGAGAAATGGCAGGTCTCTTGGAGTTTGATTGACACTTGTACTTAAACTTTTTACATGTATAGATGGCAAATGAATTTATTGAGGCAACATTCCCTATAGAAAATATTTATTTCTGAATGTGTAGTGCATAGTATTTCATTTCTAGCATTGAAAAAGTTAGTTACTAGAGGAAAACTTTTTAGAAGCCACTTCCCAATATTAAATTGTCTAAATAATGTTCTGCAGGAGAGATACAGGAATTCTAGATGATTTTCTAGTTTCTGTGTTTGTGGATTTTTTAAAAGATTTATTTTATTATTTGTCAGGCAGATTGACAGAGAGAGAGAGAGAGAGAGGGAGGGACCTTCCATCTGCTGGTTCACTCCCCAAATGGCTAGGACATTCAGGGCTGGGCCAGGCTTGAAGCCACAAGCCTGGAACTCCATCTGGATCTCACACATGGGTGAAAGGACCCAAGCACTTGGGCCATCTGCTGCTTTCCCAGGTGCATTAACAGGGAGCTGTATCAGAAATGGAGAAGCTGGGACTTGAACTGGAACTCTGTAGGAAAATGATAGCTAATATTTCTTTATAAGAGGATGCAATGGGTGTGGGTATTGTGGCACCGCAGGTTAAACCACTTGAGACACACACATCTGAATCAGAGCGCCACTTCAAGTTTCCACCACTCTGCTTCTGATCCAGCTCCTTGTTAATGTTCCTGAAAGACAGCAGATGACAGGCTAAGTACATGCACCCCTGCCATCCATGTGGGAGACCCTGATGGAGTTCCTGTCTCCTGGCTTTAACCCGGCCCAGCCCCAGCTGTTGTAGCCAAATGGGTAGTGAATCAGCAGATGGAAGATATCTCTATCTCACTGCCTTGCAAATAAATAATAAATATTTCAACAATAACAAAAAAAAAGGAGTCTGCTTGTTTGGGCACATCTCATTGAAAGAAATTTCCCTTCCCACTTTATATCATTTTTATTGAAACCTAGCCTGTCTTTTTAATATGCATTTTGGAATAGACACAACTCAATTTTGTCTATTTTTTTAAAGATTTATTTATTTATTTGAAAGTCAGAGTTACACAGAGAGAGAGAGAGAGGTCTTCCATCCGATGATTCACTCTCCAGTTGGCCGCGATGGCCAGAGCTGTGCCAATCTGAAGCCAGGAGCCAGGAGCTTCTTCTGGGTCTCCCACATGGGTGCAGGGGAACAAGGACTTGGGCCACTTTCTACTGCTTTCCCAGGCCATAGCAGAGGGCTGGATCGGAAGTGGAGCACTGGGTCTCAAATCGGCACCAATATAGGATGCTGGCGCTTCAGGCCAGGGCATTAACCCACTGCGCCACAGCGCCGGCCCCAGTTTTGTCTATTTTTTAAGTATTTATTCTATCTACTAGAAAAGCAGAGGCTGGAGAGTGGGGTATGGTATATTCCATCTCCTCAAATGCCCACAATAGCCATCTTGAAGACAGAAGCCCAAACTCCATCTGGGTCTCACATAGCTGGCAGGAATCCAATTAGTGAGCCATCATCGGCTGTCGTCCAGGATGCATTAGCAGGAAGCTGGATCAGAGGTAGAACAGCCAGGACTTGAACTGACACTCCAGTATGGGATGTGAGCACCCCAAGCACCAGCATAACCCATTGCCCTGTAACACCCACACCAATTTTGTCTTTTATTTAAACATATAGTTTTATTTATTTTTTCATCTATTTGAAAGTCAGAGAGTAATGGAGAGAATTCTTCCACCTGCTGGTTCACTCCCCCAAATGCCTACAATAGCCTGGGTTGGACCAGGCCAAAGCCAGGACCCCAGGACTCCATCTGGGTCTCCCACGTGGGTGACATGGGCCCAGGCAGTTGAGCCGTCACCTGCTGCCTCCCTGGATGCAGTTCCAGGAAGCTGGATGGGGAACAGATTAGCTGGAACCTGAACTGGTACCCTGATATGGAATGTAGGCATTCCAAATGGTTACGTAACCTGCTACACCACAACACAATCCCCCAGCACTTTTTTAAAATGGAATTCAAAATCAAAATTCATGGTGTCAGAATTATAAATGAATATACGAACCTGTTCACTTATTCATTCATTCATCAAATAGTTAGTTAGTATGTACTCTGATAGACATTGTTCTAGAGTTTTTTATATAGTAATGAGCAATAACAACAGTTAAAACTATTTTCTCTCTTTAAAAGAAACAGTCATTTTTTAATCAGTTCTGTAAATTGTGTGTTCCATATGAGTAGACTTTATAAGCTAGCTGTTTTTTTTTTACAGAAACTCTGATTATTATCTAATTTCACAGATACGAAAAAAAAATCACCTTGGTTCATGTATCACTCCTTTTATTCAGTATCACTCCTTTCTTTGCCTGGCCTACCCTTGTCTTAGGAGCACATTGCAAGATTCACTAGGCACCCTCAAGGATAGAAAGGTGTACAATATGATTTTGAGCAGAGAAAGATACTATTGGGTGGTCATCTGGTACCAGTCTGAGGTGTCAGTTTGTTAGGAGTAAAGGCCCAATAATTGACTAGCAAGTACTTTTGCATGTTTTAGGATCAACCTACAAGTTACTTAGAATATTCTTTTATTTATCTTTAAATTTTACTTGAGAGACAGGCAGCCAGAGAGGTCTTCTCTACTGGTTCATTCCCCACATGTTCACAACAGCTGGGGCTGGGCAGGAACTCAAGCTAGGGGCCATGTCCTATGTGGGCGACAGGAACGAAACTGTGAGCCATCACCTGCTGCCTCCCAGGGTGCACCTCAGCAGGAAGCTGGAATTGGGACTTGAACCCTAGCACTAGCACTCCAGTGAGGAATGCAGGTGTCCTGAGAGGTGCTGTAACTGCCAGGCCAAACACAGTCCTTTTCAGCCCATACTGATTGAAGGATACAGGGTTAGTCTACCTGTAGGATATTTTAGAGAGACCATACTATTATCAGCCTAAAAATTGGTAGTTCCAATTTTTAAAGAATGTATCCCTGTAAGCTATAGACCATATAAACAACTACACCAGACATCTGAACTCAGTTGCCTCAACATTTCTAAAACACAGCTTCTTTCATCCTGATCCCAGTCTCCTTTTCTTCTCCACTAACCATTTTGGTAAATGCATTCTTAATCCATTCAGTCATCCAAACCAAAAACACAAACATCACTCCATGGACTGTTCCCCTTACCTCCCACATCCATGGGATCACTAAACCAACATTATCTCAGATGGGTCCTTTCCTCTCTGCCACATTGCTGTTGCCACTGCTTTTATCATCTCTCAACCCGTCTGGTCCAGTAACCTCCCAACTAATCTTTTGACCCCTTCCAGTTTATTTGTCTTCTGAAATCTCTTTCTGAAATGAAAATCTAACCATATTACTCTAACATTTTAAATTCCTCAGTGTTTATCTACAGTTTACAGTCCAAAGTCCATAATCTTAGTTTATAGTTAAAATCCTAGACTAAGATTCCTTTATACTGTGAGTTTCTTAATGTGACCCTTATCTAATATTATCTCTTGATACTTCCTCACATAGAACGCCTGTTTCCTGAATGTGCCCACATTGTTTTACGCATTTCTACCAGTAATGGCTAGCTAATAATATGCAAATAGTAATTCTAGATCTACAGCAAAAAAAGTAGAAGTATATTACATTGGGCTTTAAAACACAAGTGCTGTGTTGAAATGGAAATAATGAGAAAACATAGGATAACCATCAGCAGGCAAAAAAGGAATTAGTGGAGGTTATTTGACAATAAGAAGGATATCATATATAGTACTGCAACCCTAAGAAGATAATACACTAACCAAAATTTGTATGAAAATGTAGCAGAGGGGCCGGTGCCGTGGCACAGTAGGTTGATTCTCCACCCGTAGTGCCGGCATCCCATGTGGGCGCCAGTTCGAGTCCCAGTTTCTCTACTACCAATCCAGCTCTCTGTTGTGGCCTGGGAAAGTAGTAGAAGATGGCCCAAGTCCTTGGGCCACTGCACCAAAGTGGGAGACCAGGAAGAAGCTCCTGGCTCCTGGCTTCCAATCGGCACAGCTCCAGTCATTGCAGCCATTTGGAGAGTGAACAAGAAAGACCTTTCTCTCTGTCTCTACCTCTCGCTGTCTGTAGCTCTACCTCTCAAATAAAATAAATAAAATCTTTTTAAAAAATAAGAAAATGTATCAGAAATGAGTTTGGCCAAAAATATTGAGATATCAAAGTTTTGGAGTTTTTTCAATCCAGAACATCATGGGAGAATACCTTCTTCCCATCAGGATCTGATGAAAAAGTTGTGTTATTATTTTTTTTAAGTCATTGAGGGAAAACCCTAGTATACAAATAGTAAATAGGGGGACAACATTTTGCCTAGCGAGTTAACCTGCCTCTTGTGGCACCAGCATCCCATATGGGTGCTGGTTCATGTCTCATCTGCTCTATTTCTGATCCAGCTCCCTGCTAATGCACCTGGGAAAGCAGCGGAAGATGGCCTATCTACTTGGACCCCAGTCACCCACATGGGAGACCTGAAAGAAACTCCTGGCTCCTGGCTTCAGCCTGGCCCAATGGTGACTGTTGGCGGCCATCTGGGTAATGAACCCTCAGATGGAAGATCTCTCTGTCTCTCTCTCTCTCTAGAACTCTGAGTTTCAAATAAATAAATAAGTAAATTAAAATAGTAAAGAGAGAGAGAAATCCAAAGAGTATTAAGAATCCTCTTGAGTAAATGGTTGAAAGACAAATAGCTCATTAAAAAATTATCAAAAAGTACTACACCCATGAAATGTCAATCAGGATAGCTGAATCAGTCTTAGTCTTATGGTATAAGGGATTTGTTATAAAATCTTACACAGTTGAAGAAACAGGAAACTTAAGAGTCAAAAGAGGGAGTCGGAGGATCAGAAAAAAGACACTGAGCAGCCCTTCTGAAGCTTTGTGCAGGGGAGCAACTTAGGCCAGGAAGTGGGACATAAAGCATACCTCAGCTGCAGAGTGAAACCCCAAAGGCGAGCAGGTGCAGGAGACTTCTGTGGAAGGCTGTTACCAGTGCGTATGGCGGTGGGCCTGGGGTCACTGCTGCTCAGCAGAGTGAGCAGTTGGGAGCAAGAGCTCCATGTGGCTGGAAGCACAGAGACCAGGTGACTTCTGCAGGCAGCCTTGAGTCGACCTCACCACCAGGACCTTCAGAGTGCAGTGGCTACTGGTACACTGCTGTCTTCTGAACCTATGCAGATTTGGTTTTTGTTCATTTCCAACCTGGGTCCACACAGGCAGTGATATTCTAGGAAATATTAGCAGCTTAGCTAAGTTGACATGGTAAAAACCCACAATGAATATGAAAAGGCCCCATACTATATTCTAGGAATACAAGGGTACATCTAAAAGTTCATAGAAAAATGGAATGAAAAGTTTATTTTAGGGCAGAAAATTTTGAAGTTCATCCATACATGGTATCTTCAAGAAGTTCCCAGAAAATATGTATCATGAAAAAAAGAATATATGGATTTCAAAACTTTTTTTGCACCAAAATAAGCTTATCTTAAAAAATAACTTTTTAGAATTCATTCAAGAGACAGGGTTCCCATCTACTGTTCATTCCCCAAACACTGCAGCTGAGTCAGGCACAAAAGCCACCACAGCTGAGAGCTAGGAACTCAATCCTGGCCTCGCAGGTAGGTGGCAGAGGCCAACTGCTGATACGGAATGCAGGTGTCGCAACTGGTGTCCTAGCTGCCAGGCCAAATGCCACCCCTAATTTACCTTTTAATTCCGTTTTCCCGTGAACCTTCTTGAAATAGTCTTCTATAATGATTAATGCAACAGTAGTAATCAGTCACAAATTACAGTTGGTCTTGCTATGTTTCGGGTGTTCTAAATTTTATATTATATATATATATGTGTGTGTGTGTATATATTCATTATTGCCACAAAAGCAGTATAAGATTAATACTGTTATCTCCATTATATTCATGTATGAACCAAGTTATAAAGAGTCAAGAAATTTACTTCCAAGGCTATACATTGTTCTCTAGGATTAGCAACAGCACCATTTTTTTAGATAATTTTATTTGAAAGGGTTACATAAAGAGAGAAGGAGAGGCAAAGAGAGAGGTCTTCCATCCGATGGTTCACTCCCCCAATTGGCTGCAGTGGTCAGAGCTGCACTGATCCGAATCCAGGAGCCTGGAGCTTCTTCCAGGTCTCCCACGCGGGTGCAGGGGCCAAGTACTTGGGCCATCTTCTGTTGCTTTCCCAGGCCACAGCAGAGAGCTGGATCGGAAGTGGAGCAGCTGGGACTCGAACTGTCGTCCATATGGGATGCTGGCACTGCAGGCAGTGGCTTAACCCGCTATGCCACAGCACCGACCCCAGCAACAGCACCGTTTTGACAGAATCTAGCAAAGTCAGGACATACTTTCTCTAAGTATGTCCCCTAGAGAATCTTGCTCAAAGGAGGGCATAGAAAGATGCTAAATGTATGACTCGTTGTATTAGTGAATAAATAGGAAAAATGAGAAACAGCCAAAGTCTCCTTCAGTAAGGGAGTAGAGAAATAAAATATGCAATATTTATGAAATGAATATTAATTCAGAGTTAATAGGAATGTATTAGATATGTATATTTACAAATTAACTCAGAAAAGCAATATTGAATGAAAAATGTAAGTTGTAGAACAACATTCATGATTCATTATTGCTCATTAAAACACTTGTATTTCAAAAGCAGAAAAAGTGACTTGTACAAATATTCACCACATTTATAAATCATGACTCTGGGGAGAGGGTATGGCACATACTGTGACTGTCTAACCACAGCCATTCCTGGCCTCCTGCTATATCTCAACAGAACTGCATTTTGTTTTTCATTCTCTTCATTTGCTATGTGGAAGTTGGGCCCCAGTCCAGCGCCAGGGATTAAACCATAATTCCCTGTTTACTAATCATGGAGATGCCATTTTGCTCAGGAGTGATTGGCCTAGGAATTGATTCGCACTTCTGACCCCATTCTAGGGAGCACTTCGGGAATAGTGTTCTGCACTAAGACCCATGGTTGGGATGCTGGGAATAGGCCATTTTCTGATGTGGATGCTGGATTCAGGGAATTCTCTGTGAAAATTAAGAAAGTTTGCACCTATCTGTATGTTGTACTTCAAGAACAAGTTTACTTAGTAAATATATCAAGAGAGACATAGGAGAAAAGCCTGTCACCCTCTACTAGATGTTGTCTCTGCAAATGAGACCTGGTTGTCTAGCAGGCATTTGGGGATCATGAATGGGCCTAATCCAGTCTTGTAAGGATGGCAGAGTGGAAAGATGAGCAAACCTGGGTCCTGGAGAAAGTCGCTGAGTCCCTGAGTTAGCCAGCTCTGTCTCCATTCTTCTTTTATTTAAATCAGTCATTTAGGTCTTTTGTCACTTGAGGTTCAAAGAATCCAAACTAATGAAGGAGGGAATTGCAGGGATAGTAAGCAAGACAACTCACTTGGTCTACATTTATTTATTTTAACTAAAAAATGCAAAATGTTATCGGTTGTAGAATCTGGGTATTGGGTACATAGGTCATTATTCTCTAATTTTAAAATGAATTAGCGCCAGCGCAGCGGCTCAATAGGCTAATCCTCCGCCTGTGGTGCCGGCACACCGGGTTCTAGTCCCGGTGGGGGCGCCGGATTCTGTCCCGGTTGCCCCTCTCCCAGGCCAGCTCTCTTCTGTGGCCCGGGAGTGCAGTGGAGGATGGCTCAGGTCCCCTGCACCCGCATGGGAGACCAGGAGAAGCACCTGGCTCCTGGCTTCAGATCAGCGTGGTGCACCGGCCGCAACGCACCGCCCGCGGCGGCCATTGGAGAGTGAACCAACGGGTAAAGGGAAGACCTTTCCCTCTGTGTCTCTCACTGTCCACTCTGCCTGTCAAAAAATAAAATAAAATGAATTAGGTACTATTATTTAAAATGACCTTTAATTTTAAAATGGAAGCAAACAAGTACCAGATGAGTTGTAGAAACACTCAACAAATAAGATGAAGGAGTGACTAAATTGAGGGGCAATTGGGAAATATTTCTCAGCAAAGAGCAGCTCTATATTTTGGTATATGTCTTCAATAGGAAGTTATATGTTCTGAAGGGTAGCTTCCTATATTTCTAGCTAGAGACTACATTTTAAAATAGACTTCTTTCCCCAGCATTTTATACAAACATGTTTACTCATCATTTAGCTAAATAAAACTCATGAACAAAGTATTCTTACTTTCAGTAGAAAAGTCATCAGAACTTGGACTCCTAAATCTGTGTTGTTTTTACTTGAGATAGTAACTGTGCTCAATTCTCAAATTATGACATGTACACATGTCTGGCTCCAGGATATAATAATTTAAAGAAAGCCTATGATTGAAATATTTGACTTTGGTGTAGGACCAGAGTTGGAATCCCAGCTCCCCGTCTTCTCACTAACTTTGGGAAGTCACTACTATAAGCTTCACCATAGGTATATAGTATTGGTGTGGAGCTTGTACGAAATGGAAACCTCAAATTAACAATGACTAAAACATAAAATTTTATTATCATGCATAAAAATCCAGGGATCAGTAATCCAGGGCTAGAATGACAGGTCCATAAATTCAGAAAATCCTGACTGCTTCGGGGTCTCTGCTGTTCCATCCAGGGGTGTGGTCCTCATGGCCCAGGATGGTTGGTGGTACATCAGCCATTATACAGCCACAGGCAGGTGGGTCTTCCTCCCTCCTCTAAGGACTTCCACGTTCTCCAGGAAATGTGCTTTTTCTGGGTGGCCTACTAAAGCTTGAAGGTTCTGCTAACCACAGAAGAAAAGAATGGGTGTTGGGAGTATTCATCAGTCTCTGCTCCAAGATTGTTCTAAAAATTAAACACACAGCATACAGAGCCAGGAGCCACTGTCTTAATAATTATCATTGAACATCAGGTATCTGACTGAACAAATGTGCTCGTCTTTTCTCTCCTGAGTAGCTGTAAAGTAACAGTACAGGGATTAAAATTTAAAAAGGTAAACCTCATAGTTACAAAAGGGACAAGAAAGGCAACCTATGGAGAAAAGAGATGCCAACAAAATTGTAAAACCTGGACAATGACTTGGCAGCCTGCAAAAATGAAAAGCTAAGAGCCTCCAAGGGAGAAAGCTAAGAAGCAAGCTGATGATTCCTGCTGCAAAAATTCAGAAAAGCTCAGAATTGCAGGCTAGATATCTTTGAAGGTGAGGCAGGTATGTCGGGAAGTCGGCATCAGAGTCACTGTGCATGTGATAATGCCTCTCATTCATTCACTCTTGAAGTTTACTCTTACGAAGTTGAACCAGACCAACTCTGGATTCAGGGACAACAGAGGTGCCATACGAAAAAAGAGGAATTAAGTGACCATCTATGCAAGAGAGTGAAAAATTGGCTGATCCAAGAGGAAATACCTATAGCTTCTACAGTTGTACATCTCCAAGTGAGACTATCTGTCCTCAGCTGACCTTCCAGGGTGAAACCTGCCTTTCAACCAGTACTGTCCATGCACACTTTTTAGTGCCTTGCTTTTTAACAATGAGTAGTCAGCAGACAGAGCCACCAGACATTTGAGGAGACAAATACAGAAGCAGAAAAAAAGTAGAAGGAAAGGATATAAGGGATATAAGGCACAACGAAAACCAAAAGCAAAGGACTGTGAATCTGTATCCTCCAACAGACAAGTGAAAGAACTTTATTCAAGAAAAGAGAAGATGGTATGCAAATGAACACTCATTAAAAGACAAAGGGGCTGGCGCTGTGGCCTAGTAGGCTAAACCTCTGCCTGGGATGCCAGCATCCTGTATGGATGCTGGTTCATGTCCTGACTGCTCCTGGTCGAACGAACTCCCTGCTAATGTCCTGGGAAAGCAGTAGAAGGTGCCCCAAGTGTTTGGGCCCCTGCATCCACGTGGGAGACCTGAAAGAAGCTTCTGGCTCCTGGCTTCAGATCGACCCCACACCAGCTGTTGCGGCCATTTGAGGAGTAAACCAGTGATGAAGACCTTTATCTCTGTCTCTCCATCTCTTTGTAACTCTGCCTCTCAAATAAATAAATAAAATCTTTTTTTTTAAGGCAAAGCTTGGAAAATTACAGCAATAGTTTTTTTTAATTCAACAGAAGGTTGGAAGGTAAAAGTGAGGAATCTCCTAGAAAAAAAAAACAAAGTCAGTGATCAGAAATAGAAAAGATAAGACACTAGAGGCATTGCTCAACTGTCTGACCCAGCATCCAAAAATCAGTGAGTGCAGAAAAGAACCAGATAAAACCTAAGGTAGAAAATTGTCCAAGACATAATATAGGAGAAGTTCTAATAATTTGAAGACTTGGTTTCAGATTAAAATATCCCAGTGGGTGCCACGAACAATGAATTTTAAAAGGCCCACATAAAGGTACATCATTGTAAAATTCTATAGATAAAGTGGAAATTCTAAAATGCTTTCAGAGGAAAAAAATACAAAAGAATAATCATAATACCTGCCTACTCAAAGACAGCATTGAAATCTAGAAAGCAGTGGAACAGTGCTTTCCAAGTACTGAGAGAAAATTGTTCCTGTAACCTAGAAATATGTCTTTCAAACTGCCCATCCAATGGAAGGTGAGTGAGAAGACTTTGCAGACATGGAAGCCCCTCCCCCCATAGAAACAAAACAGCCTACCTGTGCACCTTCCCTAGGAAGCTCTTGAGGTGCACATTGTTAATACAGGGAGTAAACGGAAGAGCAAAGGAAAGGAAGGGATTCAACGCAGAGTGAAGCATGATTCTCTGGGTGGGAGGACATCGTAGACCAGCTCCTTAGGTGCCTCTTGAGCAGGAGGGCTCAAGAGGGAGTGAAACTGAAGTTCACTGGTGGATTTTACTCTATCAGAAGGGGATTTTCATTGCTTTCAGAGAGTCTGGGAATAAATCAGTGAGAGATACATAAATAAACTTAGCAGGCGAAAAAAAATAGGTGGTTATTAACCCCCTAGGAAAACCTTATTTCAAAGAAATATAAATAATATGTATTATATGTTGTATATTGATTTAACAAAAAAATTGTAGGGGTGACCCTCCTGAGAAGTTGGGAGGAAGAAGTGTGACTATTTTGGGAAGAGGTGGGAAAGCAATGTGTAAGAGAGCTAAATCCTCATCTTCCCCAGTAGGTTCAGTGGATCATTTTTTAAACCGCAGAATGAAGAAACAGGAATGTCAGGACATTAATTGGAAACATGTAGGGTAAATACCAAGAGAAATAGCAGCTTAAGTGTTGAGAACAGTTGGCTCTGGTGTCTAGGAATTGAGGTGTGGCTAAGGTATTTTAGCTAATAAACACATAAACTAATGTTTTCTCAATCAAACTTGTAGAACAATTTTACTTTTTAAATGATACACTATACTGTTTTGATGTGAAAACACATTAACTTTCAAATGTGGTTTTTGTTGACTTCATTTTTACAGTCTTTTTATTTGTTTGTAAACCAGCTTAATATCAGTGAGCAGTTCTGTAAGACTGGCTGTTAGATCTCTGTTAGACAGACACTTAGTAATGTATGATTGTAAAACAAGGCCTAATGAGATTAATCATACGCTCCCAGATGATGGACAAATGCTATTAAATCCTGTGGAAGCATCCTGGTTCTGACTTGGGACTGGGGGTGGTGGGCCAAAGAGAGGATAGAACATTTGCGAGAGCCTCTGAGGAAGAGAGGAATGCGAAAGGCAGTTCACTGGCAGCTTCGGCTGGTGTTGTCAGGTCCCACCAAGACTGGAGGCAGAGACGAGAGGGGGGGAGAGGTGTGTGAGAGCTGCGGGAGGCTGTGCTGACTTCTCTGCCTCTCCTAGACATTTCTATTAGTCACTTTTTCCTGGGGATTTACTCCTCCTGCCCTAGCACCGAGACACTCTTAATTTGAGGATCAGCTTCACCATGCTGGGCTGGATTGTTGTTCTCTCTCCGCTGGCACCCTGCCTTTTAAACTTGTGGTCTAATTTAGAGAAGGATAAGGGAAGAAGGAAAAAAAAAAGATCCTGGTTTCGCATGGCCAAATGTGGATTCCTGAATGTAAAAATAGGAATTTCTTCCCTGATCTCACAGATACAGCTGTTATCTGTATCTGTAATCTAGATATAGCTGTTATCTTTGTTAAGATACTATGATTAAGCAGTCACTTTCGTAGTTTGAATGTAATATTTAGAACTCTCAAGAGGAATGTGGGATGCATCTAATTTTTTTCAAATAAATGTAACAATTTGATAACTAAAATATTTATTCCTCGGTTATTTATGAAAAGTTATTTTATGAAAAATTCTAAGTAATTAGGCAAGTAAATGTGAGGGGTGTGTGTGTGTGTAACATCCTCCAAATTTAGGGTTTTGTGCCCTGGATTTGTTTTCTTTTATATTGTTAGGTCCAAAAGAGGAAAGGCTGGCTTAGAACTAAATAGTAGAGCTAAACCATATGTTTTATACCAAATTAGAAACAGGTGAAGGTTGTTAAAATCCGGCAAGCGCTTACAAAAGCTTCAGACTCAAGTTTGTATTAAAGGCAGGTGGTTATATGTACAATAAAAAGCAGTCACCAGCACACCAGCTTATTGATACATATGTGATTGATCTTTTTGGCTAAAAACAAGGAGGAGTTAATAAATCACTGCACGTAGCTATAAAGATGTTTGGGCTTGAAAGCCTAGCCCGTAAGAGCAAATGTGGACCCTGAAGGAAATTTATGAAGCATACATCCTTTTAGCTTTACTTAACAGCTAACATCTGACTGACCCAGGGGGACCGTGGACATTTATTGCTGGGCCATTCAAATATTTGAGCTGTGGTGTGATGTAGAACAGGTAAAGATTAGCCCAATAACAAATATGAGGCTATAAAATAAAATGAGATTTCGATGACTTGTAAGGACTTGTGAGAGGTCAGCTCCAAATGACTGGTCAGAAATGGGAAAAACTTGTCGATAATTAAAACAGATTGATTATGACAAGCTAGATGTTTACACCGTTTGCTGTCGTATCAGCGATCCTACGCGTCCCTTCCTGAGATGTCTCTACTTCACAGAATGACTTAGTGGCTTCTAAATTGTCTTTTTGTGCCCCCAAATTGGGTAAGACAATGAGATGAAGTGATTCCTTGTGCAGTTTCATAATTGAAATACGTCATTCTCAAATAGATTCTGAATAAATGGAATTCTTAGTGTAGTCACAGAAAACTGGCTTTGCTTAACTTCTGTATGTAATTTTGTGCTTTGACATCCAAAAAACAGGCAAAAGTTTTTAGACTTTATGATAGATGATCGAAAATAAGCCTTTAAAACTTTAGTTAACAGATTTATGCACATAGTTATTGAGAAATTGATTTAGTGGAATGAAGTAGGTTTTTCAAAACTTGTGGATTTATTTCCAAATCTGTTCTCCACTTCTATTTATATCAATCACAAAAGTAATAATGTATATAATATTGTTACTAGGACTCCAGAAGTTACATTTTAGACTTTAATGAGGTCTACAGTTATTGGTGTTGACAGTCTCTGCTGTTATTACTTAGTGCTAAACCCAAAATGTTGTCATAAAAGCTAGGTTTGGTTGTTTTCAGAATGCCAGTTTATCAAATCAATTGATTAATTTGGTATACAGGCATCTAATTTGTGGGGAGAAGAAATCTCACAACTTTTCTGTAGACATCCTGGATAAAATAAAAGGTATACAGTGATGCAAATTTACCAAATGGAGTTATTACTAGATGGGGTGAGGAGCATGGTCTAAAATAAAAAATGGAGGCTTTGGAGTCAGCTAGAAATGGGATGGGATTCTAACTCCAGCACTTCATCCATACCTTTACTCCTCCCTGCATTCCACATGTTCCAGACGTGGTGTTCTAGGAACCAGGATACAGCGTTACCAAGATGTGGGCTCATAGTTGACCTTTTTGTGGAAGATTCTAAGGAACGAACAAGCAATTCAATATCATGTGGAAGCTACTGTATGAAGGATTGCCCAGAGCTCAGTGAGGGCACACAGGTAGGTAGGATCCAGTCTCAGGGCAGGGTGAGATAGAGTGTGGATGGCATTTGTGACCGGAGTCAAGTGTTAGGAGGGGGCTGGCGCCATGGCTCACTTGGTTAATCCTCTGCCTGCGGCACCGGCATCCCATATGGTTGCCGGGTTCTTGTCCTGGTTGCTCCTCTTCCAGTCCAGCTCTCTGCTGTGGCCTGGGAAGGCAGTGGAGGATGGCCCAGGTCCTTGGGCCCCTGCACCCGCCTGGGAGACCAGGAAGAAGCACCTGGCTCCTGGCTTTGGATCGGCGCAGCTCCATCCGTTGCGGCCATTTGGGGAGTGAACCAATGGAAGGAAGACCTTTCTGTCTCTCTCTCTCTAACTTTATCTGTCAAATAAATTTAAAAAAAAACAAAAAAAAACAACAACAAAAAAAAAACCATGGTATCTGTCCTTGAAATACTTACAGATAGGAGCAGGGAAAAAGAAGGGAAATAAAGCACACCTTTATGAAAAGTAAAATGAACAACTGAATGCCTATTGTATAATAATTGTGTTGGGTCATAAATTTTCTTGTAATTCTCACAGAAGTCCTGAGAAATTGGCATTATTTCTTTAAAAAAATTTTTTTTTTATTTATTTGAAAGGCAGAGGGGCAGAGAGAGATCTTCCATGCACTGGTTCACTCCCCAAATGGCCACAACAGCCAGGGCTGGGCCAGGCTAAAGATGGGAACCAGGAACTCTATCCAGGTCTCCCATATGGGTGGTAGTGATACTGATTTGTCTATCAGTATTCCAGAAATTAATAAGCTGTGTGGGGTCTTGCCATGAATTCAGAAAAGAATTTTGAATACTGACTCAGATAAACTAGGCAGTGTTAGCTTTGGGAGCCACAAGGAGGGAAGGCCTATACTTCCGGGAATGGAGAGTCCCTACCCGCACTTCTGGGAAGATTTGTTATGCGCCGGACACCTTCCCAGGCATCTGCAAGATGCAGGCAGACGAATCATCAATTAATTCACAAGCTTTTATTGGGATTCCGTTCCCGGGTGAGGTTCCCGGCTCCAACAGAGCGGGGGCCAGGGGGAAGTCGCTCGTCAGAGGTTGGGAGGGCTCCTTTTATAGATACAGGGTGTGGGGGTTAAAGTTTGAGGCAGGTCTGATCCTCATTGGTTGACCTTTAGGCACCCGTGGGGACCTTGACAAGGACTTTTCTTTCCCAGAAGTGCGGGTAGGGGAATATAGGCCTTCCCTCCCTGCGTCTCCCAAAGCTACCAGGCAGCATGGTAAAATTTTAAGCTTTTTATTTAGTGAGAGAAATGCATAGGAGAGTGAGGGCTCTATCGAAAAGAGAAAGGGAAATCTAGATTCATACGGAGCAGAAAGCAGGCCAGAAGCCAGCCTCATGGAGAAGCATGCAGGCCAAGGCGTGGGGCAGCAAGGGGAGGAAAAAGAAGGGCCAGGCCCACCATGCTCCAGGCATTTAATCCACTTCAACAAGGTAGTGGTCAATTAGTTTGATTTGCAGATGGGCATAAAGGTGTGTTCAGGTAGGGATATGAGATCACACAGGGGCGTGGTGAAGGCGTGGCCTTCCAGCTCACAAACCTAACTGAATTTTATCCTGTATGCTTGCTGATATCAGAAGGGGCCCAAGTATTTGGGCCATCTTCCACTGCTTCCCAACTGCATTAGCAGGAAGTTGGATTGGAAGCATTGCAGCCAGCTGGGACATGATCTGGTGCTCTGATAAGGGATGCCAGCATCGCAGGCAGCGTCTTACCCTGCTGTAGCACAATGCTGGCCACCAAAAGATTGGTTTTCTTGATGCCATTTTAGGGTTTTGGAAACAGGAGATTCAGCACAGTATGTTTTAGTTCACACTCAGATAGGCAACAAAGTTGGTATCTGAGCTTCCTTTCTGATTTTTATTACACCTAAAGCCCCCTTCTGCTTTTCTCCTCTCCCCAAAAAATAGACATTAGAATTAAATAAAGGATTGAGTACCTACTGCCTTGCCAGCACTGTATAAGGAATTACCATTAAGTGTGCTGATAATATTTAAACAAACCTACAGTCAGCCCTCTATATCCATGGGTTCTGTGGATTCAGCCAACTGTGGATCAGAAATATCTGAACATGTATAAATTTTTTTCTTTGTCATTTTCCCCTAAACAACACAGCATAGGAATGATTTGTATAGCTTTTATGTTGTATAAGGCATTATAAGTGATCAAGAGATGGCTTATGGGGGAATGTGCATAGGTTATATATCTAAGCTATACCCTTTTAGAAAGGGGACGTATGCATTTTGGTATCTACAGGGATTCTCAGAACCAGTCCCCCATGGATATCAAGGAACAACTGTGCATTATATGCACACATCATGAAGGGTTGTCTTTCAAAACTTTAAATGGTGAATAAATTCTCTTTCAAATTTATGTTCCAGATGGAAATATCTTTTGGCATTACCAAGTGTTTATGCACCTTGCATACTTAATTGTACTTTTTTTTTTTTAACATTTACAGATTTTGTGGGAAACAGGTGCTGTTAAATCCAAGCAGGCGCAGGATGGCTGTTAATGTTTTGGAATGTGATTTTGATTTACTTGGCAGAATTTTTATTTTACAAAATTAACTATTAAAGAAGACATGGTTTCCATCCTTTATTTTTGCCCTATTCACTAAAATTTGCCTGCGGAGTATTTTTTTAACAGTTACAAAAGTGTGGAAAAACTGGAAGGTTTCTATAAGGAAATTGATATTGAGTTCTTTAACAATTTCCACAGCCCTAAAACTTACCAAGTAAAAAAACAATCGAGATTATTTTTAACTTTCTTACTGAAATTATCTGGAATTCTATTTTCCTGAAATTCCATTCTCTTTTTAGTACAACTGTGTCTTAAAAATATTATTATTTGGTATTGACAAAGAATATCTTGATGTAAATCTTTTCATTACGTGATTTCTTCATTAAAAATTTTGAGATGGCACATTCACTAACCAGCCTCCCCATTGTAACCTCTCCGATGGGCTCATACGCTCTCCCGTCGTGTGTTTTCAGTCTTCTCACCATGAGCCGCCCTGTGTCTCCCTCTGCAGCTTCCCCCAGTCCCCCTGGCCTGGCCGCTGTGACTCCCTGAGGAAGGGGCTTTCTCTGGGTGGAACATTCCTTCCCTTAGCTCCCACCCACCTGGGAGATCTCAGCCACAGCGCCGCATCCTCTTAGATGGCTTCCCTGCTCCCCTCGTCTTTGTCTCCCTCTTTTCTGGAACGGTGTCCTTTCTTTCTGAGTTACTTGATAAATCGTACATTTTTTGGTGTGATGAAACGAGCAATGTCTGTTTATTCCACTGGACTTTAAACTCCATGTCTGTGTTTACCCGTCCTTGTATCTCTACCCCCTAGCACTGTACCTGGCACATTGAAAACTTACTTAATGTGGGGCTGGCGTTGTGGCACAGCGGGTTGAGCCACCACCTGTGAGTGCCAGCTTGCGTCCCAGCTGTTCTACTTCTAATGCACCTGGGAAAACAGCAGAGGATATTCCAAGCCCTTGGACCCTTGCCTCCCACATGGGAGACCCAGATGGAGTTCCTCGATCCTGGCTGCAGCCTGGCCCAGTGTGGGCCATTGCAGCCATTTGGGGAACCTGTAATGGAAGATCTATCTCTCCCTCTGTCTCTGTAGCTCTGCCTTTTAAATAAAAATCTGAAAGAAAAAAGAGAGAAAGAAAGAATAACAAATAGAAATGAGCCAGGAGGCTTATTTAGGATAGTCTGCGTCTGTAGTGATCATTTTCCTCGCTCCCTCCCATCCGTGCCTGACGCTGACCCCTCCACTCTTCTCTCTGCAAGCTTGTCATCATCTCCTGTTTCCTCAGCTCCAGTCTCCCCCTGAATTCACACCAGTCTGTCTTCATCCCCCACAACTTCATTTAAACGTGTGTCTACTGTGTTATCAAGGCGGCCTACCAGTGAGCTCATGTCATTTTATGTCCAGGAGATGTATGTTAGTCTCTGTGTTGCTTGACCAGTCAGCAGCATTTGACTCTGGAGGAAACCTTCCTTCTTCAGTTAGCGCTCCCTCCCAGTTTCCCTGACGCATGAGGCACCTCCTGACCTTCCTCCTTTCCTTTGGGAAGTCCCGTTCCCATCCACTCCTATATGGAACCATCCACTCCTATATGGTTTATTCAGGCTGCCTATCTCATTCATACCCATGGCTTCAGTTTCCATCTAAATGTCTGCAGCCCCAAATTGGTGTTTTTTCCTCAAATTTCTCTCCTAATTTCTGTATGATACATTTATTTAAGAAATATGGGTTTCAAAAAGTTCATAGAAAATTGCATTACAAGATAAATTTATTGTGATACAAAAATTGAGATTCATGCATGGTTTTTCATGACACATTTTCCATGAACTTTCTGAGGATCATGTGCTTTGTTAGTCTATAATATGTTAGATATCGTACGTGTATAATATGTGTAATACATGCATTGCTCCTCTTCCAGCATTCCCTCTCTCAGCTCACAGATCCCACCATCTGCTTAGTTCCTCGGTCGAGAAACCCAAAGGCCAACCTTGGCTCCTCCATTTTTACGATTATAACGTCCCCTCCATCACAAAATCCTTTCAGCTTCTCCCACAAATTATAGCTCAAATCTGTTCTTCCTCTTCGCTAGTCAAAACTCACCATTTCTGGCCCTGCCCATTGCAACAGCCTCTACGTCCAAACCTTCCCCTCCTTTATTTACCATGCTTTAGCCAGAGTGGTGTTTAAAAATTATAACCCCAATTCTGGCTACAAAAAATTTTATACTCCAGTTATCCTTCAGGGTACAGTCTGGATTTCCTGTGGCTTGTCAAACGCTGCTCAGTGTGGTCCCAGCTGACCCTGTTACAGTCAGCGCCCCTCCCCATGCTGTTTTATCTCAGCCCCAGCTGTCTGTTTTGGCATCACCTGTACTTTGTCTCACACGATGGCAACTCTGTGTTGCTGGGGCCCCAGACATTGAAGTTATCCTTGACTGCTCTGCCTCTCACGTCTAATGTGAGCTCTGTTAGCAAACCTGTTGGCTCTGTTTTCAAAATAGGAGAAATTGGCCGCTTCTCGCCATGACCTGGCCACCGCCACTGTCTTCCTTTGCCTGTGTTTCTGCTTTTCTTGCTGCCCGCCGTTTATTCCTACTGAGCAGCCAGTCATGTCTTTCTTCATGGCAGATCCCTGCTGGGAAACCAGCGTCCCGGCCGTGACCTGCAGCGGCCCTGCCTGCCCGGGGCCCATCGCCTCCCTGACCTCGTGTCCTGGTGCTGGGCCTTCGCTCTGCTGCTGCCACCCTGACCTCCGTTAGTTCCTCAGACGGGAGCGTCGGGCCGCAGCATCTCTTCTTTCCTTTGCCTTCAAGACTTTCTCACGTGTCAGGTTTTTATTAAAACGTCACCTGCTCAGTGATTCTTGGGCGTCATGTCTCCCTCGCAGAAATGTAAGCTTCAGGAGAACAGGAATATTTGTGTGTGTTTTGTACACTGTGTTAGCCTAGAACAGTGACTGGCGGAAGGTAAGTATATTTACTGTTTGGCAATTGAGTGAAAGAAAATGAAAGAATTTGTTGATTGTATTATTTCTTTCACTATCATTTCAAATACTCCTTAATCTTTCAAAATTCTGATCTTCACTTGCTTCAAGACTAGTTTTAAATTTTCTACTTATGAGAAGCTGCCAGAAATGTCTCTCTCTCTCTGGTCCCTCCTCCATATCTCACTATTTAGCTGTTACAGTTGCTATTTTTAACTTGTTCATTTTAATGGGGCATGTAGACCAATTAAATGTGGAGAAAGAATCTTCAAAGATGATCCCATTCAGTTGAGCAAAAAATTTCAACTACAAGGTATATTACGAGTGCTGCAAGACTTTCATACCTAATGTTAAAGTATTTATTCAAGGTTTAAGGTAGATGTGTAACAGACTATTACTCCGTCACGAGAAATTTGACTAGCAGAGGGTTCACAAAGTGCTATGGGGAAACAGGAACGCAGAAGAAAAGCCTTCCATTCAGGCCTTGCACAAACAGGGAGGGATGTCAGAGATGCTTCCTGGAGTAGGTGATGCCTGGGTTGATTCTGCGAAGATGAGCAAAAATTACCAAGTGAGAACAAAGAACAGATAATTTTTTGACAAAGGGGACCATAGATTTCTGGCTTGAGCACATAGGTGGCTGGAATTAGAAAAAGTGTGTTTGTTGTTAGGGTAGCCTTTCCAGCTCTCCTTGCTCGTGTCTGCTGGGCCTGTCGCGAAGGCAGGTTTAGAGGATGGTACAATCCAGTCATGTGCCTTTCACGCCTAGAAATACATTGTTCTTGTGTGAACATCATGGAGTGTACTTACTCGCACCTGATGGTAGAGATCAGTGGAGATACAACAAATGCAAGGTGGATAAGGTGCTGCTTATGACACAGCATGCTGTTCTACAGTGAACTAGTGTAAATAGGAGGAGTACGCTCTAAAGTAAGTTAATAGTGTGATATACTTAATAATACCATCATATCAAGTATTACATGCTGTCTGTAACTGTGTGTGCTATACTTTTCTATGACTGATGTCCATTTTCACCAACTGACACTTTATTTACACCAACTTCACCCCAAATACATACATAATGTGCTGCACTAAGATGTTGTGATGGCTGTGAAGTCACTGTGTAATGGGAAATTTAAAAATTTTTTTTCATTTTATTTAAAAGGCAGAGAGAAAGAAATCATCTATTAACTGGTTCACTCCCCAGATAACTGCAACTGCTAGGGCTGGGCCACACCAAAGCCAGGAGCCAGGAAACTCAGTCTGGGTCTCCCACATAAGTGGCAGGGACCCAAGTACCTGAGCTCTAATGTGCCACCTCCCAGGGTATACATTAGCAAGAAACTGGATTGGAGGCAGAGGTGGAGCTCAGATCCAGGCATTCCAGTAATGGGATGCAGGCAAACCCCAGCAACACCTTAGCTACTCTCTCCAAATTCCCACCTCCTTTAAGTTGTTTCTTTAAATGTATTTATGTGAGAGGCAGAGTGAGAGACAGAAAGAGAGAGCTCCTATCTGCTGGTTCACTCCCCAAGCTAGGCTGAGCCAAAGTTGGCAGCCAGGAACTGAAATCTCCTGTGTGGGTGGTAGGAACTTAAGCCATCATGGCTGCCTCCCAGGATCTGCATTGGCAGGAAGTTACAGTCAAGAGCTGGAATCAGGCATCAAACCAAGGCTATCTGATGGGACACCAGCTGTCTTTTTTTTTTTTTTTTTTTTTTTTTTTTGACAGGCAGAGTGGACAGTGAGAGAGAGAGAGAGAGAAAGGTCTTCCTTTGCCGTTGGTTCACCCTCCAGTGGCCGCCGCGGCTGGCGCGCTGCGGCCGGCCCACTGCACTGATCTGAAGCCAGGAGCCAGGTGCTTATCCTGGTCTCCCATAGGGTGCAGGGCGCAAGGACTTAAGCCATCCTCCACTGCACTTCCGGGCCACAGCAGAGAGCTGGCCTGGAAGAGGGGCAACTGGGACAGAATCCGGCGCCCCGACCGTGACTAGAACCCGGTGTGCCGGCACCGCAAGGCGGAGGATTAGCCTATTGAGCCTCGGCGCCGGCCTACCAGGTGTCTTAACACCTGCTAAACACCTGCCCCATTTTAATCCAATCATATCACCATTGTATATGCAGTCTGTTGTTGACCAATATATTGTTATGTAGCACTTGCTGCACTTTTTTTTAAGATTTTATTTATTTATTTGTAAGGTAGAGTTACAGACACAGAGAGGAAGAGAGAGAGAGAGAAAGGTCTTCCATCTACTGGTTCACTCCCCAAATGACTGCAATGGACAGAGCTGAGCTGATTCGAAGCCAGGAGCCAGGAATTTCTTCTAGGTCTCTCTTGCAGGTTGCAGGGGCCCAAGGACTTGGGCCATCTTCCACTGCTTTCCCAGGCCATAGCAGAGAGCTGGATCAAAAGAGGAACAGCTGGGATGAACTGGCACCCATGTGGGATACTGGCGCCACAGGCAAAGGCTTAGCCCACTAGGCCATAGCACTGGCCCTGGTATCCTTTATTTTAAACATATAGAATTTCAAATATCTCTGTAACACCTAGAAAAAGATCTGGCCTATGATCAGAATATAATTATGCCATTTAGGAGAAATGATGATATAGTATAGAAATGATGAGAAATTATGATGTAGTATAGGAATTAATTGTGGTATAAATGGCTTTTGATGTTTAGATTATTGAATTTCTATATTTGACAATATTCTAAATACTAGGATTATAATAGTAAACAACACAGATAACAATTTGTGCCCTCTTAGAGTTAACATTCTAACTGATGGAAACAGATCCAAAACAAATGACATAATTGAAACTAAGGAGCTGTTGTTTTATCTTTTATCTTTTTAACTTTTACTATAGAAAATTTCAAGCATATGTAAGAGTGAGAAAATGATATAGCACACCCTGTATGCCCAGCTTTTATAATTGGGAACAATCACAATCTTGTTTTATCTGTTTCCCTTCCTCTGTCTTCATCCCACAATTGTTTTTAAGTGAATCCGGATGCCATAACAATTTTGTTCAAAAATCCTTCAGCATTTGTCTCTAAAAGATAAATTTGTCACCATAATGACTATATAATTATCACGTTTAAAGAATAGCAATTTTTTATTGTCATCAAATAATTACTCAGAGGCTAATGTTGTATCACAGTGGGTTAAGGTGCCTCTTGCAACACCAGCTTGCCATATCAGAGTGCTGACTTGAGCCCTGGCTACTCCTCTTTCAGTTCAACTTCTGCTAATGCACCTGGGAAAGTAGCAAGTGATGGCTCAAGTACTTGAGCCCTGCCACCCACCTGGAAGACCAGGCTAGAGTTGTTGGCTCCTGGCTTTGGCTTTGGCCTCACCCAGCTCTGGCTATTGCAGCCATTTGAGGAGTCAGCCAGTGTGTGTGTTTATCTCCCTCTCTGTCACTACACCCTTCAGATAAATATTTTCATAAACTATGCAATGTTCAAATGTTTCCAGTTGTTTCATAACCTCTTTTTAGTTCCTTCCTTCAAGTCAGAACCCAGACCAGTCCTCACATTGCCTTTGTTCGGCATCTCTAATGTTGTCTTAAAGCGTTTCCATTTTTATTTATTATATATCAAATTTCTGCTTTGTGCTTATTTTATAATATATTTGCACAGTTGACCTGTATGTCATTTAATAAAATATATTTATTACTTACCTTTAGAATGGGGTTGTGTTCCTAATTTTTTACTGATAATAGTATGAAATAAAGTTTGGAGACTAGTAATCCGTTCTCTATTATACTTCATTAGATTTTTCTCTTATCATTATTACTAGCTAAATCTTTTACTTGGTTATATTTTGTCCTAAATTCTTTTATGAAGAGTCCCAAACATTTAATAGAGAGAATTTTATAGTGAACACCCACATGTCTACCACTTAGATTCTAAAATGAGCTTTTTACTATACTGAACTTGCTTTATTATATAGATTTCCATTTATCCATTCCTATGTTCATCTGCTAACCTACTTATTTTGGTGAATCTCCAAGTAAGTTGCAGATACCAGTATACTTCCCCCCAGTACTTAACCATGCATATGATTAACTAGAGAGCTCGATATTTGTTTATGGTTTTTTCTTCTATTGAGATAAAATTTACGTACAGTGAAATTCACAAGTCTTAAATCTGCCAGTCTGAGAGTTCTGTTAGTTGCATATATTTATCATATAGTGCAATCCAACCCCTATCAAAATATAGAACATTAAATCTCCCTAGAAACTTCCCTCGGTCTCCTTTCCAGTAAATCACTGCCTTCCCCCAGTGCCCTAGGCAACCATTGTTCAAACACATGTGTTAGTCTTACCAGTTCTAGAACTCAACATCAGTGGAAGCATGCAATATAAACTTTTTCACATAAGGTTTTCTTCATTTGGTGTGTTTAGGGTCTTGTTTTTGTGTGTATCGGTAGTTTATTTTCTTTCATTAAGTAGTATTCCATTGTATGGAGATGCATATATCATGGAGTGTTCTAGTGATGGATACTGAAGTCATTTTCAGTTTTTGACTATTATGAACAAAGCTGCTTATTTTTCTTGGGTAAGTGTATATGTTTAGTTTTCTAAGTAACTGCCAGACCACTTTCCATAGTGTGGAGACTTTACACTCCCGCCAACAATGTACGAGTCCTTGTTGTTTCACTTCTTAAACCTCTTTTAATCTGAAGGTTCTTTCCTTCCTTCTTTATTTGTCCTTGCTGAGTGAATTAAGTCTTCAGTTTCCCCATGGAGGTCCCCACGGTTTGAATTTTGTAGATTGTATTCTTGAATTAATCATTCAGCATAGTTCTCTTTCCCCTGTATTTTCCAAACTCGAGATAAAAATTTAGATGATTGATCATATTCAGATTTGATTTTGTTTTTCAAAGGTCACTTTGGGCATAGAGAAGACAAAAAAAAGACCTTTGTTAATTATACTCTTTATAGATTGTAACTTTAGCACAGTCCAGTGGATATCTGTTGCTTTCTCTGTTATTGTAAATCAATTAGGATGCTTAAAATAAGATACCGCTTTTGGGAGATCAAGTGGTCTTTAAAGTTTTTAAAGAAGAATTGAAACTTAAAAATAAATTTAGATAAGTTAGAATAGAAATCGTAAATTATAAATTTTCTTTAATAATTTTTTTAAGTTATAGAGGTTGAGTCCTTAAAAAAAAGATTCATTTATGTATTTGAAAGTCGGAGTTACAGAAAGAGTCTTCCATCCATCGGTTCGCTCCCTAAGCCACAACAGCCAGGCCAAAGCCAGGAGCCAGGAGCTTCTTCCAGGTCTCCCACATGGGTGGCAGGGTCCCAAGCACTTGGGCCATATTTTACTGCTTTTCCCAGGCCATTACTAAGAGAGCTGGATCAAAAGTGGAGCAGCTGGAACACGAACCAGCACTCATATGGGATACTGGTGTTGCAGACTGTGGCTTTACCAGTTTGCCACAATGCTGGCCCCAAATGGCTTATTTTTTAAGTGTACATTTTGAGCTGGCTAATGTGACTTTTTTTTTTTTTTAAGATTTACTTATTTATTTATTTGAAAGGCAGAATTACAGAGAGACAGAGGCAGAGAGAGGTCTTTTATTCGCTGGTTTACTCCGCAAATGGCCGCAATGGCTGGAGCTAGGCTGATCCAAAGCCAGGAGCCAGGAGCTTCTTACCAGTTTCCCACTTTGGTGCAAGGGCCCAAGGACTTGGGCCATCTTCCACTGCTTTCGCAGGCCATAGCAGAGAGCTGGATCATAAGTGTAGCAGTTGGCTTTGAACTGGCACCCATAGCAGATGCCAGCACTGCAGGCAGCAGCTTTACCTGCCATGCCACAGTGCCAGCCCCTAATGTGACTTTTTAGCATAGAAACAAATTCACAAATATTTTTACAATCTGCAGTAGAACCACCACCGCCGATCATTTCCACCTTATGTGCCTGTGGCCAGCCTATGGTTTTACCATATTATCATCAGCTAGCCTTGTGTTGAGGTTTCATTGATATTAGACTTCTCAGAAAAGTGAGAGTTGTTTTTTCTGTAGTCTTGACAAAGTAAAACAGACCCCTTTACATTGCCGTAGCTTGAAGCTACATAATTTAGTATTGATCTAAATAGTTTTTGGTCATTTCCCATCCTCAGTCATGGGAAATAAAGTTATATAGATAGCATGGTGCTAGCATTTTAGATTTTTAAAGTGTCTCATAATTCTTTTTAATTTAAGATTTATTCATTTATTTGAAAGGCAGAGTGACACAAAGAAAGGGAGAGACAGAGATAAAAAGTTAAAAGTCTTCCATCTGTTGAGTTACTCCCCAAATGCTTGCTAAAGCTTGGGCTGGGCCAGGCCAAAGCCAGGAGCCTGGAATTCCACCCAGGTCTCCTACATGGGTGGCAGGGACCCAAGTAACTTGGACCATCATCTGCTGCTTCCCAGGCATATACAGGGTGCTGGATCTGAAGCAGAGTAGCCGAACTCAAATCATCACTACACTATGGGATGTGACGTCGGAAATGGTGACTTAACCTGTTGTACCACAATTTTTGTTTTGTTTTGTTTTTGTTTTTGTTCTGAGGAATTAGTGACCTTTATTTGGTTTTTAAACTGCTTCTTTGGAGTCCATGCAGCTTTAAGATTTAGCAGTGCTCCAACCAAGAGCTGGTTGCTCCTGATAGTATTCAAGCCACGAGTTACAAAGACTGGCCTTCTAAACCTCCTAGCAAGAGGAGTCCACTCGATAGTAATGTAATAATCTATCCTGAAACCCTGAGGATACCAGTGTTGATTCACAATGTATTGTGTGGTTATTTTAGGGGGACGTTTTTGGAAAAATAAACATTGAAAAAATGTCTTTTTGTGGTTGCTTCTTTAAATGTGACTTAGCCCTCAACTAAAACATAAATCAGCCAGAAAAGAACTGTGCACCTATGAATTGTGAGGTGAGGAGAATTAAGGCCCTCCCACTAGAAAATGAAATAAACAAATACAGAAACAACTTACAGCCAATCTCTAGGCACTGAATAGGCAACAGGAGGGTCACAGGAGAATCAGTGAAGCCTGGGGGTGGAGAGGGAAGAGGCGTTTGGCCTCGCTGCTAAGATGCCCTCATCCCATATCAGAGTGCCTAGGTTCAGCACCTGGCTCTGACTCCAGCCTCCTGATGCAGACCGTGGGAACCAGCAGTGATGGCTCAAGTCACCCATAAGGGGGACCTGGATTGAATTCCTGGCTCCCGGCTTCAGCCCCATTTAGGGCCATTGTGGGCAAAACAAGCTTCCTCAGATCAATCTGGCAATGATAGAATGAACTGGCATTAAAGATGCTGGCCAGGAATCAAATTAAGAGCTTTAATCAGTAGTTGTCAATTAGAGGCAATTTGGCCAGGGAACCAGCACATGGAAGTTCTGTCTCTCTGTCTCAAATACATAAAATTTTTTCAAAATTTAAAAATAAAAGGGACATGACAAATTCACCCAGATCTTATAGAATAGACTAGTATTTGAATAGAAAGGAAAGAGATAGACGTTTCTAGGAAGTGAGCAAAAGCAGAGAAAGAGAAACTACCTTGGTGTATTCTTGACACTTGAGCAAAAGGCGGCCAATAAACCCACAGATCAGACCAGACAACTTAGGCCTTGAAAGCTCAGCAGAAGAGTTGAAATTTCAAACAAAAACTGATTTGGAAGCAGGACTGAGAAATGACATAAGAAAGTATATTTATATCATAATTTGTACTTTCTCAATCTTTTGGGTTCTATCCTCACGAGATACTTGTGAAGAGACTGGAAAGATGGTAGTTTCTCCACTTCACAGCTCTAGAGCAGTTGGGATTTACCCAAACTCATGTAACAAGGAATTCATAGAGCTGAGACTGGAAAAACTTGGTGTCTGCTGTCACTGTTCAATTTTTCAAAACATATGAGGCTGCCCGACGTCAGTCTGGCAGTGACGAGGAGAACGAACTGGCATTGAGGATGCTGGCCAGGAAGTGGCTGTAGTAATCAAACCAAGAGCCTAGACCAGCACTTCTCAACTGCAGGCAGTTTGAACCCTCTCCCACTCCCACCCAAGCGACACTTGGCAATGTCTGCAGACATTTTTGGTTCTCACAGCTGGGAGTGGAGAGCTGTTGGCCCTTAGTGGGCAGAGGACAGGGTTGTTGCCCCACTAGACATCCCCCAGTGTGTAGGAAAGCGCCCACATAAAAGAATTGTCCAGAGTGCCATTAAGAATGGAGAAGTCAGAATATTTCAGAGGGAAACTGACTTGTCAACTTGGAAATCACTGCACATAAAAAAGGCAAAGAAGGTGGGTAAAAATGGGATGTCTGTCTAAACCTGGGTAGCAAGTGTGTTGATTCTGAGGGAAAGTCATGGACTCAGGGCATGGTAATGGTTTGAAGGAGCTGGCCCCATATCCTGCCTAAAGGACCAGACCTGGATGTGAGGCTCTAAGGTTAGGCAAGAAACTGTCACTAACTTGGAGCTCTTGCATGAATGTCTGGGGTGAGGGAGAATAGACTAGTGCTTTGGAATAATTGTGTATTTTTTTAAGTAAGAAGGATTCAAAATCCATTTCTGTTAAATTTTTTCCATGTTGACTGTGAAATAGTCCTCATGCATTCTGTCTCTATGGGTATTTATACATAAATTTCTACCTGTTAGTAAGGTCCCTATAATTTATCTGTCTATGTAATATTTATGTAATACACGTTAACCAAAGTAGTTGTCACAAAGCACATTCTCGAGTTTAGCGTCCCTGCATTTGTTAACACAGCCTGGGATCACATTAGCTTTTTTTTTTTTATATAGTCACGCCTAATCCTCGATTCCTATTGGAATTGTTGGATACTGAAGCACTCCAGATCTTTCTCACACATCATCTATTTTTTTCAACTCAGCATATTTTTATTGTCTACAAGTAATAGTGCTAGACTCTTGACCAGAGAGGTAAATAAGGAATGTTTCTGCCCTTTTGGAGCCTACAGTACACAAATAAAGATACACATTAATAACAATCACACAGTGAATAAAAAATTAGAAGCTGGAAAATGGAAGGGTTACAAACTGACCCAAGTCAATGTGAGAGTCTACAATGAAGAGATTATGTACAGTAGATAAAAGGGGGATCTGTAATTAAGGTTGGAGGTCTGTAAGTTCTCCCCAGTCACTCCTCACCACCTGGCGTGAGTTACAGTGATAGTAATCCTCAGATGGAATTCCATTGCATAATCTATTATTTTCTAATTCATAGATTTTCACCATGAAGACCGAGTGATTTTTTTTCAAATAATTTGAAGATAGTTTTATTTAATTTGAAAAAGAATTTGTTAGTGACCATTTTGATTGAATGTAATAATTAATAAAATAATGTGTTAATAGGAAATACAGTTTGTCTTCCCATTAGTAAATGTAATGCTGTCTCTAATGAGATCTGTTTGTGGTGTTAGAGATTTTTCTCGTTGCACTTGAGAGACCACATCTTATTAAATCTTTTATAGTGTGGGCTAATCTGATTCTCCATCTGTACTGAAATAAAATGCCTTTGATTTGTATCTTATGTTCTGATGGTAATAGGTTTTGACCTTTAAAATGGATTCCATTTTTCCAGATTGCTTAACGAATCTATAAATCTGTGTACTTTTACAAAGTAAAATGAATGTGTGAAAGTTATAAGCTATTACACTGTTCAACTTGAAGTGACCCAGTAAGAATTTGAAAGCAGTGTAACATGTGAACTCTGTCCTAATATTTGATCTGTATTTATATTGCCCTCTTTCAACCTTTGGCTCTAATCATACTTTAGATTTGTTTTCATGCTACATACACACCTTGTGGCTCCTCTATAAAGAAGCCCCAATGAAGTCGTCATAAAGCCAAGTGTTGTAAGACCCATTTTGCAGGAATGTAAAGGCCTGGTTTTCAATCATGCTGATCTCAATTTATCCTTCCAATGTATGAAATAGTTTCTGGATTTGTATCTTGGAAATGGAGATGGCTGTGGGTTTGGAGTTGTTCAGATAGTTGGAATTTGATGGTTTGTAGAATAGCAACTACACAGAGCTTTAGGACTCTAGCAGATTCCTGTAAAGTGCCCCTGTGGGGAGCAGCCCGGACTGGACTGAGTTACTGGAATTAAGACTTATTCTATGCATCTGCTCTCCCACAATATGGCGCTGGGAGAGAAGTAAACAGCTTCCGCATAGCTGCCTCCAGTTCAACCAATAAACTGTAGGACTTGCTCCTGATTGGAGAGCAGCGTGCTCGGCGTGTGGGCAGCCGAGTTAGGATTGGCGGAGGAGGACTATAAAGGAGGAGAGAGACGGCATGCACCAGGAACATCTAAGGGGAACATCTAGCTGAAGGAACACCTGTGCAGCCCCCGAGAAGAGCTGGCCGGCGGTGTGCCGCTCCCCTGCGGAAGTGGGGAATGTGGCCAGGGGGAACTGCCCTTCCACGGAGGTGGAAGGGATAGTAGCCAACCCGGGAAGAACCAGCAGCAAACCCGGGGAGGGCCGAGCAGACAAAAGAACAGCGCAGGGTCCTGTGTCGTTCCTCCACGAAGAGGGGGAGCGACATAATGGTGCCGTGACTCGGATATGAAGCCTAGGCAGGGTTTAGTGTCGTTCCTCCACGAAGAGGGGGAGCGACATAATGGTGCCGTGACTCGGATAGGAAACTTAGGAGGGAAGAAATGACTCGGATAGGAAACCTAACTCAGATAGGAAACTTAGGACGGATATGAAACTTAGGAGGGAAGAAACGGGAAGAACTGGGAAAATATCGGAGAGAGAGACTAGCAAACAGCCTAGGGAAAATATCGGAGAGAGAGACTAGCAAACAGCCTAGGGAAAAGCCGGACGAAAAAGGTGCCGGAAGAAGCTATTGAAAGCCTAGGCATAGACTCAGATACGGACTACGGGGGGAAGCTGGGAGAAATCTCTAAGGTCGAAAGCGAAAGTGAAAGCTAGAACAAACAGACTTGGACGCGGACTGTGGGGAGAGGCCAGGAGAAATGAGGGAGGAATATCGTTGGAGGAAAGTTTGGGGAAACATACCGGGTAGAGAAAAATGTTAGGGAAATTGAAGCCGCGGGGGGCAGGCCGAGGCTGAAACGTAAGCCACTTTGGGGTTCTCAAGTTAGCCCGGGAATAGGGGGCGAAAAGTTGAAACCAGAAGCTGAAACGTAAGCCTGGTTGGGATCCGTCTGATTAGCCCGGGGAGCAAAGGACGGGAAGCCAGATCGTGGGGCGGAAACGTGAGCTGGGTTGAATTCGCCAGGCTAGCCCGGGGAACTTAGATTGAATGCTAATGGCGGAGACGCAAGCTACGCTGTGTTACTCGCAGAAGCCGCCGCGTGCAGAGAGAGCACGGGGCGTGAATAGATAGGGAACGGGGCTGGCGCGAGGCCGTGGTGCAGACGCCAAGGGCGTGGAGACCGCGGAGCGCGCGAAGCCAAGCCGCGCAAAGCCGGGAAGCCGCGCAGATGAGAGAGGCACGGGCTGAAGCGGCTCAGAGCCAGGAAGCAGCCTCGGGGCGGGTGCTGAGAAGCAGCCTCGGGGCGGGCACCGGAAAGCCGCAGGGATAAGAGAAATAGAAGTTTAGAAGTAAAGTGAGAGAAATAGGAATGCTGGAAGATAGAAGTAAAATGGGAGAAGTAGGAATGCCCGGAGATAGAGAAATAGAGAAATAGAAAGGCCTCCCCTCAACATGGCAATAAGAAAGCTTGGATTCGGTCTGCCTGATTAAGTGAGGCGATGAGCACCTGCGGCGGCTAGCAGCTTATGCGCCGCAGGTCACCGAAGATAGGCACGAACCAACACTAATAAGTCTCCCCCACAATACGGCAATGAGAAAGCTTGGATTCGGTCTGCCTGATTAAGGCGGTAAGCGCCAGCAGGCGGCTCGACCAGAGTATGAGCCGCAGGTCACCGAACACAGGCACGCATCAGCGCCTAAAAACCTCCTCACAACATGGCGAAGAGAGGACCCGGATTCGGTTTGCCTGATTGATAGGACTTGTAAGAACCTGTGGCAACTCTAGCAAGTAGAGCAGAGTGTGTGCCGAGGGACACCGAAGACAGGTGCGTATCAACGCCAAAAATAAAAAGAAAGGGGGATCTGTGGGGAGCAGCCCGGACTGGACTGAGTTACTGGAATTGAGACTTGTTCTATGCATCTGCTCTCCCACAATATGGCGCTGGGAGAGAAGTAAACAGCTTCCGCACAGCTGCCTCCAGTTCAACCAATAAACTGTAGGACTTGCTCCTGATTGGAGAGCGGCGTGCTCGGCGTGTGGGCAGCCGAGTTAGGATTGGCGGAGGAGGACTATAAAGGAGGAGAGAGACGGCATGCACCAGGAACATCTAAGGGGAACATCTAGCTGAAGGAACACCTGTGCAGCCCCCGAGAAGAGCTGGCCGGCGGTGTGCCGCTCCCCTGCGGAAGTGGGGAATGTGGCCAGGGGGAACTGCCCTTCCACGGAGGTGGAAGGGATAGTAGCCAACCCGGGAAGAACCAGCAGCAAACCCGGGGAGGGCCGAGCAGACAAAAGAACAGCGCAGGGTCCTGTGTCGTTCCTCCACGAAGAGGGGGAGCGACATAATGGTGCCGTGACTCGGATATGAAGCCTAGGCAGGGTTTAGTGTCGTTCCTCCACGAAGAGGGGGAGCGACATGCCCCCATTGGTATGTCTTTGCAAATGTGTTGTTTCTTTGCATGCTGCCCCATATGTGTTTGAATGATTCCCAGACACCTTGCACAAGCCTAGAATTGTACTTTGCTTGTCCTGAATTTGCTTTGTTATCCTTTTTATGCACCTCAATTTGGAGCCAAACCACATGTCCTAGTTTATTTTTTACTGTTTCAATTAAATACAGAGCTCTATCTTCTTGATGGGTGTCTGAAGCATTTGGTTTCCCTTAGTAGAGAATAGATATAGTTCATGACCTTGCTGTCCCCCAGTGCTTATAGCTTTACAGCACAACAAATTCGTCTTTTGGATACTGTATAACCAGCAACTCCTGAGAATTTGAAATAAACTTTTAAGTTGCTTCCTTTATTTTATTTCCTTTAGAAAACAATCTCTTCCAGGCTTTATAGGACACATTTTTTTCTTCAAGCAATTAAAAGACATTTGCAATTAAGAATATCCAGTAATTATCACCTACCATTCATTTCAACAAGATTATTTTATTCTTAAGAGTAATCATATATTGCAAAACTAAGGAAGATAAAGTTTTCTTTTTGCCTAAGTTACAGCATAAGTTATGATTCATCTGTTGGTGGAGAAATCTAATTCAGATTATAAAACTTTATGTTTGATCTTTGGAGTCAGGGAGGAAATGACTGGAATATATGTTTGCTCTAATCTTTTCCTCTTCATTTGCAGAGATAAGGAAAGGGAACTAGTGAGGGAAACTTGTTCTCTAAAATAACTCACCATCTTTATGAAGCAGATCTCATGCTTTTGTTTCTTCCGCAAGTCAGGTTAAAATGGAAAGTCATCTGTGAGAGCTTTATTGCCTGAGCACATTGCCTCAGAGAAGTTGCATCCAAATGGCCATCCCTGTACATGTGCATGAACTTTTGAATGAATTTTGGCTCATTTTGGCACTGTTGGTTTGACGGGCACCTTCAGAGAAAAAAAAAATCTTATAGATGGCTTTGAAGTTTGATTTTTTTTTCTATAATCTTCATCTCATGTTTAGTAGAATTTGAGATGTCAGACCCAAGGTATTATTAGAGGGAAAAACTTCTGAGATCTTTATCTTAGGATGGCAGTTATGATATGTAATTGGAAGAGCGGCCCCACCTCCTTAGAGTTGTGGGTCACCCTTATTGTGTGTTTGTTCTTTGAAAGCAATCAGCTGTTGTTCCGACTTGACTAATATGAAGATCTTAGTAGATCACAGTGGCTGTAATTAAGTGATTGAGGCCAACTCATGAGATATTTATGCAGTAGCTAAGAAACTTCAGCCTCTGTCAACAACTCAGAGGTTGTATTTACTCAGTTTTGGAAAACTCTGACCCCTCTTTACCTTCTTTAGGTTCCCACTATATCCAAAAGGAGGGGAGAAGTTACAATTTGATTATGGTGTCTATCTTCTGAACAAAAATATAGCACAGGTAAGTAACTCTTCTTCACTCCTCTCCTTCCTCCTTGGAATGCCCACCTTCTTTCTCTATAAATAAGTGTTGTCCTTGACCCCTTTGCATTGGTATTGCAAAGTTCTTCTTTGGCCATGGTCTTACACTGTGGTATTCAGTGACTGTATTGGAATCCTGCTAAATTCAGAAGCCCTTCCCTGAGTTCTTAACTTACTGGTGGTGGGCACTTGGCTGTGTGGGCTTTATAGCCATTTACCTCTGCAGCTTGACTGGTAATTGGTTTCTTCTCTTTGGCCAAGTCTAGGGACTCATTTTACTTCATAGTTTATGGAGTAAAAGTTTAATGCTTTGGCAAGTCCTCAGTGATCCCCAGGGCCCAAACGAAAAAAACAAGCATATGGTCCTTCCAACCCATCTTGGATTTTTGTGGCTCTCTCAACATCACTTCTGTTGCTATCCCACTTGAATAATATTTTTCTACATGCTATTATAAGACTGTCAGATGCCCGAGTTTATGTTTTACTGAAACAATTATGTAACATTTCTTTAGCACATTTGGTAGATGCTCCATAAATTTTCTAGTTGTACAGGAAGACTTGAGCCTGGTGTTGTGGTACAGTGAGTGGGTTATGCTACCACTTGCAATACTGGCATCACCTATCAGAGTGCTGCTGGTTTGAGTCCCAGCTGCTTTGCTTCTAATCTAGCTCCCTGCTAATGCACCTGGGAAGGCAACAGAAGCTGACCCAAGTACTTGGGCCCCTAACACCCATGTGGGAGACCTGGATGGAGTTTTTGGCTCATGGTGTTGATGTGGCCCATCCCTGGCTTTTAGAGTCATTTGAGGAGCAAACCAAGAAATGAAGGATATTTATTCATTCATATTCTCTCTCTCTCTCTCTGTCTCTTTCTCCGTCACTCTGCCTTTCAAGTAAATACATTGAAAAAAAAAAAAAAGACTAGCTTCAGTACTTAGTATTTGGACATCCTTCCAATTGGAATACCACATGGATATGTATCCAGTTTGGCTGTTATTTGTTTTAAAAACATCATCAACTGTATCCTCTGACCTTTCAGTTTTATAGAAGTAATAAGGCTTGTGTGTTTTTCTTTTTTTTAATGAGCCTGAGTTGCTTTTCATCTCTATAAATCTAAACACTTTCTGAACAGTGCCCTTGTTCATGTCTGATTGATCTAGAGTTATTCTTCCATATACTGTCATCTTGGCCTTTCTTTTCCTCAACCAATCTCAGCTTGATGTTGGCGTTGTTTTAATTCAATTTCTAATTCAGATTGTCATACTTATTTGAAATTGGATCGGTTTCCAGTTTGCAGTGCTCACTTAGTCATTTGCCTCATACCCTCATGCTGGTGCCCTCTCACTCATACTGCTTTGCTGTTCATTCCCCTCCAGCTCGTGTTCCTCCCTGCAGCCTTGCACGCAGCCACTAGCCCATGACTCACCTTGCCATGTGCCATTCTTCCCCCTGCCATGCTTTCTCTCCCTCTGTTTTTGGCATATAAGTATTTCAGTCAAAGAAACAGAACTTTAATTTCAAGGCTGCCTAGCTCATACTCTGTTGATCACACCATAGAAAAGGCAGTGCATTGACAGAACCAGACAAGAAGTGCCCGGACTAAGATTGCATTAAGGAAGAAGTAAATTAGGGGGCACCTCCTGTGAAGTCAGCCGTAGTGGAAAGAGCACGGGGATACTACAGAGACCAGAGTCTTGGAGTGAAGTTGGTATCATTTCGTAGAACTAAGTTCTGATCTGAGTTCCGAGGCCCATCTCTCCTGGTACTGTTTCTTGCTTTAGGCATGTAAGTGTTAAGGTTGGGAGACTGTTGGGAGCTTGCAGCTGAAAGCTGCTCCTGCCCAAATGCTGGGACTTCCTCATAAATCCCGGCTTTAGGCACACAGACATACATGTGCACATATGCACAGACATACATACACACTTATTTATTCTCAAGGACTCAGTAGGAATACAAAGGATGCTATAGAGAGGTGCTAGCTTTGAGAGCAAGACCCAGATAGGAGCTGATTGTGTGCGGCAGAGAGCCTAGGAAAGTCAGGCCTCCGGTTTTACTCCTAAATGAACCAGGGCCACAAGCATGCTGAACCAGCCTTACTCATCTGTTTAAGAATGGAATACTTCTAATAATTGTGTATTCTCTCCAACTTTCTACTTGTTTTTGAAAATTTTAAAATGTGTGTATCTAAGATCAACAGATCAACCACTCTAAATACATAGGAAGCAGTATTTTACTGTGTTTGTTTATTTCATCATTGTTGCTGCAGTTTTAAAAGGCGGAGACAATAAACTTCTGAAAAACAGGCTTTCTTGGGACCAGCATTGCGGTGTAGTAGGTTTAGCCACCATCTGCAATGCCAGCATCCCATATGGGTGCTGGTTCAAGTCCCAGATGTTCCACTTCCAATCCAGGTATCTGCTAATGTGCCTGGGAAAACAGTGGAAGAAGGCCCAAGTATTTGGGCCCCTGCACCAACATGGGAGACCCAGATGAAGCTCTGGGCTCCTGGCTTCAGCCTGGCCATTGTGGCCATTGGGGGAGTGAACCAGCCAATGGAAGATCTCTGTGTGTCTCTCCTCTCTGTAACTCTGCCTTTTAAATAAATAAATAAATCTTTAAAAAATAAAAAATAGGTTTTATTAAATTTCAAAGTGTGTTCAAAGGGAGTCCCTTTTGAGCACCTAGAAAAAAACTTTTAGTAAATTTGTGGCCTTTAATTTTTTTTTCTTCAGCTCTCTTGATTCTGTGTCTTGGTATTTCTTAGGGGAAGTTTCATTTTTGTCTTTAACCATACTACCATCACTTTTTCAAATTTTAATTTGTAATCAATCAAAAAACATTATTTTGTCTCCTAAGCAAGTATTATGGCCATGAGATATTTCTAACTTTTGAAGATCTATTTTCATGCAGATGTATAGTAATACATGATGTCAAATGAGCCAGTCTCATTTGGACCCCATCTCTAGAGATGTGAACAAATCAGACTACTAAAATGACCCCACCTCAGTAATTTATAAGCCATGTTAGTGGAGGTGGATGAAAGCATTGGCATGTGTTAAAGTGCCAGAGAAGAAGGAGTGAAGTCATTTAATACAGCGTCCATAACTGGGTTGAGGATTTGAATAGTCAATAGGACCTTTCATCACAACCAGAAGTAGTAGTAAAATCACTTTTTTGGTAGAGGAAATGACAGAACCTAGTAATATTTGTTACTTCAGTATTTGGGATCGGGCCAACCCAAGTTTTGAAAGCGCAAGCTTAGAAAACAGGCCTTCAAGTAGAAATCCTCAAGTGTTGGTGAAGAGCGGAGAGCACTTGTAAGGCCTGCTTGCCCTCCTCCTGTCACTGCTGTCTGACGGGGTGTGTGCGCCGCATTAGGGGTCGGACGTGAGTAAAGCAAAGCGTCTTGTTTTCAGAGCCGTTTGCTAATGTTTGTCGAGTGCCAGCCTCTTAGGTTGGAAATAGCCTTGCTTCTTGGTCAACAGGTAATGCTTTAGGACAGACCTGTCATAATTTAGGCACGGTGAGATTAGCGTTGATTTTTTTAAAACCTTTAAGTTTTTACCTTAATTGTCATTAGACTTATAAGTACATTATAGAATTTTTGTAGAGCACAGTGGTTTGCTTGTAATTCACATAGTGTAAAAAATAGTAAAAAAAAAAATTTTGTACTATTTTGCCCTTAAATTTATAGAGAGTTGTTTTTAATATGATTTTATTTATTTATTTACTTGAAAGGCAGAATTACAGAGAGAGAGAGAGAGTTCTTCTATCCGTTGGCTCACTCCCCAAATGGCCAAAATGGCCAGGACTGGGCCAGTCTAAAGCGAGGAGCCTAGAACTCTATCCGGGTCTCCCATGTGGGTGGCAGGGGACCAAGCAGTTGAGTCATCTTCCACTGCTTTCTCAAGCACATTAGCAGGGAGCTGGATTGGAAATTAGAGCAGCTGGAACTTGAACTGGTGCCCATATGGATTGTCGGCATCCATTGCACCACAGCATCAGCCCCTGTGGCGAGTTTTATGTTTCATAAAGTACATGTATGTGTGTCTATCTGATCACCATCATCACCCTGCAAAGTAAAAAAAAACTCAAAATGCTAAATGGATTTGAATACCCTGTAGCTTGCGATCTGTCACTTCAGTGTGGGTTCCTGTTACCTGACAGGAAATGTTGTGCGTATATATGCTTTTATATATATACATACAAATGGTAACTATGGAAGGTGATAAATGGGGGGGGGGGGTCTTCAAAAAGTTCATGGAAAATGCATATTATGAAAACTGTTCAAAAAATTATTTACACCTTTAAAATAAACTTATTCTTAAATTCTATTTTCCAAAACATTTTGATGTTTCCTCATGTTAGCTCGACTTTCATACCCATTTCACTGTGAGTATGCACATCAAAACATCAGGTTGTATACTTCAAATATATAAAAAAGCTCAAATTTTAAACAAATTTTAAAACGAATAGTGATTTGCTTAAAATTGAGTACTATTTTTGGTTGTTGAGCATCTTTTGTGAGCTGTATGTGCTGTATTACACTGCAGCAGTTACAGCAATGAATACACACACAAGATTCCTGGTGCCTGCCTCCTTACTAGAGACTAGGGGAAGGGGCGAATGGTTACAGAGTTGCTATTTGGGGTGCTATAAAATTTTGGAAATACAGTGGTGATGGTTGCATAACACTGTAACTGTAATAAATACCACTGAATTTAAGCACTTAAAAAGGGTTTAGATTACAAATTTTATTATACATTTTACCACAATTTAAAAAATAATGTAATATACCAAAAATCATTGAATTTTGTACACTTTAAGTAGATGAATTGATGATAGGTAAATTATATATATATATATATATCTCAATTTGCCTTATAAGGCCTTATAATGGCAAAAAGACATACAGTAAACAAAGAAAATAATTTTACATTGAGATAAGTGCTATGATAGAAATTAATTAGGTGATATAATAAAAAATAACTGGAGAGAGACCTACTTTAGATAAAGTTGTCAAGTAAGCCTTACTGAGGAAGTGACTGTTGAGCTAAGACAAGGGTGATGACAAGGATGCAGCCTGGCAGACAGAGCTAGCAAGTGAAGTTCCCTGAGGCCATGGGAACAGCAGGGAGGTAGGAAAGAACTTGGTGTGGTCAGGTAACAGGTAGAATCCAAGGATCATGTAATATAAAGTCTTAGAGCTCCTATTCAGGAGTTTTATTCTAAATATAAATGGAAGCCATTAAATGAATTAATTAAGCAGGAGAGCAACGTGGTAATTGATTTTTTTCAAAGAGCACTCTTAAGTGCTCTAATGGATTACAGGGAACTAGAATTTAAGCAAAGTTACCAGTTAGAAACCTATTTCAGAAAATCAGTTTGGGGCTGGCATTGTGGCATGGCCAGTAAAACCACTATCTGCGATACTGGCATCCCATATAGATGCTGATTTGAGTCCTGGGTGCTCCACTTCTGATCCAGCTCCCTGCTTATGGACCTAGGAAAGCAGCAGAAGACTGCCTAAGTACTTGGGCCCCTGCCCCACGTGGGAGACCCAGATGAAGCTCCTGGCCATTTGGGAAGTGAACCAGCAGATGGAAGATCTCTCTCTGTCTTTCCCTGTCTCTCTAATTCTGCCTTTAAAATAAAGAAATAGATGTTCATGAAAGAAAAAAAGATAAAAGAAAACCAGTGAAGATGGTAGGGGTAGACATGGAGAGAAGTGAACAGATTTTTTTAAATATTGTAGGGGATGAACTAATGATTTGAATGGGGAAGACAAGGGAAAAAGAATGACCCTAGGTTTTGTTGATGAGCAACTGGGCAATGCCAGTTACTGAAATAAGGAAGGATCCAGGAGGGGAGTGGGGAGGGGTCACAGAACCAAAAGATCTGCTTTGAAAATACCATTTGAGCTGGGCTTTAGAAATCCAGAGTCATTAAGTAGACGAAAGGATATATAGGCCTGGAGTTCAGGGCTGAAGATCAGTACTGGAGAAATTTGAACGTTAGCAACATAAAGATGATATGGAACTGGATGAGATTAACCAGGGAGAGAATGCAGAGCTGGAAAGCAGGACAGACACACACAGCTGGATTTAGGCCTGGGGAGGAATCCCGTTGAGCAGGTGAATAGAAGAGGAAGCACCAGCAGAGACGGAAAGGAATGGCCCATCTTGTGGGAAGAAAATGAGGCCAGAGTAGTAATTTGGAAACTAAGGGAAGTGAATTATTGGAAGCAAGGAGTAATGAGCTCTGTTCCATTGTAGGTTCATAACTGATGGAGACTGTGATGTTAAGAGAAAAGTTTTGTTTTGTTTTGACTCTGTGGGGGTGTGGAGTTGTGTGTTCATTACGTTTGTGGAGGTGGGAAAGACCGGGGCATATCTATGCTGCTGACTGTGAGCTTTTGCTTGTGCCACTTATTTCAAACTGCTGTTTTCATATGCATTAAAGATGGTAGGCTCTGCCTAAGGAAGGGGTCAGGGAAACAATCCAGCTCGTTATTTATCTTATGACGTGAAGACTTTTGATAGACATGATTTCAATGTGTAGTTCTTCCCATAGCTCATACCATACTGTGAATACATTTTTTAAAAGATTTGTTTATTTGAAAGGTAGAGTTAGGGGGATGGGGGAGGGAGGGAGAGAGGAAGAGAGAGAGAATCTTTCATCCATTGGTTCACTCCCCAAATGGCCACAACAGCTGGGACTGGGCCAGGCCAAAGTCAGGAGCCAGGAGCTTCATCCGAATCTTTCACGTGGGTGCAGGGGCCCAAAAACTTGCACCATCTTCCACTGCTTTCCCAAGTGCATCAGCAGGGAGCTGAATCAGAAGTGGAGCAGCTGGGACTCGAACAGCTGCCCATATGGGATGCTGCTGTCACAGGTGGCTATAATGCTGGCCCTTTGAATATATTTTTAAGTTAACAATAAATTGGCCATATGTTCATACATTAAGCTGATTTAATTTTGGATACAGTGAAGCAAACAGATATTGTGAAAGTAAATAATTCCTTCCAGGTTGTTAGTAGTGAAGGTTTAGCAGATTTTTTGAATAGTTTCACATTAGCATGCCAGCTGTATACAATCTGAGTGACAGAGATTGCTGTTTCTCTTAGAGCAGCCGTGTGATTGATCCCTTGTTCCCTGGGGGTTCCCAAGCCCCTCATTGGATCTAGGAGAGCAAAAGTATGTTCATATAATATTAAGATTTTTTTTAATCTATTTTTGCTATGCTGACATTCATGTGATGTTACAAAAACAATGGTGTGGGGGCAGGCATTTGGAATAGGAGTTCAACCCCCAGTTGGGGTACCCACGTCCTGTCTCGGAGAGCCTGGATTTGAGTCCCAGCTGCACACCTGATTCCAGCTTCCTGTGCGTTCCTGGGAGGCAGCAGTAATGGCTTAGGTACTTGAATCCCTGCCATCTGCCGTCCACATGGAGACCTGCATTGAGATCCCACTCCCAGCTTATGGCTTGCCCAGCCCTGGCTGTTGTGGATATTTGGAGAGTGTACCAACAGATGGAAGATATCTATCTGTGTGTGTGTGTGTGCGTATGCGCGCGCACGCATGCATGCATGCCTTTCAAATGAACAAAAAATAATTTTTTAAGAAATATTTATTTTATTTGAAAAAGAGTTACAGAGAGGCCGGGCCAGGCCAAAGCCAGGAGCCAGGAGCTTCATCCAAATCTCCCACATGAGTACAGGGGTCCTAACACTTGGATCATGTTCCACTGCTTTCCCAGGTGCATTAGCAGGGAGCTAGATCAGAAGTGAAGCAGTCCGGACCTGAACCGGCACCCATATGCTATAGGCAGAGACTTTAGCCACTACACCACAGCACCCGCCCCATCAAATAAATAAAATTTTTAAAAAATGTATAAAACTGCTGGGGCTGGTGCTGTGGCATAATAGGTAAAGACACCGCCTGCAGTGCTGGCATCCCATATGAGTGCCGATTTGAGTCCTAGCTGCTCCACTTCTGATCCAGCTCTCTGCTATGGCCTGGGAAGACAGTGAAGATGTCCCAAGTCCTTGGGCCCCTGCTCCTGCATGGGAGACCTGGAAGAAGCTCCTGGCTCCTGGCTTCGGATTGGCTCAGCTCTGGCCATTGTGGCTATCTGGAGAGTCAACCAGTGGATGGAAGATTCATTCTCTCTCGCTCTCTCTCTCCCTGCCTCAACCTCAGCCTCTCTGTAACTTTGCCTTTCAAATAAAATAAATAGATCCTTAAACAAATATTTAAAAAAATTTTTAAATAAAACTGCTAGCCCACTAGCACAAACCAAGCCATAGTCACTAAACTGCTAGTGTTATCTTCTGCAATGCCATGCCTTTGTAGTTAAAAAAAAAATCCAGTTTTACTTAAGCATATCCTTAATGAAGTAGTAAAAATGATATCTTAATATTCTGTACAATGGAAAGAGAGTGTGCATAAAGCTTCCTGCTGCATACTGCAAATAATAGAATGTCACATGTGCAGTTGAGTTGCTAACTGAACTGCTGTTTGATGGGCTGTCATCTTTCCTTGAGAAACTGACACACAAGCTATGGTCATTCAGACTTAGATATCTCGTAGGTGTTTTCTCAAAATTGAAGGAAGTGAACCTGTCATTTAAAGGAAACTGATGATAACATTAAGGGGTTTGAATGAAAAGTAGACTTTTAGAATACTTGTGATATGAACAGCTTCCCAATCCTTAATAAGTTTACTTATTTTTAATTCATTTGAAAGAGACAGACAGAGATCTTGTACCTATGATTCACTCTCCAGATGCCTACAACAGCTGGGGCTGGGCCTGACCAAAGCCAAGAGCCTGGAACTCAGTCTGGGTTTCCTACACTGGTGGCAAGGATCCAAGTACTTGGGCAGTCACCTGCTGCCTCCCAGAGGGTGCATTAGCAAGAAGTTGGAATTGGGAGTGAAGCTGAGACTTGAATCCAGGCAATTCCATTATGGGATGCAGGCATCTCAGGTGACATCGTAACTGCTGTGGCAAACTCCCGTCCCCTTAAAGACATTTTTGATATAACTGGTAGTGAAATCATTGCATATGATTTTGAAATAGCTTACAATGGGATATGTTAACATTCGAAGTATTTAAAACTCAGTGAGCCAGTATTTTCCAAATTGACTAATATATGATGCTACAAAATCATGCACAAGTAAAGATTCCTTCTAGGACAATGCACACGCTTGTGTGTGTGTGTGTGTGTGTATGGTTTTTGTTGTTTTGTTTTTATTATTTTATTCGTTTATTTAAGACACAGGCCCAGAGAGCTCCTTCATCCTTTGGTTCACTCTCCAAATGCCTGCAATAGCCAGGGCTAGGCCAGGTGAAAGCTAGGAATCAGGAACTCCATCTAAGTCTCTCACATAAGTGGCAGGGACCAAAGTACTTGAGCCATCACCTGCTGCAAACCAGAGTTCTCGTTTGCAGGGAGTTGGAACTGGGAGTGGAGCTGAGGCTGGAACTCAGCCCTTGGATATGGGAGGCAGGCATCCCAAGGCGTGCTACACCAAATGCTCTCCCCTCAATGGATTTTTTTGTTTGTTTGACAGGCAGAGAGGGAAAGAACAAGTCTGCTCCCATCCACTGGTTCACTCCCCAAAAGCCTGAAATGCGAGTCACCCCTCTGGGGCTGAACCCAGGAGCTGGAAACTCAGTCCGGGTCTCCCACATGTATAGCAGAAACCCAATTACTTAAACCATCACCACTGGATCCTAGGATGTGTATTAGCAGGAAACTGGAGTCACAAGCCCAAACCCTGCAAGCATATCTAGGTACTCTGATGTTTTAACTGCTAGGCCTAGATGTCTGCCTCCAGCCCAGTGGATTTTAATGAAACAGTGTAAAAAGTTCATCAATAGAGTCTCACCTTCAAAAATACAACTTGATGAGTTTGAGAGTAGTATCAAAGAAGAATATCCACAATTCTTGGAAAAGGCTACTAAAATGCTAATTTCTTTCCAACTGCCTATCTATATAAGGCTAGGTTTTCTCACAGAACAACATCTGGTAGCAAAATGAATGCAGAAGAAAATAAGAGACTCCAGCTGTGTTCTGTGAAGCTAGACATTGCAAGAGATTTGCAGAAATGTAAAACAGTGTCACTCATCACTAAATTTCTTTTTTGGAAAATATACTTGTTTTTCATTAAATTTATTAGCAAACAATAAATTTCCATTGCTACTTCAAAATAAACTAATAAATATCTGAACTTTTCCTGAATTTTCATTTATAATATGGTCAATGTTAAACACTCATCTGACCACTCGGACAAAAGCTGTTGGTGGTCCTCAGTAACTTTAAGCGTGAAAAGGGAAATAGAGACTAAACCATCTGCTTTCCTAGAAAATGTGGCCATCTCGATTTCTCTGCAAGCCCTTGGTTGCTCGTAGTTTGGTAAGCCAAGACACACGTGTCAGTTCCCCAGATGTGGCAGAATTGCATGAAGACCTCCTGATCCGAGACCTGGGAATGCACGAGTCAAAAGGCTGGCAGTGCTCAGGAGATATTTTCCTTTTGCATTTAGCTTTTCTGAAGTCAGGCCTCTTCTCTTTTCCTGAAAGCTCAGGCCCTTAAGAGTAATACTTTGAGTGTACACATTGCAAATAATGATATTCCTTTGTATTGAATGGGAAGGCTTGTGGTATGCTTTAACCTCCATAGCTCATTTTATACTCTGAGAAGTCATGTTGACCAGGTCTGTATTTACAGATGAGAAAATTGAGCTGCTCCTATGCTGATTTCCTTAGCTTGACACAGCTATCAGTGACAAACAGAATTCAAGACCAAATCTTCTGAGGTCAAGTCCACCTGCAGCACACTAATATTCCTTCCCTACCCCACCCTTGCTAATTTGGGCATTCATAAAGTCTCGTGCGGTGGATCAGGCAGAGCCAACTATATGCATTTTACAGGTGAAACTCCTGAGACTGCGAGTTCACTCAAAAAGCTAGGATTGCAACTAGGGGAGCTCGGTACCTCTCTTTTTTTACCTCTTTCCCGTCAGGTTATTTTAAAGTTCCATAGAATGTAAAAGCAGCTTCTCCTTCCAAAACAATTGGGAACCCCTGTTCTGCCAAGTACATGGTCTTTCCCTAAACTGACTGTTCCTGGGGCTCACAGTGCACAGCTATTTAGAAAGGGTCAATGCCAACTCACACCCGGAATCTTAAAAGCACATATATTTCTTCAACATACAGCCCAGTGTATATGACACATGGGGAGGGAATGCATTTTTATTTTCATATTTCTTGGAATCGAGAATACAAATTCCGAGGATGTTTTAATAGTTTAATAGTCCAAATGCCTCCCCCACCCTGAGTTGCCTGCAAAATTTCCAGTAATGAAGCTTTTTAGAAAAAGTCCTAAATTAATAGGAAAAGCAACTTTACTGAGATATAATTCATATACCACGCAGTTCACCCTTTTAAAATCTACAATGGCTTTTCGTATATTCGCCAAATTGTGCAACTATCATCACAGTCGATTTTAGGACATTTTCATTACCCCCAAAAGAAACCCCATCCCCATTAACAGTCACTCCTCATTCCTGCAACTGCCTCCATGCATCCCTAGGCAGCCTCCACTCTGGTTTCTGTTGCTATAGATTTGCCTGTTCTGGAAATTTCATATTAGTGGTATCATAAAATATGTGGTCTTTTGTGGCTTCTTTTGCTTAGCAGAGGTTCAGGGTTCATCCATGTTGTCACATGTATCAGTCATTCCTTCTTACTGCCAAATCATTTTATCAGTTTGAAGTTGTAAATAAATATCCCACACTTGGTTTAGCCACTCATGAGTTGGTAGACAGTTGGATTGTTTCCACTTTGGGGCTCTTGTGAGTAATGTTGCTGTGAACATTTGGTGAGAGTTCTTGTGGGCACATCCGTTTTCATTACTCTTGAGTGCGTGCCGAGTCGTGGAATGCCTGCGCCACATGATGACTGATATTCTGAGGAACCAACTGCCAGACTGTTTTCTGAAGCAGCTACACTGTCAGACATTTCCACCAGCAGCAATGCATGAGGGTACTTCAAATGGTTTGTGGAATATGGAATTAAAAAATAAATTCAGGGGCCATACATCCTGGTTTCCTTTTGTCAGACAGAAAGAAACAGAGCAGATTTGCCTTTTATGTATGACTGTCTGTGAGCTGTATATGAATTTTGCATCTTTCTTGGTATAGCTGCTTTGGCAACATCCCTGTCTTCCTTTAGCCTAGTTGCTTTAAAAGATTCACTTAAGTCTTGATATGGTTGGATTTTCCCAAAGCACCACCATAAGTGACATCTTTTGTTGGGAGGAAAATATGTAAAGAATGCACCTCAACTGGAATGAAATATGCAGTGCTTAGTTCAGAGAACGTGGGATATAAATCCATAACTGTATTTTTTATGATGAAGCCTCATGAAATGAATTATAAGCTGCATGAAAAATGAATTTGGTCTGATTGTAGTTGGCATCAAAGTGACCAGCATAGCTTAGATGTAAGCTATTTGAAGAAATGATGAATTCTAAGAAATTGGTTTTTTATAAATGCTGGTACATTTTAGAGAAAAATATTCTAAAATGTATAGACTTGGGTCGCCAGTGAGAATAAAATTAGTATACTAATTAATGTAATTTATCACACAAAAAGCTAAAATCCTAGTGTAAAATCAACTGTAAAAAAAACACAGCATAGCCAGGTATGCGTGAATACCCTGGACCTGAACCTCCTGGATTCAAACCTGAGTTCTATCACTTCAGGTATATGGCTCGGAGAAGTTACTGCACCTTTCTGTGCCTCATTGACCTCATGTGCAAACGAGGATAATTCTACATAGCTCTTAGAGTTATAAGGATTAGATATATGCAAGTCACTCAGAATAGTACCTGGAACAGAGTAAGTGCTGAGTGTTGGCTAAGTAAAGAAAATGCACACTACATTGTTGTTGTTGTTGTTGTTTGTGTGTGATTAAGAAAGCCCATATTCCACAAATACAAATGACATGAAAATGTGTGGAAGTAGATTACAACGTAAGTTCAAAGTTACAGTGTGTGAAGTAGAGGAAAAGGGTTGCCCTTTTCTTTTGACAGGCAGAGTTAGACAGTGAGAGAGAGACAGACAGACAGACAGAGAGAAAGGTCTTCCTTTTTCCGTTGGTTCACTCCCCAAATGGCCGCTACGGCCAGCCCGCTGTGCCGATCCAAAGCCAGGAGCCAGGTGCTTCCTCCTGGTCTCGCTTGTGGGTGCAGGGCCCAAGCACTTGGGCCATCCTCCACTGCCTTCCCAGGTCACAGCAGAGAGCTGGACTGGAAGAGGAGCAACCGGGACAGAATCCGGTGCCCATATAGGATGCCAGTGCCGCAGGCTGAGAATTAACTAAGTGAGCCATGGCGCCAGCCTAAAGGGTTGCCTTTTTAACTGCATCGGCTGGGTTATCCTGTAAAGGAGGGAAAAGCACAGAGACACTTTTCATTATCGACAAATCTTTGTTTCACCTAAAAGTAATACTTTCCTTTTTTTTTCAAAATAGAAATAATGCTTTTTAAAAATCATGTAAGTGATCCAATCTCAGAATTTTTAAATACAGAAAAACATTAAAAATCAGAATCAGAAACTTTGAACATCAGTGATACTCAGAAACCATGATTTTCAGGTTAGGAGTGTATTTAGAATAATAACTTTGTAGATACTTGTGTAAATCGTTCATTTTAAATTGTGTATATTATAAACTCTGACTAGCACTTTGCATTTAAAATGACTTACATTAATTCAATGAAAGGAATGAAATATTCCATCCATAGACTCCAAAAAGATGGATGAAATTATTTAATAGAAAGAACATAACAGCAACAATTAGAAATTTCAGGATTCTGTTCCATCTTTAACTTGCTGATGCCCTGAGCAATTGGTTTCTTTCTCCTGTGCTCCAGTCTTCTCATCTCAAGAGTAAAGAAGCTGAGCATTATGTACTCAGAGGTCCATATCATTCTCGATATTCTTTGTATCTCTACTTCTTAGCTTTACCATTCCTAATAGTTCATTCTGTTATTTTTTTCTATCACTTGCAAATTTGTTTGACTCACCACAACTTGATCAAAAAGATTTTAAGGGGCAGGTGTTGTGGAACAGTACAATTAAAGCACAACTTGGGTTGCCTGCATCCCGTATCAGAGTGTCTGGTTCGAGGCCTGGCTATTCTGCTAAAGCACCCGAGGCAACAGATGATAGACTGGAGTTCCTGCCACCCATGTGGAACACCTGGATGGAGTTCCTTGCTCCTGGCTTCAGTATCACCCAGCCCCAGCTCTGTGTGCAGGCATTTGTAGAGTATAACAACAGATGGAAGATCTCTCTCTCTCTCTCTCTCTCTCTCTTTCTCTGTCTCTCTCTCTCTCTGTCATTCTGCCTTTCAAATAAATAATCTTATTGAAAAAAGATTTGAAGATGCTCTAAGATGTACTTTATAAACAGTATGCCATATATTGGTGATTTTGTTTATATAAAACATTGAGAGATGTATGCAGTTCATGCCATAAATAACAAAGCACTGTAAATCCAGTATAATATGGACTTATAAAAATAAGAATACCATCTTACATTTATATTGTGCTTTATAGTTTTCAAAGTGCTTTCACAAAAAGTTCACACACGTATCTTCACAATTTCTCCTCTGACATGAATTTGCTAAGAATTTTTGCCTTTGATTTAATAATTCCTCCTAGAAACTCTATCATAAAGAAACATTTCTAAATCCTGAAAACAATTAAAGGTGTTTGGCATAACTGAAAATAGTTGTCTGGGAATAGGTTAAACTGAGGCACATCTACTGTGATTAAATTTTTTATGAGGGGCAGGTGTTTAGCCTAGCAGTTAGGATGCCTCATCTCATGTCAGAGCCTCAGTTCAGTGTCTGGCTCCAGCTCCTGTCTCCAGCTTCCCGCTCATGCAGATCCTGGAAGGCTGCAACTGAGTTGCTGCCACACGTCTGGGAGACGGATTGAGCTCTTTCTCCTGGCTGAGACCCTGCCCTTGAATGGCAGCAGATGGATGGGAGCCTTCTCATTCTTCTCTCTCTCTCTCTCTCTCTCTCTCTCTCTTTCTTTCTCCCCCCCTCTCTCTCCCTCCCTCCCTCCCTTGCTCCTTCCCTCTCTCTCTAATAAATAAATATAACTTCACCACAGACAGAGATGGAAAACAGTGGGATAGCATATGTGGCACTATTTTATTGAATTCCTGTAGTCTCTTGAGAAATAATTTCCTTTACAGAGGACTTCACATTCTATTGTCATGTAACAGAGGGAAAAGGATTTTGAATTAGAGCCCTTCGTTTTTCTTAATTTCACAAATATCAGTTTTTATTGATTGCCTACATGCAAAGCATTTTTATTCTTTATTCCTTATCTTCCCAATAAGCCCTTCTCAGTTTTTATTATCCTCATTTCATAGAAATGTAGACAACCTTACAGTAATTTTTGATAGAAGAGGAATTTTGAATAAATTACCAAAACAAATCTGGATGGAATATTTCTGGTAGTTTATCTCCATGACAATTTGGAAATAACATTTGAGATGATTTTAAGGATATTTTATATAAAAATAAGCCCTATACAAATGAATAGTCTGAGTTCTGGATAGATATATTTTCTTTCAAATATGCCTCGAAGTCTAAGATTTCCCAAATGCCTAGTAGTAAATGAATTTGTAGTGTGTGGGCTTTTACCAGTTGTGGGTCAAGCCCTTGGACTGAGCATTGAAATCAAACCTAATTAGAAGAGAAAGTGAGAAAAACGATGTCTACATTTTTGATACACTAATTGTGGTGGGCATTTTATCCAAAGTTTGCTGAACTATAACTGCTAAACTAACCATGAAAAGGAAATTACTTTGTATAGTCAAGCCAAGTATTTTTTTTAATGTTTAGTTTATAATGTCACTTAGGATTCTTCTTAAAGGCTTGTGAACCTTTGCCTTCCTTTAATAAGCCTTCGTAATGACAAGGTCTCTCGGGAATGAAGTCATCTGAGCAGAATGTGCTTGCATCTTAAAATCTGATAAACATCACTTCATGGAATTTAGGAGATTAAAAGAGACTTAAAACACATAACTGTTACTTTCAGGTTGTTACAACCAAGGAAGCCTGTGGGCCAGCTATCAAAATAGCTTAGCTTCAGTGCGTTCTGAGCAGTGGGTGTAGCCAGGTTGGTTAGCGCTGCTCTAGCCCTGGTCCTCTGAGCTGACCTGTAACTTGCCATGTCCTCAAATGTAATTGCTCCATCTCTGAGGCACATTTATGTGTCCCTTTGCCCCTGATGCTAATTCATCATTTGCTTTATGGTAATTCCACTCAGACATCATCAAGCCCCACTGGAGGCTACTAAATGATGTGAGTGGATAGATTTCCTAATCAGTGACATTAGTTTACATCTCCTTATTAAGATTCCCATTAAATTCCTACCAGGAGAGATAACGTGAACACTAATGCACTTTACATCTTCCATCAGTGCTTTTTTATTTATTTCTATAAAGGCGGTACTAATATCTGAATTTAAGAGTCCCAGAGAATACAAAGCTTTTAGTAATGGTCTAAGGTCTTTTATTCTAGTAAGATATGAAAGATGTGAAAGAAAAGACATTCATTATTATGTTGTAATTTTAATCTCGTTCCCTCCCTAAAGCCATTAAAATCTACTTAATATCATTAGTTTTAAAAATTAATTAATATCTTATGTAATCTTTTCCAAACAGAAATATATTATCCTTGTTCCCCTGGACTTTATTTTTATAAGTTATCTTGATTTTCTAATTTTAATCTGAAACTCAGGATATATACATATGAACTTTATGTATCTTTTGATATACTAGCCAGAAAGTATTAATTGAATAAACTGTGTCAGGCTCTGGGCAGTGGTAGAGGGATACAAAAGAACTTGACCCATATGAAAACTAGTTCATATGTATATAAAATCTAATTGTTTTGATGAATTTCCCACCGTGTCACCTTAACCAAAATAGCTATTCAATAAATATCTCTTTTATTGCATTCATTATCAAAGTTGCTAATGTGACTTACCATTTCATAAGTCCCTAAATTGCTGCCTTCAGGGACTATCACAACTTTGTGACAATGTGGTACCCTTTTGTTTCACTTTGGGTTTTTGCTGTTACTACTTTTTCAGAACTGGTGATATGAAGTAAGCAATACCGGAAAGTGACAGTTTTATAAATCTCCTAGTACACATATACTTCTGTGTATATGAAAGAGAAAGAGAAAGAAAAATCCTGTGTGTATGAAAGAGAAAGAGCAAATTAGGTAGTGGAGCCTTTTTGATTTGCTCTTTGTGGCAGACTTCATTACTAAGAATAAAATACTGAAGAATATCTGAGACTTACTGTTATTAATTCAGTGCGTGCACTCTTTCCTCCTCCTCCAAGTAATGATATAATTCCATACACTCAAATTTACTAGCACACACATTTACTAACTGCATTAGTTTGGACCCAATAAGAAGCGGACTCCGAAGGGGGGTTAGATGTGCAAAAATGGTATTGGTGGAGGTAGCAGGAGAAAGTGGGGAGAGCCTCCAGGCTGCAGTGCAGATGTGATACCTGTAAAAGGAGAGAGGGAAGGGAAGGGAGGAGGATGAGACAGAGAAAGTCATGGACTGGGGCTGGCACTTTGGCACAGCAGATTGGGTCACCACCTGCAATGCTGGCGTCCCATATAGGTGCCCGTTTGAGACACCGCTGCTCCACTTTCAATCCCGCTCCCTGCTAATACACCTGGGCAGGCAACAGAAGATGGCCTTGGGCCCCTGCCACCCACATGGGAGATTTGGATGGAGTTCCTGGCTGCTGGCTTTGATCTGGCTCAGCCATGGCCGTTGCAGCCATCTGGGGAGTCTCTCTGTGTCTATAACTCTGCCTTTCAAGTATAATAAATAAATCTTTACAAACAGGAAGTCTTGGACTGCAGCTCACTTTCAAGAAAGGTTCATGAGAGTTGATGAAAGTTCCTCAAGCCAGGTGTAGTCCCGTGTGTCACCAGATGGGCTTTCCTTGACCACTGCTGTACACGGTCATCGACTGGGAAGGCATGGATGCGGTGAGCACCCAGAGAGGTAATAGCTGAGCCCATTTCAGCCAGTTTTGATCCCTGTGTCAGGAGATTTGGGTGGCACATCTCACGGCTTTCAGACTCTTAGCATGACTAGATAAGTATCCAGGCACCTCACTGAAACTCTGTTCGGAATGGTCACACGACCAACTCAGGCTTATAAACATTCAGTAAAATATACATCAATAAAAATAGTAAACAAAAGATATGGAACATAGTTATAATAAATGTTAGCTTTCTTCCTGTACCCCCTTCTCCTAGCCTGTGGTTAGTTTTAAATAGTCTGTCTCATCTCTTTTTTTCTCTAACAAACATCAAATTGTGCTGAGTTTGGGAACATCAGTGCTGCTCCAGTGTGGTTCTCAAGCCAGCAGGCAGCATGCAGTCCACAGAGCTGTATGTTTTCAGTCTGCAATAAGGTAATGAACTTGTGCTGAGTGCAGGTTGGCCATGTCACCAATATGCCGCTCTGTCCAGATGTACTCTTTTCTTTTGCATCAAGACATTCTTGGTGAAGGAAGTGGTGCATTTGTTTATATTCTGCCACAAACTCCTCATCGGTTGTTGACTGGCACTTTGAATAGCATTGTGGTTTAGGCAAATGTAAAAAGTAGAATGTGAAATCCTTTTTTGAGTCAGATTTTCTTCTCTACCACAAGCAAGGCTTTGTCATGTGTACTTCTGGTTGTCGGCCGCAGGGAAACCACTCCAAGCTGCAAGTTCCTTATGTCCATGGCAGGCACTGGCAGCGTTAGTCAGCATTTGCCAACAGCGAGGCTTGTGATCAGATACCTAAGTAGTCAGATATATCACTGTCATATTTTCAGGTCCTTTTCCATGCATGCATCCCCTTTGCAGCTCATTTGTCAGCAGATATTTCTTGAGCCCTTCCTACGTGCCAGATCTGTGCTGTGTGCCTGCTGATGCCCAGTGCCTGGTACCTTCTGTAACCTTGAGCCCTTAAACTGTGGTGCCCCACTAGCATCCACACTCCTTCCCAGGTCCAGAGTGCTCCAAGGCCCATCCCCCAGGAAGCACACAGATAGCTAATTAAAAGGAAAATAATGTGATTGAAGTAGTAAAGCTGACTTCCCTTCTACTTACATGTTTGTGATTTAAAATCAGGGCCAGTTACTGAAACAAGACATGTTTTTGAACTGTGGATGCCCTCACCTAATCCATGAGCTTTGCTCTTTGTTGAGTTGTTTTCACCCTATATTGGAGAAGTGCTTGTCATCACACTTCTATAAAGCTGCCACCTCCTGCCCTAAAGTGGATGTCGGATTTTCCCACAGCATTTTACTTTGATAACTTTCTCTCATGGAATAAACTTGGTCAGGGACACGTGAAACCGGGAAACCAATCTGGTCTATTGTATGTTTAAGGATTTAAATTATTGGCTATATCTTGTTTTTAATTGTAGATGTCCTTTTATACTTGAAGCTAATTAGATAGAGATTTGGTGCATTCCCAGATCTTTGATGGTTAACATGATATCTAGTTTTGCTTTCATACTTTTCAAGACTAACATGCATGTTGCATAAAATTAAAGCACCCGAGAGTCACTTACCAAGGTCATAAGTGATTTAATATGAAAGATCATATTTTATTATAACCCTAAGAGACTTAACAAAATCTAGGTAAACAAATTGCTAGTTTAGAAATGATGTGAACTTAGTTTTCCCAGAACACATCCACACACACAAACCCACCAAATTGTGTATATATGGCAACAGGCATTATTTCGTTGATCCCCAAGGTTGTGAATCCAGCAGCGGCTATTATAACATGCTTTGTTTTCATTATTGCAATGCTTAGTCAGTCATCTGAATTCTAGCCATTGCTGTTTATGGCAAGAAATAGCTTCCCAGCTGAGGCAGCACAGCCAGTCATACCTTTTTATTGATGTAATTTGACTTATTTTGGTTCTTTTTCCTAGTGTCTAACATTTTGTGAAGCCCTAACATAAATTATTGGCTTGTATAACCCACTGCATCAGCTTCACTCAGAGATTTGCTGCCTGTGCAGTTCCTGAATTTTCAAGTGTGAGAGATTTATTTTTCCTTCGTGAGTCCTAATGTTTCTACACGTGCTCACACACACACATGTTGAGGACGTGTGTGAGTACATAGGAATGCCAGTGAGAAAGTTAAACATATCCTTAGTTAATTCTCACACGAGATTCTGGAGAAATACTTACACTTATAGATACTGCTCGTCGTGTTCTCAGATTGACCTGATCATAAGCAGTGCGGTAGTGTTTTTAAATTTTGTCCTCTTTGGGTTTCTTTTCTTAGTAATTCTGACTAATCGGGACTTTGCACACTTCATCTCCTGGGTGAATATTTATTGTGTACATAGCTGGCAAATCAGTATTCCATAAACCAATGTAAATGGCAAAAAAAGCTACAGATAATAATCGTAATTATTGTGTATCAGACAACATGTTTTAGCCCTCATAGCAACCTGTAATATAGATGGAATTGTATTATCTTACTTGATCTTATTCGTTAGGTAGACAGAACAAGCTATTCAGCATTTATTTATTTATTTTTAAGGATTTATTTATTTATTTGAAAGAGTTACACAGAGAGAGGAGAGGCAGAGAGAGAGAGAGAGAGAGAGGTCTTCCATCTGCTGGTTCACTCCCCAGCTGACCGCAACAGCCGGAGCTGCACTGATCTGAAGCCAGGAGCCAGGAGCCAGGAGCCTCCTCCGGGTCTCCCACTCGAGTGCAGGGGCCCAAGGACCTGGGCCATCCTCCACTACTATCCCAGGCCATAGCAGAGAGCTGGACCAGAAATGGAGCAGCTGGGACCAGAACCAGCACCCATATGGGATTCTGGCCCTTTAGGCCAGGGCATTAACCCACTGCGCCACAGTGCAGGTCCATTCTTCATCATTTAACTTTATTATTTATTTGACAAGCAGAGAGACAGAGCTCCCATCTACTGGCTCACTCCCCAGAGGCCCACCACAGCCAGGGCAGAACCAGGTCAAAGCTAGAGCCAGGAGCTCACTCCAGGCCTCCTAGCAAGGTGCCAGGAACTCAATCACTTGAACCATCACTGCCACTTTAGCATTAGCAGGAATCTGGTGCACCCTTTTCGGCATTTAACATGCCTATATTCTCTTACTTGCCTTGGTTTTAGTGCCAGAATGTATCCTTATTTGTGCCCGATATTTCCCTCTCCAAAGAATAACATCTTTTTTTTTTTTTTTTTTTTTTTTTAAATCTCTTTTTTTTTTTTTTTTTTTTTTGACAGGCAGAGTGGACAGTGAGAGAGAGAGACAGAGAGAAAGGTCTTTCTTTGCCATTGGTTCACCCTCCAATGGCTGCCGCGGCCGGCGCGCTGCGGCCGGCACACCGCGCTGATCCGATGGCAGGAGCCAGGAGCCAGGTGCTTTTCCTGGTCTCCCATGGGGTGCAGGGCCCAAGCACCTGGGCCATCCTCCACTGCACTCCCGGGCCACAGCAGAGAGCTGGCCTGGAAGAGGGGCAACCGGGACAGAATCCGGCGCCCCGACCGGGACTAGAACCCGGTGTGCCGGCGCCGCAGGCGGAGGATTAGCCTAGTGAGCCGCGGCGCCGGCCAAAGAATAACATCTAATGAAAGGGAAAGGGGTTAGTGCCTGGCTCATGGAGTCGGGCAGGAATCTGGGGATATTAATTGTTTCGTAGATTTTCAAGCTTTACTTCAAGAAGTGGCATGGAGCCTTGGAGAGTCTTGAGGGGTAGCTGAGATTGCCTTTGAGGTGATAGCACAGGATCCAGCTGTTTCCAGTCTGCGTATTACCCCTGGCTGGCTGCTTTGCAGCCTGCGAAGTTGTGTTGCAATTAGATCTCCTGCTCTCTTGTTTCATGTGATTTTTAAAAATCCCTTGAAGGTTCCACTTCTGGTATTACTGTGTGGCTTCTATCAGGTCAACCCTCTTACAGTATAAAAATTATACAGTATGGATAAAAATAGAATAAAAACAAACTGCCGAAAGTCCTGGACAGTGACTGAAAGCAGATAGCTAACAAGAGAAGAGGGAACTGCTTGGAGTGTCTTCTTTGTAGGGCGTTTTAGCCTGAGGGCAGGCCCAGACTGTACCAGAGCAGCTAAAATTCTTAGATACCCTTGTGGGTCTCCTGAAGAAACAATAGAGTTCCGGGAAGTACAGCTGCTGGAAACGGAAGGGGGAAATTCTGTAGAAGTGAGAACTATAGATGGGAGCTCCAAATTCTGTGTATTCCCTCTGCTCAGATCTCTGACTGTTAGACCTGGCGTGCACAGTCTAGACCCTGAAAGCAACCCACCCTAGGGGAGATGGTGCTTTGCAGTTCTGAGTCCAGCCAAGTTAACTGCCTCCTCAACAAAACTAAAGAAGCTCTCACAATGTCTAGGATAGAACCCAAAATTGTTTGACACACAAAGAAACAGGAAAATCTGAGCCATTCTCAACAGAACTTAGCGAACACCAACCCCAAGATGACCTAAATGTTGGAGTTAGCTGGCAAGAACTTTAAAACTACTGTCATAACCACAATCAAAGATATAAAAGAAGTGTGCTTTTAGTAAATGTTGATGTAGGAAATTTCAGCTGAGAAACAGGAACTACTAAAAAAAAATACAAGAACTAAAAAGTGCAATATATGAAATAAAAATAAGACCTCTGGATGGGTTTTACAACAGAAGAGAAATGACAAAATAAGGTCTGTGAACTTGAGGGTGAATCAATAAAGATAGTGCAATCTAAAGCAAAAGATTCAAAAGAATAAATGATGAGAGTTCCAGAGGCTTGCTGGAAGAAAAGAGAACATGAGAATAGGAAACAAACTCTAAAAAGCCCAGGGACCTGTGGGACAATACTCTCATCATTAACATTCATCTGCTTAGAAGAAGAGAGAAAGAATGGGGCAGAAAACAAATATTTAAGATATAATGGTCCAAATTTTTCCATATTTGGTTCTGTAAAAGAAGATTTAGATGTGCAGAGTCACGGAGCTCAGCAAAGCCCGAGGAGGATAAATATAACCCATGCGTGCACCCTCACAGGCAAATGGCTGAAATCAGAAAGAGAAAATCTCGGAAGCAGCCAGGGAAAGCAGCACAATTCACAGAGGGGCACAGGCATATAAATACTGCTGTCTTCTCATTAGAGTAGAGGTGGGGACCCTTCCGCCCACAGGCACTGTAGGGCCCTTAGGTCCTTAGGTCGTCTGATCTGCCCTGCCAACACAACCGCAGGTGGGAATAGAAATTCAATAAATCTATAGGAGGCTAATGTTTAAGGTGATAATTTTGTATGGCCTGCAAATGATGCTATAAATATACAAATGGCCCTTGGCAGAAAGAAGGTTCCTAATCCCTACATTGACAGTGGAAGCATGAAGATCAGGAAGCACATCAATTTTTTTTTCTTGTTTTTTAAAGGCTTATTTATTTAAAAGGCAGGGTAACAGCGAGTAAGAGGCAGAGAAAGAAAGAAATCTTCCATCCACTAGTTCACTCCCCAAATGGCCCCAATAGCTGGGGCTGGACTAGGGGCCAGGCCAGAGGCAGAAGACCTAAACTCAGTCTGGGTCTCCCACATGGGTGGCAGGGGCCCAAGTACTTGGGCCATTCTCCACTGCCTGCCCAGATGGCTATGTGGAAGCTGAATCTGAAGTGGAGCTGGGACTCAAACCAGCACCGATGTAACCTGCTGCTTCTCAGTACACAGCTCTGAAACACATTTCTAAATGCTGAAGAAAAAGAGAATTCCATCACTGACATCTTATTGGAGTTTCATGAGTTTGCAAATGTAAATAGGTGTGTTCAGTCTGCCATCTTAACCCACAGGTCCCCAAAGTAACTCTTTAAAAGGAGGAAGAAGATTTTTAAAAAGCATTTTAAAGAAAACAGCAAACTTTAAAATAGTCTTGGCTCTTGTCTGTAGCCACAGCCATGCCTGCTGTGAACCCATGCACATGGCACACTACATACAGGTCAGCAGCTTCAAGGTAAACAGGTAGTCCCTGGAGGGGTAGAGCCACACACGCTGTTACACGAGCCATGTGAACCTGTTCTGCTTCTGGACAAAGCACGGTTTGCTGGAGTGGACATCCATGTCCCTGAGAAGGGTGGTGATCACGTGTCCCAGCTTTAGGCTGCCCACCAGTCTGTCTCCAGAGCCAGCTCGTGTTACCAGGAATGTATTGATGAGACATCCTCAACCAGTGTGACTGGACACCACTGGTAGCTGACTCCCATCACTGTGAATCCAAAACATTCAGAGGCTTCTACTTACTTCCAAAAGTGCTACTGATAAGCCCATCACAAGGACCAGGATTCACCGTTATAATAAACAATGGGATTCTAAGGTTTCAACAAATTATAATAAAATATTATTTTTACTTAACCAAATTTAGCATTATTGTTACTGCATTTTCAGCAGTGGAAGAATGAGATCCAAACACACTAGTGAGTGTCCCAAAGTCACAAGCAGGCATCTCTGAGTATTTATCTTTTCTTCGTCAAGAATTAAAATCCACCGAGTCAGAGTTTGGAGATCAGAAACAGCTTCTCTAACTTGCAACCCTGCAGACGCTGTTCTCCTGTCTTCTTAAGAGACATTCACCCTACTTAAAACCTAATTAATTAGGAATTTATTACCCCCGAATAGCTTTTAGGCTGTCTATGATATTAAAAGGGGATAAGGGTAGGTAGAAATAGGGTGGGGCAGGGAGAAAGGAAGGAAGGATGAAAACAAGCACACTCTACATAGAGAACCAAAATTCGTTTTCCTGTGCATTTATTCATAATACGTGAGTACATGCCATAAAGAAAGTAAATAGAATGTTATGGGAGCAGCAGTATTTGATATCCCTGTGCTTTAAATCAGATAGACGAGAGTTTTAATATTTTCTTGGCTATTTGTGGATTGTGTAACTTGAATCTCATAACTCTCTGAACTCCAAGGTCATCATCTATGAAGGAAAGATATAGTAATACCTCAGTGGTTTTAGGAACTTTGGATAAATTAAGATGGATCATTAAGGGGTGGTCATTGTGGTGTAGCAAGTAAAGCCACCTCCTACAATGCCAGCATCCCATGTGAGCACCTGCATGCATGTGTGAGACCCAGCAGAAGCTCCTGGCTCCTGGCTTCGGACCGGCCTAGCTCCAGCCGTTGTGGCCATTTGGGTAGTGAACCAGCAGATGAAAGACCTCTCTATCTGTCTCTACCTCTCTGTGTAACTCCACCTTTCAAATAAATAAACCTTAAAAAAAAAAAAAAAAGAACAAGTGTTTCTAAGTGTATGGATTATAAAGTACATGAAGGGATACAGCATAATGTGAGTGAAGCTGGGAAGGTTGTGACATACGCACCTTAGCAAAAAATAAAGTCCTTCTCCCATATTGCAGCACTCAGGGAGACGCAAGATGAAACAAAGATTTGTCAAGAATTGCAATGGATGTTATTGATAGCTTGAAAAAAATGTGTTAATCATATAGTTATTGCCTTCTAGACAACTTAAAAATGCAAGAATGTGTCCAAGGGAAGGAAATAGCTGCCTTCCTATTTAAAAGAGGACAAGATGAAGAAAGAGTAAAATTAAACCTTGCTGAAGTCCTGAATTAACACAAATAGGTAGAGATCAAAAAGGTGAAATTTCTAGCTCACATGGGAAATAATATTTCTTAACAGATAAGCTGCCCAACAGTGGAATGGAAAGCCATGAGATGAGTGACACATCTGAGTTGTAGGATGTGTGTATGCCGAGGGTAGATGATTGTCAAGGATGCTAGAGAAAAGGCGTCTGCTCTGTGGGCTAGGAAAACCAGCATGCCTCCCAAGACCCTCAGCCCTGTGACTCTGTGCCTAGCCAGTGCTCTTGCTGTCATCTTGGGGTAAACCTGCATCCGGTTTTGCCCCACAAGAGCCATTCCATAAACAAATGGCTTCAGAATCTGTTTCTGGAGTCAGCAGTTTCAGCTGAGACCTTCCCCAGAGACTTCTCGTCAGTCCCTCTGAGCGTAGTCAGATGGTCTGCATCCACAGGAAGTCTCTGATGCCGGCCCCTGGACCTCAAGGCTGTCCTCCTCTGAACCAGAGCCTCCAGACACCGTGAGGCAGGGCCCGCCAGCCCCTTGCTCACCTGGTAACCGTAGAATTCTTTCCTTCTCTTCCTCTTAACCAAAACCTGCAGCTGCTTCCACTGAAGATGTTTTCCACAAGACCAAGAAGGTGATGGAGGGAGAGGGATGGGAATGTTGTCCGTATCTTCCGGCCGTTACTGTTCCCTTCTTGTGTAAAACCACCATCCTGCCTTTGAGGCTGTTTATTCCACTGCCACACCTGTGCACGTCCATGGGGAACTCAGAGTTTGCAGCCTTGCCAAAGGTTTCCACTCTTGTAAACGGTACTGCTCTCGTCTCATCCCTGTCCCCCTGGCCTGACTGCTTACTATTTTGTGTGTTCCTTTGTGCTTCTGGTCATTTGCACAGGCAGTTTCCTCTCTGTGAAATACTGTTTCCCTCCCCATGCCCCTACTAAAATCCAGCTTGTACTGTGTTAGTCCATATGGGTCATTACTTCATTTCCAAACGTCCTATCTCTCCGTGAGACTTGTTAGCTGTCCCTTCTCTGTGCTCTTGTGTTTTCTTCTAACCGGCTGCTTAGTATTTTTAATACAAGTATGTTTCAGATTTCTAAATGTCTTCTCCATTATTTTAGGATTACTTTGCAGGAACTGCCTCTTTTTTATCTTTGTGATTTCAGCCCATGGCCGGCACACAGAGGTGCTGAGTAGCATCCAGTAGGCTGATTGAACGCAGAGTGAGTGTGTGGTCTTTTCTGCACCTATACCAGACTGCAGGGCGAGCAGGAGGGAGTAGATGTGGTGTTGTTACCATAGCTGGTTTATCCAAATCCTGTTGGAAACATATATTCATACCGGATGAAAACATACAGATGAACTTGGGTTCAGAATAGGTTTGCCTCCTTTTTTTTTTTTTATGTTCTCTGCCTGTTAATCCTGCCACCATCATCCCACTTTGGTTTTTCTGTCAATTTTCCAATCCCCTTACTTCAGTCTAGTCCCGACCCCCACCCCCCCATACACATCTCTTACTTCCAAATGCCATATATCTTATGTGTCTTGGGTGTTTTCTTTTTGATGTCTTTTTATATATGCTTGATTATTGAGACCCGAAATATCCCCATATAGTCTTAACTGAGGAACTTACACAGAAAAACTAATAATGAAATAGAAAAAGAAAGTACAACATTAAGGGTTTCCTGTAAAACTCAGTAGTGTTCTTAGGAGTGGCTGCTGCGGGGAGAAGAAGCTAACTAATTTATAAGATACTTACAACTCAAAGACTGTGGGGAGTTCTACATACACTATTTGAATTAATCCACCCAACAGCTCTGTGAAGCAGGTGGTGTTATATGTTCTCTGCTGACAAGGAACCAGGGACTATGGTGGGGGAGTGAGTGATTCGCCTTTGTTCAAACAGGTAGTAACCAGCAAACCTACACTTCCAACCCCAGGCCCTTTCACTTTCTTTGCTCCTTCTCCTTTACCATTTCGTGTATTTTGTTTTATTTTTATTTATTTGAAAGGAAAAGAAAGAGAAAGGGCGGGAGAAATCAATCTTCCATCGGCTGGTTTACTTTCCAGATGCCCACAACAGCCAGGGCTGCAGGCCAAAGCCAGGAGCCTGCAACTCATCCAACTCTCCCATTTGGGTTGCAGGGATCCAAGTACCTGAGCTATCATCTGCTGCCTCCCAGGGTACACATTAGCCGGAAGCTGGATCAGAAGCAGAGTAGCCAGGAGTCAAATCAGCCTCTGATGTGGGATATGGGCAGCTTAACCTGTGCACGATGCCTGTCCCAAGAAAGCTTTTTTTTCTACAGGAATCTATCCATAAATGAAATGAGAAACATGAACTTCACCCCTGCAATTTGTAATCCAATTTCCAAAAATAGTTCATTAGCAACCATGCACCTGGCATGATGTTAGGTCTGCACATTAAAAATACGTAAAATTCTCTGCCATTAAAGCATTTATAGTCTGGTTGTAGGTCTGGTGTAAGGATCACGTAAGGATCTCTCAGTGCCTCAGTTTCTTCATCTGTAATATAAGGATAGTAACAGTACCTGCCTTGTTAGTGTTCTTATGATGATTGAATAAGTTAAAATTTATGAAGTACTTAAAACAGGGCCTAGCAAATAGAAAATGCTTTTGAGATGTTTTTACCAGAGCAAAACTGGACTTTGGAATCAGTTTTCTAAAGTTATAAAAAAGTCATATGACCAAAGTTTTTTTTTTTTTCCCATCCTGAACCAGTTATTCAGGTGTATCTCAGTTGTCCAGCCTGTCTTCCATAAACTTGAACATCAAGATTCAGCTGTGACACTGACAAAAATGTTCTGGAATATTTTAGAGACTCATACTCTATGTATCATAAGAACTCAAATTCCCAAAAGGAAGTAAAGTCAGGGATGCTTCTTCAGTTTCACTAACCCTTTTCCTCTAAGCGGAACATTAGCCACTGGGGAGTAGGTCCCAGCATGTGTCAAATGCCCCACCTCTTTCTTCCTAACTAAAACCTCTGTGCTCTTGTTCAGAGCTATTTGCATTGTGCCTCACATGTAGCAGATCCATAGAAATGCTTATTAGAAGTGTTGAGCGACATTCTAGAATGTTCTCCCCCAATCTTCTCTGTGTCTATGTACTGCCTGCCCAAACAGGATCTGCTCAGGCCATGTTTCCTGTGAGCGCACCCCTGGTATCTTCAGGTGAAAAGTAGAAGTACTCTTTTCCACCTGTATTGGCTTTCTGTTGCTTTGTAACAAATTACCACAAATTCAGCAGCTTAACCACTACTCATTTTGATGTCACAGTTCTATAGGTCAGAATCCTGGATGGGCTCAGCTGGTTTCTCTGCTCAGGGTCTCACGAGGCCAAAATCAAGGTGTTGTTTGGAGTTGGCTCTTCTCTGGAGGCTCCTGGGAATGACCCACTTCGGAGCTCATTTAAATTGTTGGCAGAGTCCACTTCCTTGCAGGTTCCCATTTCCTCTCTGGCTCTCAGCCAGGGGCCGCTCTTTGCTCCTTCTAGAAGCCACCTGCCCTTCGTCTTTCATGGCCACTGCACCTTCAGACCAGCAATGTCATGTGATGCCCTTCCCATTTCCTTCTGCCGCAAGCCAGAGAAAACTGTCTGCTTTTGAAGGCTTGTGTGATTAGAATAGGCCCGCTCAGGTAATCTCCATTTGCTATAAACATCAAATATCAGAGGAGTGATACCAGGGGGTGAAAGTGACTGGGGCTGGTTTAAAATTCTGCTTACTCCCCCACCCTTCAAACTCCTGTAGAAGGGGTTGCTTTCCTTGCAAGTTCACTAAGTTATCCCTTCATTAAGAGGTAAGCCTCTGGCGGTACCCATCACACCCTGTAAGTAGTAGGCATTCCATGCATATCTAATGAGGTAATTGCTTTTTGTTAAAGAGGTTAGGAGATCAAGTCCTCATCAAAATTAGTTCAAAGCAAATTCTTTTTTTTTTTTTTTTTTTTTTTGACAGGCAGAGTGGACAGTGAGAGAGAGAGAGACAGAGAGAAAGGTCTTCCTTTTGCCGTTGGTTCACCCTCCAATGGCCACCTCGGCCAGCACGCTGCGGTCGGTGCACCGCGCGGATCCAATGGCAGGAGCCAGGTACTTCTCCTGGTCTCCCATGGGGTGCAGGGCCCAAGCACTTGGGCCATCCTCCAGTGCACTCCCCTGGCCACAGCAGAGAGCTGGCCTGGAAGAGGGGCAACCAGGACAGAATCCGGCACCCTGACCGGGACTAGAACCCGGTGTGCCGGCGTTGCAAGGCGGAGGATTAGCCTAGTGAGCCGCGGCGCCGGCCTCAAAGCAAATTCTAAGAGCATCCGTCCTGTCCAGTTGGAGGAGCAGTGTGCAGTGTTCATGATGTTTAGGATCTTTTTTTTTCCTAAGCTCCATTTGTTTATGATCATCCAGAGAGACTAAACAGTGTACACATGGGTTTGCACTCTTGTCACAGTTTACATGAGGTCAGAGGAATTCCACACACACACACACACACACACACAAAAACTTAAAAGGCATGAAGTAGCTATTATAGTAAAATTAATATTTTAAGAGAAGAAGAATCATAAATGAGAGAAAAGAGCGTTCTGGAAAACTGTGTTCCATTTAGAGCACCTCATTACCAGATTCTTTAAGGGAAACTGGAGGGAGTTCAGGGATGTGATGAATGATTGAGAGGCTGTAGAGATTAATTTACAAGCGAGGATTTTATAAGACTCAGTGTGTACTGCTCCGCTGAGCCACAGCTGAGTTAGAGGCATAACTCGGAGACAGTCAGATTTCTGAAATCTGATTAAAAGTTGAAGGTCTTCTTCATAAAAATTGGAATTAAATGAGGAATAAAAAAGCACAGTCTTTTCTAGCCAACTTTAAGCAGTATCTGGACTATGTGCTGTGATGTAAACTCTGAGTTGAGTTCAAATCCCAGCTCATCTATTTGCTACCTGGGAAGTTTCCAGGCAGCGTGTTTAACTTTCTAAACTGCCATGCATATGTGGAGTGGCAATTATCCCACCTACCCCACGGTTACCATGAAAATTAAGTGAAATGACATAAGTGAATAGGTTCCATGCCTAGCACAGATTGCAGGTTGAGGAAGACAGTAGCTGCTATTGATATCACATTATCATCATTATCCTTAGTTGGCTAAGAGTTCAGAGTGCTAGTATTCAGGACCGATCCGAAGCCAGGAGCTTCCTCCAGGTCTCCCAAGCAGGTACAGGGGCCCAAGCACTTAGGCCGTCTTCTGCTGCTTTCTCAGACCATAGCAGAGAGCTAGATCAGAAGAGGAGCAGCTGGGATATGAACCAGTGCCCATATAGGATGCCGCCACCGCAGGCAGAGGCTTAACCTACTACGCCGAAACGCTAGCCCCTAAAAATAGTTTTTTTAAGATTTATTTATTTGAAAATCAAAGTTAGAGAAAGAGATCTTCCATCCACTTGTTCATTCCCCGGATGACCGCAACAGCCAGGATTGAGCCAGACCAAAGCCAAGAGCCAGAGGCTTCATCCAGGTCTCCCACACAAACACTTGGGCCATCTTCAGCTGCTTTTCCAAGGCCGTCAGCAGGGAGTTGGATCGGAAATGGAGCAGTCAGGACATGAACCAGTACCTGTATGGGATGCCAGTGTCACAGGCAGTGGCTTTACCTACTGTGCCACAATACCAGCCCCTTCATCTGCATTTCTGCCTTTACCAACACCACCTTCAATACATACAAACACACACACACACGCGCACATATACATACACACATGTGCACACACACAAACTGTTCAATAAATAGTTAATTATATATTGACTGAATTGAGTAAGTTCTGTCAATGACCATGGTCACTGTACATTGCTAGGGAGGTGGTGGAGTGGGCCTCTGTTTTCCTTATATAATCAAATTTATAGTAAGAGATTTAAGTGCATATCTAACTCCAATAAAATTCTTAGATTTGTCTGAACTTTTATGAACAAATCTCTGCACTCAGAACATTTTCATTTTGCTTTTTCCACACATAGGAACTCCTTGTGGCTCCTCACTACATGTAGGTCTGTGTTATTGCAATCAACAGAATATACCCTAGCTAGATTAAGCAGAATTGGGGTCAGAGTGTTACTAATTACAAGGTATTAAGATTGATTAGCGAGTATAAGTCAGATGTATGAAGTACTCATCAGCAGGGATTCCTATTCATCATTCAGTAGCTAACGGAAACTCCAGCAGGACCAGCAGAGATATAGATGGCAAATAAGCATGTGGAAAAATGCTCAATATTTTTAGCAAATTAAAACTCCAGCATGGGGCCAGTGTTGCAGCACACTGGATTAAGCCACCATTTGGGATGCCAACATTCCATTTTCAGAATACCAACTTGAGTCCTAGCTGGTCTGCTTCTGATTCAGCTCCCTACTAATGTGCTTGAGTCCCTGCCACCCACGTGAGAGGCTCGTATGGAGTTCAGGATCCTGGCTTCAGCCTGACCCAGCTTCAGCCATTGCGAAATGAACCAGCAAATGGAAGATCTCTCTATCTCTCCTTCTCTCTCTCTATCACTCTTCTTTTCAAATAAATAAATAAATCTTTAAAGCACACATACAATAAGTTCCTACTACACAGCTGCTAGAATAGCTAAATTGTAACAGTTGACAGTTTTAAGTGCTGACAACAATGCAAGCAACTGAAAATTCACCCACTGCTACTGGGAATGCCAGATGCCACTTTGAAAAACGGTTTGGCATTTTTAAGTAAAGTTAGAATTGTATCTTCCATTCGACCCAGCAGTTCTACCCCTAATATTAATCCAGGTATTGATACAGGAGAAACTAAAATATATGTGTAAATGAAAACTTCTGGCCAAATATGCATAACACCTTAATTAAGCAGACAAAATGATGCTCTTAAATCTTACATATGGAAATATATGAAATTTGTTTCCCTTGTTATAAATTTAAAAATTAAAAATAATAATAGACAAAAGGGAAACAGCCCAAATGCCTATCAAGTGGTGCACTAAACAGTGGAATCCTACTTTGCAGTAAGAAGGAGCAAAATACTCACTCAGATCGCAGCCATCTGAATGCATCTCAGAAGCATAAATGAGGAGACAGATGGGCGTTTAAGTACTAATCTGTGACTTTATTGCTGCAACATTCTGGAAAGCTGTCTGCTCTGCTAGACTGTGCGTGTTCTGACCTGTACAGTTCTTCGCATCAAGATTGTATCAACGTCAGTGAACTGGAAGCAGGGATGGCTGAGGTGGATCAGTTTAAGGAGTCAGGGTTAGCTCTAAAGGAAATCAAGAATCCAGATTCTGTGCGTAGAAGCCCAGCACACGTAGGTTCTGGTGGCTGGAGTCAGCCTGGCCAACCTTAGGCCATCTCAACTCTCGCCCGCCTCAGGGTAAATGAAGCAGGTGGGCTGCTTGCCTTCACAGACGCCACTCGGTTCTGATGCTAATTCCGTATTCTAAGAGCAGTTGATGGAGTGTGACTGAGAGGAGGAGTCAAGGAGCTTTCCCACTTTTGGACTGTAGAGCTTTTGGACTTGACTCTGAGGCTTTGGTCCCAGAATGGCAGGCCTCAGCTGTGTCCAGTGTTTACATTATAGCGTATCTATTTTGGAAAAGACCAACATGTGTTTATAGATGGGGATGGAAAAGTACTTAGGTTGTTCTTGCAACCAGAGTCTTATAATCGAGTTTTTATGCTTTTCCTTAGAGATCCATATTGCAGTGCCTCCCTGTAAGAAACAATATTATTGCTCATATTAAATATTCTTTCAGCAGCTTTTCCATATCTTTGAGAGTTGTGTTTTCTTCTAGGAAGGCAGATTTTACTGTTGACATGATGGTGCCCTTTCTTTTAAGCTCATAATCTGGTTCTTTTCATGTCTTGTGGAACCATAGTATTTAAAAATGAATTGAAATATCAGTAACTGGTCTTACAAAGATTTTTGACTGCATAAGCCAGAACTCTAAAGTTAAGTCTCTGATGCATATGTACGGTTTTAATTTCTTATTTTTCAGTTCCTCCAGACTGGTTCTCTTTGTAGTCAAATTCATTGTAATCCCATCACGAAAGTGTTGCTCTTCTAGCAACCTCTATTGAAGCATTGTATTAATCCACATTCCCTCACGGTGCCAGACGGTTTGTATCAAGTATATCATGCAGCTTTGCTCAGGCTCCATATGGAACTAATAAGCCACGCAATAAGTGGCCTTGTGTAGATGAATGTAGTTTGAAAGGGTGTGTGTGTGTGTGTGTGTGTTTATTGTCTAAATTCCTCCTCTGCCAAAACCTAAATGGCAGAATGATTCCTGAACCCCTAGAGTTTTTCGTGGCCTAGAAAAATTGTGTTTTGAAAAATAAAAATAAAATTGAGCACTTTGATTTTAAATTAGACCTCTCAACTCACTGGGAGGATGCTGAGTACAAAAACTCTACATTTTCCTCCTCAGAAGTACAGTCAACCTGTATTTTAAATGTGCTCTTCTTTTTTTTTTTTTTTTTTTTTTTTTTTTTTTTTTTTGACAGGCAGAGTGGACAGTGAGAGAGAGACACAGAGAGAAAGGTCTTCCTTTGCCGTTGGTTCACCCTCCAATGGCCGCCGCGGCCGGCGCGCTGCGGCCGGCGCGCTGCGGCCGGCGCACCGCGCTGATCCGATGGCAGGAGCCAGGAGCCAGGTGCTTTTCCTGGTCTCCCATGGGGTGCAGGGCCCAAGCACCTGGGCCATCCTCCACTGCACTCCCTGGCCACAGCAGAAGGCTGGCCTGGAAGAGGGGCAACCGGGACAGAATCCGGCGCCCCGACCGGGACTAGAACCCAGTGTGCCGGCGCCGCTAGGCGGAGGATTAGCCTAGTGAGCCGCGGCGCCGGCCAAATGTGCTCTTCTGAGCTGCAAGTGACCATACCTAGGTAATGAGGCAGCATTTAGCAAGCTGTACAAACCAGTTAATTCCAGCAAGAACTCTAATGTCATAGTTGATCTTTCTTATTTATTTATCTTATTTATTAGTGAAGCGCATGGTGAATGTGCAGTGATTTGGAAGGAAACCAGCGTGTTGCTTTGGAAAAATGTTTTTTGTGCACAGGAGGAATGCAGAAGGAAAGGAGAGAGAGGATAATGGGACTGACGTGGCTGTAATCTGTTGCACCGTCAATCCACCCTTTGCTCTGGTTTCTTTCTTTCTGCTTGTTGCAGTAACCATAAGCCAGATCTGCCTGCCTATTTTAGCATAGGGTTTCCTTTTGCTAGGAGACAATAGTTTGTTAATTTTTCCGTGGAAACCACTGAACATTGCTTCTCCCCACTTCCCTTTGGTTTATTATCTATATGTAGCTTGTGCCTTAGTTGCCCATTAGCTACCGAGCTGAACAAAAATTGAATTGTTCCCATGGAGTCCTAAACCAATCAGAGAAGAGCTGAAATTCGAGCTAATTGAAACCAAAATTCCATGTAAAGACTGCTTAGACTCTTTGGGTGGCGGTGCAGTAGGAAGTTGTTACAAAAGGTGTTTATTTCTGAGGCTAATTTGAGGCAGTTAGACCCCAAGCAATATTTGGTTTGCTTGGGTTTCTTGGCAGTGCCTTCCCCAGTCAGAGTGAGAGCAGAGGGAGCGCTCCATCCGGCAGCGGGTGCTGATGGAGGTTGGTGAGGGTAGTTTTGGGTGGACACGAAGTGAGGTTTCTCAGGGAAACGAATGCTTCTTTTAACCGCCCTCAGCTGCCTCTGGGCTGTTCTCCTCCTGGCTTCCCTGTGTGAAGCCTGGGGCAGGGGAAGTCAGAATCTTCCTCTGATGCGCCAGCCCTCAGCAGTTTTCCTGGCTCCCCTCTGAAGTGAGGTCTCCACTTCGCTTCACTTCTAATTGAACTCTCACAACAGTCTTCTTAGACAAATATTGTTAGTCCTGTTTTATAGACAATGCAGATTGGTTCTGGAGCTTGTTCAAGGTGACACATTGTAAGGCAAGAACAGACTGAGTCCAGATCTATCGATCTGTCATGTCCAAGACGGAGCTGATGACGATTGCGGTACCTCGCCTAGTGGACCCTCGACAAAACGGAATGACGGGGACACCTAGGAACTGAGTAGTTGACGTTCATTCTCCCCTCCCTGATCCTGTCCTTTCCTCCTTAGTGGGGTTCCTTCTTTTCCTCTCTGTAGAAATACCTTACCAGGAAATTACTTGCTGAAGACTCCTTTCAAAAAGTTGGACAACTGTTTGCCTAGGCCAAGCAAGGAAGGACCTTGTGCACGCCACACAGCAGAGCTGGGTGTTCTGACCACTCGCACACACCCATTGCTCCATTTCACTGTGGGACTGTTTGAAAGATGTTGGCATGGCTGTTGTTTATTGCCACCTCCCTGGAGTGCTTGCAGTCAGAAGCTTGGGAAAAATTAGCACTTACAGAATTGAATAGACGTAAGGTGCTCCCTTTGATTGAAAGTGACTCTTCTCCTTTTTCTGATTCCCATTCAAATTAGGTCAGTGATAAAGCATTATTGAGCACCAGTTCTGTGCCCAACTTTGTGGTGCATGCTTGATGATGATAATGGAAAGAGTATAGCTGTATCTTTATTTATACTATATATAAATTATATATAGTGTATAGGTATTATATATTGAGCACTTAACTGCGTACTAGATATTGATTTTAGTGCTTCGTATACTTTATCATATTTAAATTTTATGGTAGCTTTGCAAGGCAGTTGTCATCCTCATTTTGTAAAGAAAAAAACTGAGAAGTCAGAAGTGAAGTGACTTATCCCGGTTTTGGGAGATAGCTCTCTAACAGGGGAAACTGACTTGGTAGATCAGATGATGTCTTTAATCAGATTGAGAAGAGTTCCAAGGTTTTGTCAGAGTTTGGGGAGTATCCAGCGACAGGCCCACAAAACAACTCAACAGGTAGGAGAGAAGCAGCAGCTACCACTTCTAGAAAAGTAAACAGGAGAGTACAAGTATTATGTGGCTCAGCAGTGAGCGATACTTACATAAGATGCTGAGTATTGGTTTGGCAAAATTGAGAGGATGAGACGAGAAGTATCTGTGAGAGGCAGAGAGTCAAATCCTTACGGTCTTTTAATTTAAAACTCAGCTAAATAATGTGTGGAAGAAGGGATCAACTGTGTGAGAGATGAGCAAAAGAGCTAAGTTCTCATGGCTCATGGTAGGAAAACAGTGGACGATGTCTAACATCAGGGAGGGAACGAGAAGTATTAATCTGAGCATGTTATTTAGAACTAGGACGGGAAAGCGGAAACAGCTAAAAAGGATAGCTACTGAAGAGCAGGGAGCTGCTGTTTGTTTTCTCATAAGCCTTGTAGTAATTTAGACTTGACGGCAGGCGCCGCGGCTCACTAGGCTAATCCTCCGCCTTGCGGCGCCGGCACACCGGGTTCTAGTCCCGGTCGGGGCGCCGGATTCTGTCCCGGTTGCCCCTCTTCCAGGCCAGCTCTCTGCTGTGGCCAGGGAGTGCAGTGGAGGATGGCCCAAGTGCTTGGGCCCTGCACCCCATGGGAGACCAGGAGAAGTACCTGGCTCCTGCCATCGGATCAGCGCAGTACGCCGGCCGCAGCGCACTGGCAGCGGCGGCCATTGGAGGGTGAACCAACGGCAAAGGAAGACCTTTCTCTCTCTCACTGCCCACTCTGCCTGCCAAAAAAAAAAAAAAAATTTAGACTTGACAGTACATGTACTACTGCTTTTCAGCTTTTTGGCTAAGATCAGGTGCACAGTACCAATACTTTACTAATAAAATTAACTTAACATGTTTTTATGTGTCCATTTCTTTTTGTTGTTGTTGTTCTCTGTGTTGCAAATTAAAAGGGTGATACAGTAAGAAGAATTTGGAGCCCTAATCAGGAGGTTCTCTCCTTGGTCTTGCCCCTTACCACCTCTCTGGCTTTGGGCAGGATACTTGCAAATGAAGGATACTTCATTGCTTCATTTATAAAAGAAGGTTGGAAAGATGATCTCCCAAGCCCTTTAAGCTATACAAATCCTAGGGTTCTACAATAAAAATAAGAGTGCGATTCTGCAAAGGAAGAGTTAAGACCTGGGTGGAGGCTTGAAATTCCCATATTTTCCTTTTTTTGGTTGAAATCAGACTTGGAGAGAAATTTTCATTGTGGTCTCTGAAAAGAATTCAACACCCACCTTCCATTGTGGAGCCTGGGGCAGGCAATTGCCTGTGTACTGGCTCAGAGACACATAGCTTGGTGTTATTTCAGTATGAGGCTTTTTTGATATTTAATATTTTTCAGTATGAATCACAGGTGAAATTTCCATGCCATGTGTAAACAATTTCACTTTTTTATTGAAACAATGAATTCAGGAATGTCATATTGGGATATCAGCCATTTTGCTTTTATCAATGTATGGAAAAAATGCTTTTATATTAATGCAAGAAATGATGTCATTTAATATGGAGTAGATCTTATAATTCAAGGTCAGCAAATCTCGGGAGGTGCTTTGGGTCACCAAGCAGGATTCGAAAAAGGAAAAGAGTGTTTTCCCTCTGTCTTCTCAAGTGCTGTTACCAATTTTCTTCTGAGACTGGGGTGGGTGGTGGAGTAGCATGGCTTGGGGAAAGGAGGGCCCAGCTAATAACATCTGCACCACGTGGCCCCTGGAGAATTTACTTCCTCCTTCTGGGTTTGTTTCCCCATCTGCAGAAAGAAGGGATTGACCTAAACAGTATCCAAGATACCTTTTAGTTTTAACATCCTATGTTGCTGTGTCCTTTCTTTATGTATGTATTCATCCAGGCCATCCAAGTGACACAGATTTTAGGATTTTTCTTAATAGCTTGGTATTGGGTCCAGCATTGTAGTACAGTGGCACAGTGGGTTAAGCAGTCTCTTACAATATGCCATATTACAGGGCCAGTTCAAGTTCTGGCTGCTCTGCTTCCAAGCCAGCTTCCTGCTCATGCACCTGAGAAGGCAACAAATGATGGCCCAAATACTGGGCCCCTGGCACCAATGTGGAAACCTGAATGGAGTTTGTGGCTCCTGGCTTTGGCCTGGCCCAGACCTGGCTGTTGCAGCCATTTGGGGAGTGAACCAGCAGATGGAAGATTCATTTATGTTCATATCCTCTCTCTCTCTCTGCCTTTCAAATAATTAAATAAATATTTTTTAAAAAAACACTCCAGTATCAGTGAGAGTAAGCTCTCTGTTAAACATGCATTGCTCACTCATTCAGAGAAAAATGATACAAACAAGAGGAAACCTCCTTTCGTGTTGGCAGTGACTGTTAGGCAGAGAGAGCTCTTCCACCGACTAGGTCACTCCCCTACTGGATGCTTCCAATAGCCAGAGCTAGGCCTAGCCAAATCCAGGAGCCTGGAACTCAATCTGGGTCCTCCCACAGGGGTGGCAGGGACCCCAGGTACTTGAGCAGTCTGCTGCCTCCTGGAGTGCACATCAGCAGGAAGCTGGAATCAGAAGCTGAGCTTGGACTTGAACCCAGGCACACACATATGGGATATAGGCCACCCAAGCAGCATCTTAACCACTGCACTGAACACCTGCCTCGATTTTAGTTTTTAAGAAAGGAAAATATTGGCTGGCACTGCGGCTCACTAGGCTAATCCTCCGTCTGTCGTGCCGGTACTCCAGGTTCTAGTCCCGGTTGGGGTGCTGGATTCTGTCCCGGTTGCTCCTCTTCCAGTCCAGCTCTCTGCTGTGGCCCGGGAAGGCAGTGGAGGATGGCCCAAGTGCTTGGGCCCTGCACCTGCATGGGAGGAAGCACCTGGCTCCTGGCTTCAGATCGGCACAGCGCCGGCCGTAGCAGCCATTTGGGGGGTGAACCAACAGAAGGAAAACCTTTCTCTCTGTCTCTCTCTCTCACTGTCTAACTCTGCCTGTCAAAAAAAAAAAAAAAGGAAAATATTAAATTTAAGTGTTAAAGAGTAAAAGCCTTAAGACTGATGGCCCTTCACATTTATATGCCAGGACACAGTTTATAAAGTGTGTGAACTTTCTTCATATGAGTTAGGCCATCTGAAAAACAGTTTTGCGGGGGGCTGTGGTCTACTTCCTGTGTACCTGTGTGTAGATGAGCATAGGTAGGAGTGTGGACACACACCTACCTCAGTTGTCCATTGTGGTCGGTTGAGGAAGCGAATGGTTGGCATTCGGAGACGGAGGGGAAGAAGGTAGATGAAAACCACTTGTACGCAGAAGGACACTTAGTCCTAGAAAACCACCTCTGGGAGAGATAAGTCCAAGAAAAGGCAGAGGTCGCCCACGAGCCTGTGGTTTCCTCGCGCAAGTGCTCCAGCCGCGTGCTCTGATTCTGGACAAAGAGGTAGAGATGCAAGACAGATACAGGCACGGCCTCTGTGAACGGTGCCTGGCTGTTTATTTGCTTCATAAACACAGGCTGGGCACCAGCCCTGTGCCAGACACTGTTAGAACCGCACACGACTCCAAGATGGTCCTTGCCGTGTTGATGAAAGCGCAGAGGGAGGCCCTGGGAAGAAGGAAAGCTGCCAGGATCGAAAATGAAATGCTTGGGATTGGTGCTGGCAGACCCTCGAGGGTCCGGCAGGGGAGAGGCAGACTCAGCTACAGGAGTCCTGGAAGCATCCTGGCTCCACAGTTGACCAGGTTAGTCTCCTCCCCTTGCACGAGGCAGGGGAGCCATAGGCTGAGGCAGGGGAGCCATAGGCCGAGGCCGCTTTTAAATTCCATCCCAGCAGGGTGGTTGGTATTGGGATCGTGCATTTCCACTTCCTCTCTTGGTGTCCAAGAATTAACCGGTTGAGTGGTTCATTTTCCTGAAGCATTATCTAGACTGCCAACATTTGTTTTAATTCTATTCTTTCCACCTTTGCAGCTGAGATATCAACATGGACTAGGGACTCCAGACTTGAGGCAAACCCTTCCTAACCTGAAAAACTTCATGGAACATGGACTCATGGTCAGGTGGTGAGTACCTTTACCTCTGATATGCAGAAACTGGGGTGTGGCTACTGAGCTGGTGAGACTTCCCTGACTTCCTGTTGCTCCACACCTGCCTTCTGGGGTTTCTCCTGAAATGAGACATGTAGAGAAAAGGAAAGGCAACCCTCCGACCTGGGTGAGTCTAAGCTGCAGCCTGGCTGAGAGGACGGGGACGGGACCGTCAGCTGAACATTGAGAGGTTGTCTGGCAGGGAATCCTTAGGTGCATTGCTGAAACTGACTGCGGGACAGCCAGTGTGGGCGCTACAGAGCCCCGAGGGCTTTCTGAAGAACAAATGGCGGACCCGCCTGTAGAACAGAATCAGGGCCAGCGCCTGTGGGAGTGGGGGGCAGACAAGGGGTAGCTCAGCGGCCAGGACCTAGTCTGAGACCAAGAGATAGGTTCTAAAATGTCTCTCTCGTTTGATGTCAGTGCCTGTTGTACCATGAGCAAGCTGTTGCTGGCAGTGCTTTGTCAAAGTAGCATGTCACAGCAGGACACCCACATCCCCGTATCCGAATGTTGGTTCCACTCCTCTACCTGTGACCCAGTTTTCTGATGCACCATTCCCATGAATGCTGCCTGGGAAAAAGCAGAGGTGGCTCAGGTGTTTGTGTCCCTGGCAGCCATGTGGGAGACCCAAAGGGAGTTCTAGGCTTCTGGCTTTGGCCTAGCCCAGCCTTGGCTATTGTGGGCATTTGGGGAATGAACCAATAGATAGAGGATCCCTCTCTCTCTCTCTTTCTCTCTCTCTCTCTCTCTCTCTCTCTCTCCCCCTCCTTCACCCCCTCTCTTACGCTACTGTTCAAATAAATAGATTTTTTTTTGTTTTTTTTTTTTTGTTTTTTTTTTTTTAATGAAAAAAGGCATGACCCTTTGACCAAGAGAAGGGAAGAGGGTAAGTCTGATGTAAAGAAGATGTTAGACTGATTGACTCAACTAAGATAAAAGGAACGCTGTAAGTTCTGGCCATTCGGTTCTGAATCCTTGGGTGACAGCCTTAGCTTACAGAACCATGGGATGTGAGTGGGAATGAGGCCGTTGGGGTTAGACAGCTGGCAGCAGTCGTGTGACTTCCTCTAAGGCACCGGCTGCTTATCCCAGTTCTGATCTGCCGTGGGGTTGAGGTCCTGGTTTCTGAAATGTGATTTCCTCGTCTGTAATCCCTGCCCTGCTCTTCTCACCAGACTGTTGTGGGGATGAAATCAGATGTTAGATGGAAACACTACCTGGGGAGAGAGGTTCAATATTAGCTTTATTTTCTCCTATGCCATAAGGGTAGGCCTGACACAGATAATAAGAAAGTGACTTTTATGGTCAGTCTTCACTTTGACATTTGATTTTTGTCCTATGAGATCTTTACAATGGTAAGTTCCAGACGTCTGGTTTTAGAAACAGACAACTGTTTAAAGTATCGTACTCAGAATATCAAAGTAATTACCAGAGCTCGATGCCGATATAGACCTTGGTGCCTGAGGAGCACAGGAGAGGAATTGAGTTTTAATGCAAAGGGACAGCAATAACAGTGCTAATAATGAAAGTGAGCCAGAAGACACTTCCTCACGTCATGTCGGTGTGAAGCTCTGCGCCAGGCCCTCTGGAGAATGACCTCGGTGCAAGGCTCCGACCCTGCCTTCCAGGGATTTGCGGTCGGTCGGAAACCAGGCATTCCTGAAGCGTGTTCTAGCACAGATGGCAGATAGCCTCACATAATGAAAAAGAGGCCACTCACAACAGCACCCGATTCAGCTAAATGAATTTTCCCGGGACAGATAGCAAACTGTCCCTGGACTTTTGAAGGGCCTGTCTTTTCTCCACCGTCAATAATGTCATTTCTTCCACAGAAGGGTGCTTCGAAGAGCTCGTGGAAAATGTGTATTATAGAAAAATGATGCATAGATTTCAAAAACTGTTTGCACCAAAATAAACTTATGTTTGAATTCCATTTTCTACGAACTTCTTGTGCCCTTATCTACCACGTTCCCTTATACACAGGGATCTGTTTCCAAGCCCCACATTCTCCTCCGTTCTTTGATTTGACTATCCGTGGGCTAGCACCACATTCTTAACTATTGTAAGTAAAATTTCTGTAGGTCTTGTTGGGGTTTGAGGATGCCCAATAAATAGCATCCCTCTTCCCCCTGACATTTGGAACCATTTGTGGGAGAGGAAGCAAGAGACAGCCTAATACAAATCAAAATGTCAGCTTTATTACTGATAAAGCTGCTTGGAAGATGTGGCTTTAGATCTGTAATAAAGCGGCTTGCAAAGACATCACTCAAAATTAAACTTCCCCTCATCCTCGCGATGTGAGTGGGAGAAGGAAGGGCTCTCCCTGCAGAGGCAGCCCCTTCGCCCCACTGCCGAGAGCCAGGCAGGCGACTCCTCTGCAGGAAGCCAGCTAAGGCTGCACCAAGAATACCGGCTCTCTGCGACGCCCCCTGCGTTCATCTGTCAGAGAAGCCCCTCCTCCTCTGAGGGTGAATGAGAGCGGAGAGAAGCAGTGGTACTTCTCCTAGGCCGGGGTCCTTCCCCCCTTTTCTTCCTGCCTTCTCTCATGTTAAACCATCCGCCTCCTGGGGTAAACTCTGCTTAGTCATGATGTATTGTTTTTCCCTACATTATTGAATTTGATTTGCTAATTTTTTAGAATGTCTGCATCTGTGAACTGAAATGAAACGGGCCTATAATTTTTCTTTCTCATAAAACCCTTGTCTGATTTTGGTTATAACATAACCAAACATGATGAGGTTATGACAGCCTCATAAAATAGAGAATGTTTCCCCTCTTTGCGGTTCTCTAAAGCAGTTTATTAAGATAGGAGTTAGCTCTATCCTGAAGGTCTCATAGAACTTAGTGAAACCTCGTGTGAGCAGTGGGCAGTGTCGATTTTTAGCTACTGAGTTAATTTCAGTCATGATTGCGGGTCTGTTTCTGTTCTGTTTTCCCAATTCTTCAGTACCTCACTCCAGTCCGTCAGCACAATGGAAGTTGTGTGAGCTAGCGGGGTGCCCACGGAAGTCCGTGTTGCCAAGCCGACCCAGGGCCACTTTCCTGTCCTTGTCCTGCGCTGCAGCTCGGTGACCTTTGGCCTCGCTGGCCATCCTCCGTTCTTGGCTTCCACAGACCACCCTCTCCCGGCTGCCCTCCTCTGGCTGCCCCTTCTCTGTTTCGCATGTTCCTTCTCCGCTACTTGACCAGCAAATAGTAGAAGTGTTCACAGTGCCGCCTCGGCTCCTCTCCTCTCCTCTCTGCTCTCTGCTCGTGTATTCTCACCCAGTCATGTATTCTGAAAGATCCGCTACGTGTATGCCTCCCGAGGTTCTCTCTCCAGTCTAGCCCTCTCCTGCCGACTCTGGGGGAGCAGAGACCTCCTGGTCACTGCCCCCTGGAGCGTCAGAAGCATGTCAGCCTTAGTCTTGTTCCTCTCAGCAAATGCCACTCATCTACAAGTGGCTCAGACTGGGGCATCATCCTTCATCCTCTTAATGTCTTAATTCCCATTCCTCCTGGATTTGCTTTTTTTTTTCTTTTTTAGATTTATTTTCTTTATTTGAAAGGCAGAGTGACTGAGAGAAAGGGAGAAATAGAGAGAGAAAGATCTTCCATCTGATTGTTCACTCCCCAAGTGGCCACAATCACTGGAGGAGCCTGGGAACTCCATCTGAGTCTCCCGCATGGATGGCAGGGGCACAAGTACTGTGGCTGTCTTCTCCTGCCTTCCCAGGTGCGTTATTAGCAGGGAGCTGGATCTGAAGTGGAGCAGCTGGGACTCAAACTAGTGCTCTGATAAGGGATGCCAGTGTCACAAGCAGTGGCTTAACTGGGTGCACCACAATGCCGGCCCCCCACCAGATTCAGTCTCTAATGCGTTATCTCTACCTGCAAAACATGTCAGTCTGACCAAGTCCCACCATCTACTATTACCACCGTCATCTAAGCCACCACCTTGCACAGACAGCTGTGCCAACTGTGTCAACTGTGTCTCTGATTCCACTCATAGCCCACCACTGTTCATCCTCCATAGTAGCCAGAGTGACCTATTTAAACTTAGGCTGTATCTTAACCTCTCCATCATCAGTGGTTAGAGTACCATCTAGGTTATTTTCATGACCTACTTGAGCCCTCCCTTATCTGACACCACTCTCTCCTTCGTCATGGACCATCTGCACACGGGCCTTCAGTTAGTTCTGAGGACAAGCTCGTTCCTGGCTAAATCTTCACACTCACTGCCCCCGCTGCTACGAAGGGCTCTTCCTGTTCCTTCTCTCCTACCACCGTCCTCATCCTCCAGAGAGGGGATGGTTTACGAAAGGGTACATCAGCTTTATTGGAAAGTATAGGCCACCTTATGCGGTTGAAAATTCTTTTTAGGGGTTGAGAGGATCTGGGTTTTGTGGGTCCTAGAACTTAAACAGTTTGACAGTTGTCTTAGTTTTCTGTTAGTTTAACAAAATACCTGAAAATGTGTGCTTTGCAATGAAAAGAAGCTTATTTCATTCAGAATTCTGTAGACTGGAAATCCAAGGGCCCAGCTTCTGGTGAGGGCCTTCTGCCTCAGCATGGCAGAGGACATCATGGTGAAACAGAGCGACCCATCTATCCATGATATATAAATGCACTAAAGGGTGGAGAATCTTTTTTCTGCCAAAGGCCATTTGAGTATTTATAACATCATTTGCAGGCCATACAAAATTATCAACTTAAAAATTAGCCTGCTATAGACTGACTGAATTTTCAGTCCTACCTGCGGTTGCCTTGGCAGAGCCCAACCAAATAATTTCTCAGGCCTTATGCAGCCTGTGGAGCAGATGTTCCCCACGTCGGGATGATTCCCTCACTTCCCATAGATCCCACCTCTCAACACTGCTGCGCTGGGGACCGAGTCTCCAGTACTTGACATTTACATGACATATTCAAACCATAGCAGAAAAAGAAAGCAAAATGACAAATATCAAAGTAGGGGGAAACTGTAGAATTCGATTTCTTAGAAACTTAGAGAGTAGTTTCCTTTCTTCTGAAATTTCTGTAGATAATTTACCCCTGAAATGTCTGTGGAAATTGTTCCTCCCCACTACCTGACTGTCCCTCCCCTCCTAAAACGGTCATCTCCAGCCACTCTCAGTTGTGAGCTAAAGTGAAACGGTTGGCTTTCCAAGCGTGGTTGACCCATGGGCCTGTGGCAATAAAAAACTGGGACCTAGGTCTCTGGCACTTGATCCCCTAACATAGAGATTCGTGTAGGGCCCCTCCGTGCCAGCTGCGCCAAGCACATTAACAGGGATTGAACAATAATGTGCCATTTTATGATACTCTAATGAAAAATAGGCTGCCAACATGGAGGCGAAGTACAGCAAAATGAATGCCACAAAGTGGTTCTAAGTGAAGACCGCTGCAGGAAGCCAAGCTGCAAGTTACAAATCTAAACAGAGCCGGAACAAGCACTTTGAGCCTCAGAGGAAATCTGAGAATTTCCAAGAGCAGCCCGGGATTGAGGAATTACCTCCCAAGCCTCTGCTCCTTAGGGCAAAGGGTAAAAAAACTCAGGCTCCTCAGGGAAGCTCTTACATCTTTCGTAAAAGAAAACACTTCCATTTCCCTGTGGTTGGTAGCACTCACACACTGGCCCCTGCGGAAGCAGATTGCTGTATATTTGTATATATATATTTTCGTGTCAGGATGTCAGACCGACAGGATCAACGCGTTCACTGAATTCCTCCTCATGATAAGCTTCAAAATATGCAACAGCTTGTTGTGTTGTGGTTTGTTTATGAGACAAGACTGTGATAAAAATTCTTTTAATGAAGTGGGTTTTTTTCCCCCTTGCACATTACAGAAGCGTCTACCTGATTAGTCCTAAAACAGCCTGGTTTTCCTCCTGAACACAGTTGCTTGGGACACGGTTCTCGGTGACTGATGCCAGCTCTTTCCAAAAGAAGTCCCCCATTCTCAAACAGGGATCATTAACCCAGTATCATCACCACGCAACATAACTTGGAAAAGCAAAGTCTCAGCTTCGAGGCTTTGCTCTTGGATATTTTAGTGAAAAGTCACCGGAATGGCACTTAAACATTCCATTCTTTCTTGTGCTACTCACTACAAAGTAGTCGGAGATTCAAATTGACATGCACACCCACCGCTGATGCTGGTGCTGAGTTATGGTCAGGGAAGAATGTGCGTGCAAGCTGCTGCCTGATGGCTGCCAGTGAGCTGATGAGGTTAGAACGGAGTAGAGGAGACTGTGCTGTGGTTTCTCTGCATGGGCCATGGATGGGCTGTGTGACGGGGCCCCAGCATCTGTGACGGTGCCTCCATCGCGTCTCCCCGCCTCAGCTGACCTCGGCCATAACGCACCCTTTTCTGACCCAGGTCCGTAACTCTGACAAGTTCCCACTAACTAGAATGGCCTGCCCCTTCCTCTGTCCCATCCAAATGTTGCTCTCACGTCAATATCCAGCTCATATCCAACCTCACTCACTCACCAGGCCCGGAGGCAGGTACAGGGGTAAACGCGGATGCCCTCGTAGCTTAGGGCCGCTTCTCCCACCAGCCTTCTGAGCAGCATGGGGCTCACCTGTGCTGTGCTCCCCCCGGCTTTTGGGAAGTAAACAAGCCATCTCTCCTGTAATATTCATGGAGTATGCTCCGTGAGTAGCAGAGTGGGTTAAGGAGCAGTGGCCCAGTTATGTGGAAAGAGCACAGGCTGGGAACCCGAAAGCCAGCACTGCCATTTACTGTCTCTGTAAGCTGAGGCATATTTGAACTGTCCCTGGATCTGTCAGTCAGGATGACAGTGCCCACCTGACAGTCCAAGTACACACCTCTCCTGTGCCCTCTTCCAGCTGACGCGGTGCGCTAAGATGGCTGACACAGAAGGCTAGGGTGCGTCTCCATGTAACCCAGAGAAGAGACTGCACCCTCGCCTTCAGAGCCTGTCTGGAGTCACAGCTAAACCAGGAAAAAAAAAAAAAAAAATCTAAGTACCCAGTGCACCGCCTGGCACTTAGGAGTACTCAGTAAATGCTAGCCGGGCCAGGTGTTTGCTGCAGAGGTTGGGAAGCCTCGTGGGATGCCTGCATCCCATATGGAGAGCCTGGGCTTGAGTCCCGACTCCACTTCCAATTGCTGCTTCCTGCTAATGCACACCCTGGGAAGCAGCAGGCAGAGACTCAGGTGGTTGAGTCCCTGCCACCTGTGTGGGATACTTGGAGTGAATTCTTGTTCCAGGCTTCAGCCTGGCCCAGCCCACACCACTGGGGGACATTTGGGGAGTGAACCAAGTAGAGGGAAGATCTCTGTCTCTCTCTGCCTCTACCCTTTCCCCCAATCTGTCTTCTCTGCCTTTCAAATAAATTAACAATCAAACAAACAAAAATTGCTTATGAATGAATCATTATTATGATCTCTGTCTTAAGTTAAATCCATTCTTTATTGTACTTGTTTTGTTTGCTTTTAAAATACAGTCATCAACAAGTAGGTATAGAATGGTTCTTTCCAAATTTTAAAATAAGGCTCATGCTCCCTTCTACGTTAATGGTACAAAATATTCACCATCTCCTTCTCGCTTTCCCTGAGTCTTTTGTAAAACTTTCTGAAGCCTTAGAGATAAGTAACCTACAAATCTGTTTGCCTGCGATCTTTATTTGGTACCTAACTTCTAATCCAGTTCCCACTCATAGTTAAAAGTGCTTAATAAAAAAAAAAAAAATCTTACTTAGAAAACGTTCCGTTTCAACTTGTCACAACCCTGTGAAGGAAGTGGGGCTACTGTACTGATCAGAAAACCAAGACTCAAAAGCATGAAGTAGCTTGCCAAGATCACAGGGGGAAGTGGTAGAACTCAGTCTAGAAATAGAAACTCAGACGTGGCTGACTCTTGGCCCTGTGTTCCTTTTACCATACCATGATGCCCTTCGTGAGTTCATGGTCATTCTGTTCCTTCTCTGCCCTTCCCTGCCTTCCATCTCTGAGCTACCTATATCCTAACTCCTGTTACCTGCTACAGGGAAGCCCAGCAAGGTCAAATCCAGAGCGCTGCAAAGACAGTACTGCGAAATGTTGGCAGCAGCTCTCAGGGGAAGTTTCTGTGTTGCTTATCCCAGCATTTACCTCAAAAATTCAGGAAGCTAAAAGTCATCAAACTTTGTGAAGAATTTAAGACAGAGAAAATCGAAAATGATAATATGTCTCAACTCTTAACCAAAGAAACAAGAAATCTGAAGAAGAAAGTTGATGGTTGGACAGTGTCCTAAAGCGTGTTTGCCCATAGGATTTGTCTTCCTTGAATGAAATGTTCTTTTTTCAGAATAAGATATGATAAAAGCAGGATATCCGAGCCATCTGGCCTGTCTTAACTCACTGAATGTTTTGTTCTAAGTTAACCTTGTCTCAATTGTAAAGGTAAAACTGTCACCTTCATAGAGCAGCGCAGTACAGAGGAAGGGGCACTGGATTTGGGATTCAGAAAATGTGGGTTCCAATTTCAGCTCCATAACTTAATATTCATGAATAATTCTTGAGTATCAATTTTGTAAATAAAGTTGACATCAGCCCTATTTCCCAAGCATAGTTGTATGGAACAAATGAGATAATGTCTGTCAAAGTGGTTTATATACTAAAAAGAACTGTACAAAGCATTAGTACGTGTTATATATTTGACAGTTCATTCATTTACCATCTCCTCTGCCTGCAGCACTATTTAAGAGATGGGCAAAGAGTCAGAGTGTGAGATTTGCCCTGCCTTTGCCTGGATGACAGTTGTTTAGTTTATCATCTAAATGAATAGATAAGATGAATTAAATATTTTGAAGGACATGACTTGCAAACATATTCCTATATTCTCTCTCTCTCTCTCTCTCTCTCTCTCATTTGGGACTTAGAATCTGAGCTCCAGCTTTAATGGACAGTCAGCTGCAGTGATGGAGGTCAACCTTGAGCTGATCTTACGGCCCCAGTGGGCCACTTTTAAAGAGACTGAATCCGTCTCAGTGACGTTAGTGAGGCTGGTGCGCTGGAAAGCGTCCTTGGCTCGTCAGCTACATGCAGATTCCTTCTCATGTTGAATACTGGGGAAAGCAACTGTGGCTTTATATAAGGTCATCTCACTTTAGTAGTAAAATTTCCCAATCTGCTGAGCTAGTCTTCCATTCCTTTTTGTAAATTGAAATAATCAAGTCCAATGGATTTAAAGAGAAGTAAAAGAAGAAAATATCTAAGAACTTTGGCACGTTTTAAGAGAAAAAATTTAGGATTTATTTATTTATTATTTGAAAGGCAGAGTGACAGAGATCTTCCATCCATTGGTTCACTCCCCAGATGGCTACAACGGCCAGGGCTGGGCTAGGCCAACACCAAGAGCTTCATCAGGGTCTCCCAAATGGGTGGCAGGGGCCCAAGTACCTGGGCCATCATCCGCTGCCTTCCTAGGTGCATCAGGGAGCTGCATCAGAAATGGAGCAGCCTGGGTGTGCTCCAGCACTCTGATATGTGATGCTGGCATCGCAAGCAGCAGCTTAAAGCTCTGCACCACAACAATAAGAAAACAATTTTTCAATAAATCTAGAATCAGTGAGCCAACCTACTTTCTTTACAATCAGAGTGTGTGATATGCTAGTTCTGCTTTTAAGCCAAACCATTTCTCTTTGAAAATGAGGCAGAACCCAGCATTAAAAATTCCAAAAAAATCTCCCCCCTTCCCTTCCCTCCATCATGCATATCCTGAATTCAGAGCTGATTGTCAGGTGACCCCGGGGGACGCTGGTTTGAAGTTGAGGTCAAGGAGCCTTGTCTTTGGGCCATCCAGAGTGCTGCCCGGGGTGGCTCCCAGGCTGGCACCCGGGAGGGAAAGGCAAGTCTCCTCTGAAATAAGTGAAGGAGAAAGCTTTATGGGCGCATTGACACTAAGACGACGATTTCAGAAGGAGCCTCCAGGAACCATCTTCTGGCCTCCAGACGGGAACACGCCAGGCATGGGTATCTGCAGGATTTTAAAAGACCCTGGGGGACCAGGCTTCTCCCATAACTCACTGCAGAGTTTAAACACCCTCACTTCAGGAAATTCTTCCCTCGGTTTAACTCATAGGCCCCCTCCTGCGGTTAACACCCATTTCCGCTTTCTGCTGTCTCCAGTCAGGATGGGGAACAGCTGGCCGACGTCTTTTGTGCGTTGACCCTCCGCTGTGCGGAGCCCCACAGCCACCACCAGCCACTGAGGCTTTGAACCACACTGAAATCTCTTCGCTCTCTGTTTTTCTTTGCGTCGTACATATCTCTGTTTATGCCTTTTAATTATAAAATCATATACGTTCAATGAGTAGAATTTGCAAGTTATAAAAACAGGCCAGAGAGGGGAAAACAATCACCCCACAATCCAAGGACAGAAGCCACTGTTGTGTTGTCAGTTTCCTAGGTATTTCATACGCGAGAGATCATACCAGCTGCACCAGTGCTGTTCAGTAGGAACACAGTGTGAGTCAGGTATACAAATTCATATTTTCTGGCAGCCATGTTAAAAAATGGTTAAAGGAAACAAGTAAGTTCATTTTAATAGCATATCTTATAACCCAAATAAAATCCAAATTACATATCTAAAATAATATCTCGTTCACTTGTGATCAACATTTTAAAAATTACTAGTAAGATATATTCCCTTGTTTCATACTACCCCTTCTAAATCCAGTGTATATTTTATCTTCACAACACATCTCGAGTCAGTCTAGTCATGTTTCAAGCTCTAGGAACCAGTAACCAGTTACTAGTGGCTACAGTTCTAGACAGCATAGTTACATAGTCTACTTTTTTGTATAATATCACATATTAAGCATTTTGCTGATGCTATTTAAAAATTTGAGCATCATTTTTAATGGCTATATAGTATTTCTTCCTTTCAATTTACTATATCTCTGAACGGTTTTGTCTTTGCCTTTTTATATTAACTGAATATTTCTCAATGCATTGCCAAATAATTAAATTTTTCTTTTTGGATGTAACTGATTAAACTCATTTATTTTTAAAACAGAGATATTCACTGAGAATCAGCAGTGTTATCTGTACTGTAAAATTGGAAGATGGATTAGAGGATTTCAAGAAAGGAAGGACAAGCCCTCCCCCGCCAATACTCTTTCCAAGACTTGACTACACAGCCAGACCATACACATACAGTGGTTCATTCTGCCTGGAATGCGCTTCTCTCATTTCTTACTGCACCCACCCCCGCGCGCACACACACACACACACACACACACGTGGGCGCACACACGCTCTGCCTGGTTGATCCCCACTTATCCTTCAGGGCACCAGTCAGATATAGCTTCCTCTGATGAGTCTTCCAGCTTCTCCATTGTACTAGACAAAATGTGTACTGCACATAAAGCACCGTGGCATTTACTGTCTGTATTCTCAACTATCGTGGAAACTCCTTAACGATAGGAGGCTGATTTTCTAGACACTCCCTTATTCCTGGAGGCTCACAGACAGGCAGGCAGTAAGTGTAGATTTCAATAATGTCTCCCAGAGCATGTGTGGAGACGCAGGTGGAGCATCAGATGGCAGAGTAATGAAAACTGTAGCTGTTCCGAGTGAGAGGGATCACTTCAGATTGCTGTGCTGAAAGAAGGCTCGGGGGCGGAGGCGGCGCTGCAGGTGGCTTGTGGAAGATGGGTGTACCTACATGTGGGGGCAGGGAATCCGCAGAAAAGCTACGTAGGCACTCTCCACTGAAAAGCCAGCGTCTCTCGGGAGAGATTCTTCAGCACCTGTTAGTAAGTGGCACTCGATAAGCACCCTTTGGAGCTGATGCACTGTACTAGTTTCAAGAAGGCTTAAAGATAGGATCTTTGCCCATCAAAAGCTGGCGGGTTTGCAGCATTGTTCAGACCTGGGACGTTAAGCATAAAGCAGTTACGTGGGGAAGAAAGAAATGATCACCAGCTGCTGGCATATGATGTTTGGGTTCAGGCCCAATTTGACATAATTCCCTGGAGTTGTTAAAGATCTTTTGATATGATGCTGGTCAGCAATCCATAGTAAGGTCCCTCATGAGGGCGGATAGCAAATGGGCCTGTCCCTGCAGACGAGAAACTCCTCCCGAGCGCTTTGGAAGCACTGCCCGGTCCATTCCTGTCACCTCGCAGCAGCCCTGAGAACTGGGACTCACTTTCCTCTTTCATCTCGCAGATGGATGAACTGAGGAGCTGAGGGGTTAACATAACTTGAAGGTGACATAGACACCACGTGGGGGCTGAGATTTTAGCCTCTGCAGGACAGCTTTGGAACCCCTGCTTTAACCATCATACGGCACAGCCTCGCGTAACTATGCTAAGAATAAAGTGTTTTCCAGAAGGGATCACTTAGCGTCTGGCAGCTCCAGCAAAGGAAGCCCAGGATCACGGGCTTCTCCTGGTTCTCCTCACCGCTGTCCGACAGCTCCTCCTTATCTCACCGTAGACTCCTCTCCCTCGCCCTCGTCATAAAAAGCTGCAGGTCCTGAACGCGCAGCCCTCGGCCCTCTTCTCTCTGTTTATTTTTAGTGTTGATCTTTTCCAATACCAAACCTGTATTCAGACTGCCCCCGTACGTCTTCGAGCACTATTTCCCTTCCTGTCTCCTGTCCCAGTCACCCTAATCCTCAGTCTTCCGTGCTCCGTCTCCGCACACGGGACCTCCATCCCTTGTGCCGGACTAGCCAGGGAGCCAGGCATGACCCTTGGTTCCCCCTTCCCTCTCACCCCTGTATCCAACCCTTGCAACTCCCGACTGCTTTCCCTCACTTTGTTTGTTTGGCTGTATCTGCATTCCCATTTCAGCCACAGCCCCATCATTTCCCTGCTTGTGCACGGCCACTCTGGGCCCCTTCCACTCTGTTCCCCAGCTGTGGCCAGCGTGCACTGTAAGTCAGTCTCGCTCCTTGGCTCATCCACGCATGCCCACACACACACACACACACACACACACACACCCTTGCTCGAAACACATGAATGACTTAATGACAGCAGAGATCCTGAGGGCTTTGCATAGCCCAGACTGTTTTCTTCTCCAGCTTCATCTCCTACCAGCCACTGCTCACTGACCTCTGGGGTCCTCAGATACAGGGTCTTTCCCTGCTGTTGCTTCCCCCGGAAGAGACCCGCCCAGCAGCCCACACGTCACCTGCTGAAGAGCTCTGCTAGCCCTTCGAACCTTGGCCTTTGCTGGCCACTTGTCTGTCGCCAGCCCTTTCAGGCCGCGTGCTTTCCTGTGGAGTTTGTGTTACAGGTTGTCCTTTCACAGGCAGGTCTGATTCTACTTCCCATCCTGCTCCCTGCTAATGCTCCGGGGAAAGCAGCAGAGGGTGGCCCAAGTGCCTGGGCCCCTGCACCCACGTGGGAGACCCAGAAGAAGCTCCTGGCTTCGGCCTGGCCCAGCCCTGGTCATTCCACCTATTTAGGAAATGAACCCGTGGATGGAAAATCTCTCTCTGTCTGTCCTCCCTCTCTGTAATTCTGCCTTTCAAATAAGTCTTTAAAAAAAAAAAAAAAAAAAAAAGATGTATTTGTTCACTCATTCATTCAAAAGGGTGAGAGAGAGAGAGAGAGAGAGAGAGAGATCTTCTGACTCCCCAAATGGTACCAACAGACATTGCTGAATTAGGTCAAATCCAACAGCCAGAAGCCACGTGGGTGCAAGGACCCGGGTGTTTGAGTCATCATCTGCTGCTTTCGCAGGCACAGTAGCAAGAAGCTAGATCAGAAGCAGAGGAGCTGGGACTCAAACCAGCAGGTACCCCAAGCTGCAGCTTAGCACACTGTACCACCACGCGGGCCCCTTGTTCTGTTTTGTGTGTAATTTTGGCCGTAAAGAGCTGATTGCTCCCAGGTCTTGAGCGCCATCCTGACCCTCCAAGGGGTCCCCAGGTATCATTCCCGGTGTCTCTTCCCTGTTCCTGACAGGTTTTCTTGTATGCTGTTAGTTATGCTCTATAAATGGCATCAAGATGTGCTGTCTCGTTTCGACAGACCGTTTTACAGTCTCATAATGTCAACTGTGATCGCAATGCGTGCGTGTGATGAATTCTTAACGTGAAAGCTGATGAGGGAAGTGGTTGACTTGGCCCCTCCCAGTCCCCACACCCCCCATTTGTCTCTCTGGAGAATCACTTGGTACCGCCCACTCCACGGAGCTGTGCCATGAGACTGAGCTGGCCCCCAGGTGAGCCTGGGAGCCCTTACATCACACAGCCCGGGCAACTGGATCCTCGCTTGCTTATTTTGTCCTGTGCCTGTGGAACTTTCTCTTTCACAGGTTCATCTTTCCATCACGACTCAGCTTAAATAAAATCTGAAGGCTCCCTTGTTCCGTTACACCTTTTTATGCTCTGTTTTTATTTAGTCAGACTTTGGCAGGACCCCTTCCTAGCTGAGCCCGAGGGAGGGTGGCCGCTGGCCCAGGTTTCAGTGCGTGCTTCGGACCCAGGCTGATTTCTATTTTTATTTTGTTCTGTGTTTTTGCTAACATGCAGCACAGAGATCAAGCACTTACACTTATTTTGAGAGGGCCCGCCCGTGGCCAGGAGCCTGGCGTCCTTAAAACTCTTAGCCCGCCGCTGCCTCCTGGGAGATAAGCTCTCACTGCTCGGTTCGCTTTCCCCTAGGTGCTCTGTGCTTCTGCTGGATCCGAGAGAGAGAAATCCCAGCCTCAGCTGGATTTTGAAAGAGGATAGTAGCCTGATTTATGGAGGTTGTTGTTTTGCAAAAACTAACTTTATGTCATAATTCCTGAGCTGCCAAAAGCCGTAGCTCCACCTCAGCTGCACCCTGGCAACCTGCTTTTGGCACTCCGTGCAGGCCTGTCGCTGTGCTGCATTATTTAAGCAGTGATCTTTAAGAAGGTGAGAAACCATTATTGCTGTTTAGCACAGTTGACATGATATTGGCGCAGGGTCGCACCTAGCGTTTCAAACATTTCTAGTGGCCGTAAACCAACTTAAACAGCTCCGTGCTGAGCTCTCCCTGCCATGAGGTCATAGCTTGCAGCAAGGGGGGAGAGAGAGAAGAAGATCAAATGTTGTTTAAAAGGGCCTGTGTGTGTGTGTGTGTGTGTGTGTGTTTCTCTTGAAATATTCTTACTCCATTGAGTTGTGGCTGTAGATGTTGGCCAGGGTCCAGGCAAGGAGGATTTAGTGTGTTGCCCAGCTGTGATAGAGTCATGTGCCTCCAAGGAGCTGTGCTGCGGGGAGGGAAGGACTCGTATCTGAGGCTGTGAACTGAACTCTTCCCCAGCGCTCTGCAGCGTGAGACCCGGCTGCAGACAGCACAAGGGAATCTGAAAGAGAAAAGGGGCCGGGGCGGTTGCGCACAGTTCAGACTCTCTTGATGTGGGAAATCTGTACCTTGCTTTCCTGACTTCACTTTCCCCTCGGTTTCCACATTTACGTCACCTCATGGCAGAATGTATTTCTCTTCCTAACTGATGCTCAGAGTGCCTGGCGGTATAAGTCCTTGCAAGCTGACGGAGTACAGACCGTGTAGGCAGGAGGACAAAAGGAGGAGGTCAAGCCCCTCCTAAGAGGTACTCTCCTGATTCTCAGCCCCCGCCCCTGGAAGACAAGCAGAGGTCAAACGTAGGCGTTTGATAAGGTATCGAAAAGCAGAAGGGCCCTGGGGGCCAGGAGAGAGAAGGAAACTGACATTCATTTGGTCACACTGGCTTGGCTAAATCCTAGCTTTCTATCCAGCGTCTTTGTGACCTTGGCCAAATTACCTGCCCACTGTGCCATCGTTTCTTCATCTGTAAAATGAGGCGATGTCTGTAATCCTTTATAGAGATGTTAGGAGGATTCAGTGAGGCCGTGTGAAAGCACCTTACACAGTGCCTCGCCCACGCACGGCAGGTGTTGGGGTGTCGGGTAAGCTGCCACTTCGGACACCTGTATCCCTTGTCACCATGCCTGGGTGCAGGTCCTGCCTCTGCTTCCAGTCCAGCTGCCTGCTCGTGTGTGCCCCGGGAGGCAGCAGGTGATGGCAAGAGGGCTGTGGGGTGGGAGACCCAGATGGAGTGCCAGACCCCTGGCTTTTGCTCACTCACTGACTCCTTCTGTCTCTTCCTTTCAAATAAATAATCAGGTATTGTGAATTTTTTTTTTAAGATTTTATTTGTTTGAGAGGCAAAGTCACAGAGAGGAGAGACAGAGAAAGAAGTCTTCCATTCTCTGGTTCACTCCCCAAATGGCATCAATATCCAGAGCTGCGCCGATCCGAAGCCAGGAGCCAGGCGCTTCCTCCAGGTCTCCCTCGTGGGTGCAGGAGCCCAAGGACTTGGACCATCTTCTGCTGCTTTCCCAGGCCATAGCAGAGAACTAGATAGAAAGAGGAGCAGCCGGGACTTGAATTGGCACCCATATGGGATGCTGGCACCGCAGGCAGAGGCTTAGCCTACAACGCCACAGCACTAGCCCCTGGCTTTATTTTTTTTTTTAAATTTAAAATCATTGTCAGTTGCAGTTGTTTTATTATTAATGACTTATGGAGTGCCTACTCTACGCACTGAGAATGTTTGGCCTTTTAACCCTTACTGCAGTGACTGTTAACTCCACAGATGTTTTAGGGAGGGGGCACCTGAAGGGTGAAGTCTGGGACACTACACATCGGGGTGGGGGTGTGGGAATCCCATTCTGAATCAGTGCTTTTGTACCGTGTCTTTTCTCAGGCTCTCTTCTCACTGGGCAGGCTGTGGCTTCATGCAGTAAAAGCAAGAGACAGAGGAAGAGGAGAGGGCAGTGGCGGGGCAAGGATGGTCACAGAGAGCGAGCTGGGTTCTGCTGATTCCCAGGGTGGCTCCACGGCAGTGCTTCTGTAGCCCAGTTTGACATGCAAGTGCCCAGCGTGTTCCCATTCATTTAGGTTAGGAAATAGAGAAGTGCTCCCTCTTTGAAAAATCCCCCCTCCCTGAGGCTAAATTCACACAGAACAGTGAGGAACCAGGGGTTTGCAGACAACTGGAATGTACCACCAAGTGTTCCAGAAAGTTCTGCCAGTCGCCCAGCAGTTGGGCAACAAAGGTGTCTGGAGCATTTCTACTTTTCCGCAGCCTCCCCTACCCCAGGCCCCCAAGGCAACAACGGAAATAGTGAATGATGTTTCCCTCTGGGCAGAATAAACCTCTGGGCCCATTTGGTACTTTGCTCCAGAACTCTTTTCCACTGGCCTTCATTTTGTTTTTGCTTCTTGCAGTGGGCTGGGTGAGGTCAGAAGCCGAGAGGCGGGTGGGTGGAGAGTTGTTTGTTCCTGCCTGAAGCAGCCTGCTAGCTGGAGCAAACAGGAGAGGGCAGGAGACCTGGGTTTCAGTCCGTCCGCTGCCACCTTTTACCCTGTGTTCCTTTTCAAGGCACGACCTCAGCTTCTCCTTGGTCAGATGGGGGAAGGGCTTCTACAATGAGCAGCCCGCGCAAGCTAATACGACAGCAGCCGCAGCGACAGTTGCTGCTGCCGTCAGGATGTGTGCCAGGCGTTCCGCCAAGGAGTTCAAGTGCATCATTCTAGGTCATCCTCACCCCAGTGTCATGATCTGTTTTACAAAGCGGAACACTTCCCACAGTAGATGGTGATCTCGACCTGAAGTTGTAGCTCTGCGCACATGGACTCAAAGCGGCAGGTCTCTAAGGCTCCTTTCCCCAGGCCGCCATCTCCAGCTAGAGCCGAAGAGATAAGAGAAGGTAACTGGCCGCGGTCAATAAGCACTCTCAGACCCAGAAAGAAATGAATCACTTCGTGCAGAGAGCTCCGAGAAAACGTGCTCCAAAGCCAGATGTAAGCCAGACAGTCCCCCTTGACCCTTACACGCCAAGCCACTTGGCTTCTCCCTCGTCCTGCAATTATTTGTGACCCTAGGAAATCCTTTTTTACTCACAGCACAAGGTTTATTATTAAGTAATTTACAGTCCCTGATGTGGTTCAGTTATTCAACAGTTTATGCCATGTTTCACTAAACTATGGCCTAGTAAATTTGCAATTATGGGTTGTTGTTTTTTTCATAAATTCTTTTTAATTGTAGCATTAAACCCTGGATATCATGTTTCCAGATTGTACCTAAGCCAAGCGGGAGGAGACACCACTGAGGAGAAAGGCTCAGGAGGAGGGTGTGTGCGGTGGACTGCGGGGCTGCCCGATTGCCTGATTCTCGGGCTGTGGACCCCCAGTCTAGTGCCGGGAACACACAGGGCCTCTGGGGGAGAGTGGAGGTGCAGCCACACTTCCCCAAGCACCCACTATCTTGTAGTTGTTTTTGAAGAGTAGAAACTGTAAGTTTTCATTCCAGCGTAAATGAGTACTGATTTCATTTGGGGAATAAGTTGTTTAAAATCCTTTAAAAATCAGTCAAATAATGAGTAAGTCTGAGGTCCAGCGCCTTCACCTGAAGGCATCCTGAAGCCAGACCGTAAGCAGCCAGGAAGAACTTTGGAACCTTCTGAGCGCCCCTCCTTTTTGATCTATCATTTGCCGTGCTAATTGCACCTCTCACTTTTAGGTAATACTAGAGCTGAAATTCTCTTTTTTGTTGGCTTGTACTAAAATACCTAATGAGGAATCCTTTTTGAGACCTTCTATTAGAAATGAAGACCAAAGATGGTGTATTAAAAACGTGTGAGTGTGTTTTTACACAGACCTGCTCTCAGCAGTCTGCTTTTATAGTGAAACGAGGGAATAATTAGGTAAATTATGATATTGCATCCAGTGGAGCAGCATTTAGAACTGTTTCCCAAGAAGCTTTAATTACATACGCAGCAGGGTACAGAATCATGCATGTATACCACAAACACAACTTTAAATTTTTTAACAAAATGTACACACATAAAATCAAAGTTAATAGTAGTTACTTAATGGATAATAGACCTGTGAGTTGCTTTATTTTTATATAGTTTATACTTTTAACTTTTCTGTGAGTATAAATTATTGAAGTTAAAAAATGCATGCATGTAATGACATATTAATGTAATCACTTAATACTTCAGCTATTTGGAGCTTAGCTATCTTGAAAATCTGGAATGTAGTGAAGATCCTGGAAGTGATTTGAAGATTAATTCTGAGCAGTCAAAACCAATGTTATAAAATCTACAGGATAAAGCCCATTACGCCCATGACATCTCCTCGCCCACCTCTCAGATTTTGTCAGCCCCTAATCTGCACACAGTTCTCAGGATACCTGCTTTCTAGGAACACAACAAGGGGCCAGGCTGTGGCATAGTGGGCTAAGCCTCCACCTGCAGCGCCAGCATCCCATACGGGCGCTGGTTCATGTCTGGCTGCTCCACATCCGATCCAGCTCTCTGCTATGGCTTGAGGAAGCAGCAGAAGATGGCCCAAGTGCTTGGGCCAAGTGGGAGACCCAGAGGAAGCTCCTGGCTCCTGGCTTCGGATTAGCTCAGCTCAGTTCCTGCTGTTGCGGCCATTTGGCGAGTGAACCAGTGGCTGGCTGGAGGGTTTTTCTGTCTGTCTCTCCCTCTCTCTGTCTAAAACTCTGCCTCTCAAATAAAAAGATAAAATCTTAAAAAAAAAAAAAAAAAAGAAGAAGAAGAAGAATACAACAAGCCAGCAGCAAATATTTACAAAAGAGCGGAGGAGAGGAGCCGGCTGGCAAAGGAGAGCACACAGCAGGAGCCCCACGGACCTCACGGCAGCCCCGGGTCCTGAGGCGCAGGGCTGCTCAGAGCCCTTCGTCTCCTCACTGTGTCATCGCTGAGCAACACATGTTCAAGTCCATTGTCCAGTGTTGCTGAGAAAATAGCTTTTTTTAAATCAACTTTTTAAAATTGTAACAAAGGCTTCAATAAGAGTTTTTGAAAAGTTTGCTCTCGCATAACTAAAAATGGGAAGCAAAAGACAAAACAATAAAAGAATAAACCTTAGCTATATAGACTTCTTTTTTGTCTATCCAAAATATCTCATTCTCGTAGCATTCTTAAAAGAGAATGTTTTATTGTAATTTTCCAATTTGTATCTAATACTGTTCTTACCTGAGTTCTCATAAAAATTTAAACAGACTGGAGAGTAGGGTCACAAAATCAGGATATCAGAATATATCCAAAGGGCCAGCTTTGTGGTGCAGTGGGTTAGGCCACCACTTGCCAATGCTGGCATCCTACATGATCCTGGCTGCTCTACTTCCAGTGCAGCTCCTGCTAACATGCTTGGAAAAGTAACAGAAGATGGCCGAAGTACCTGGGCCCCTGCTACCCACTTGGGAGACCCAGATGGAATTCCAGGCTCTTGGCTTCAGCCTGGCCCAGCCCTGACCTTTGCAATCATCTGGGGAATGAACCAGCAGATGGAAGATCTCTCTCTCTCTCTCTCTCTCTCTCTGTCTCTCCCCATAACTCCACCTTTCAAATAAAGAAATCGTTTTTAAAAACAAGAAAGAAAATCCAGGTCTCCACCTCTCAGAGCCATAGAATACATGTGCAAAATATCCCTGAGCTTGGATAGAGCCTGTGGGTGAGTGAGAAGGCCTGTGTGATGGCATTTAGCTTGGTGTGTGCCGTGTGGTTGGCCCTGAGCAGAGGTTAGTTGAGGTTCAATGTGATGTTCCCATCTGGGACTAGCAGCGCGAGCTCGGGAGTCAGACCGAATCTAACGCAGAGGTTTCTCTGGGGGTCTTCGGCCTGAACAAACTCCGTGACCCGCGCACCTGCCTACCAGGCAGATGAAGGGTTCTGTGTGTAGAGCCCCTTCTGCGGCGCTCAGAACGTCGTGGCTCTGCCCGTTGTCCGGGGCGCAGGGCTTACTCCTCTGTGCACAGCTGAGAGCTTTCCAGAGGCGCAGAGTCTGTGATGGCTGCAGAAATGCCTTTTTCGCCGGCGTCAGAAGCCCTGCTGGGTACGCCCAGGCCTGCTCCCCATGCTCCTGGCTGCTGGCCCTCCAGGATCCCAGCCGAGCAGCAGAGCAGGACGCCTGGGGGAGGGGAGGGGACGGCAGCCCCTGGGGGAGGAGGGAGTATCACGTCCCTCTCCCTTCACAGCCACTCCCCTGGCCAGCGCTGCCCACACCCCTCCCACCGGGCCGTGGGGGCTCGGGCTCGCTCCCCCTGCGTAGGGCAAACCGTGCTGGTGCCGGTGCTGGCGCTGTTTGGCTGGGATTACCTGGTCAGCCTGCCAGGTCACTTAGAGAGGGACACTGCCGTCCACAGTAGTAGACTGCAGACAACAAGGAGGCCAGATGTGTAGCTCAGCCCGTTCCTGTGAGTTTCATGGAAACCTGCGTTTGTTGTTGCTGTTTGGGAACTAAGAACGGTAATCTACTGGTCTGCGTGCAACCCAGTGACCACCCTCATATGAAATTTGACGGTCCCATGGACTAGAATCCCTGTGGTGGCTTTTCCCAAGGCTAAGGCTTGCCTGGGTATCTGAGCCCACAGGTGTGATCAGGAAACATGGCAGCTGCGTGGCGGACTCGAGGCCGAGGGCTCCGCGGCAGGACGCCTAGGTCCCTTCTCTGGTGCGCAGCACTTGCTCTTCCTGCAGCTCGGACGCGCGTTATTCCTGCGAGAGTGGAAGCTCCTGGGAGGCAGGCCTGCTGTGTCCCTTCCCACGGCCTTGGCCTCTTGGCCTCCCATGAGGCCTGTTTGCCGAGTGTGTCAAGTTTCAGGCCCGCCCCTGCTCCTGCCTGCAGCCCACTTGCAAGCCCCTTAACTTCTCTGGGCGAGTTTCCGCGTCTGAAGAGCGCAGGCCAGCCGGGTCTGGCGCTTGTGCCCCCAGTGCTCCGGGCCCCAGTCTGTTCATACAGTCAGGCTGAGATGCACCGACGCCATCTTCGTCTAGCAAGACCTCTGGCTTAGCCAGCGGCGTCTGTGCCGTGACCACCGTCTACTGCCCCGCACTGACGATTATTTATTATCGCAGACGTGTGTACTCGTGCACACCGACTTTCTGGACAGGCTTTCTGTTGGGACCAAGTAGAACGATGAATGTAAAATTACATCAGAAACTATACGGCTCTGTCTAGCTGAATGGGGACTGTGACTGCCGGCCCACAGACGTCTTCCTGGAAAGTTAACTTGGCCTCAAGGAAGGCACTGAACAGAAAGTGTCGTGAAACATGCGTGGCCGGCCTTCCAAAGGAGAAGTCATGGCCTGAGTTAATTTTTCATTAAAATAAATAAATAAATAAAGGCCCCTGACCCTCCCACCCCGGGTCTCCAATACAAGGGGGTTTGGGTCTCGGGAAGGGGAAGGTCGTGGCCCGTGGAGTCGCAAGTGACAGGCGTGGGCCTGGCCCTGCCATTGCCTCATTGCCTGGTGGAGTTATTGAACTTCCCGGCCAAATGCTTTGTGGGAACCAACTAGGAACTAAGTATGAAAGCAGAGACTGAGAACGCGGTAGCCCTCTAACGTAAGACGTTCACTGCATTTCTCCTGTTTTTCTTTCTTTCCACAAGGAATCCATCCAATGCCTTCCCACCTTCCCCATGTGCTGTGCTTTCTGTCCCCTGCCTGCCCCGCCCCTCACCCCCCACCCCTCCGGCACACTTCTCTAACAGCACTGCACTTTGCATATTGGGCCTCGCCTGGCTCACCTTGGGTGTTTTGTTTTGTTTTTTTGTGGGTTTTTTTTTTTTTTTTTTTTTTGGCAGGCAGAGTGAACAGTGAGAGAGGTCTTCCTTTTGCCGTTGGTTCACCCTCCAATGGCCGCCGCGGCCGGCACGCTGCGGCCGGCGCACCGCGCTGATCCGAAGGCAGGAGCCAGGTGCTTCTCCTGGTCTCCCATGGGGTGCAGGGCCCAAGCACCTGGGCCATCCTCCACTGCACTCCCTGGCCACAGCAGGGAGCTAGCCTGGAAGAGGGGCAACCAGGACAGAATCCGGCGCCCCGACCTGGACTAGAACCCAGTATGCCGGCGCCACAAGGCGGAGGATTAGCCTAGTGAGCCACGGCGCCGGCCTCACCTTGGTTCTTACCCTCAGACGCTAATGTTCTCTCCTGTCTTTGGATCCTCGAGGGCTTCCCGAGCTCTGCAGTGGAAAGTAACTTCTTGGGGACCCGCTCCGTGGCTCACTTGGTTAATCCTCCGCCTGTGGCGCTGGCATCCCATATGGGCGCTGGTTCTAGTCCTGGTTGCTCCTCTTCCAGTCCAGGTCCTTGGGCCCTGCACCCGCATGGGAGACCAGGAAGAAGCACCTGGCTCCTGGCTTCTGATTGGTGCAGCTCCAGCCGTAGCGGCCATTTTGGGGGTGAACCAACGGAAGGAAGACCTTTCTCTCTCTCTCTCTCTCTCTGTCTCTCACTGTATGTAACTCTACCTGTCAAATAATTTTTTTAAAAAAAAGTAACTTCTCGTTTCTGTTTGTCTCCTAGCGACAGGCATCACACCTCCAGTGCCATCCCTGTTCCAAAGAGACAGAGCCCCGCGTTTGGGAGTGCAGATGGAGGCTTCTCCGGGGCAGTTCCGTCCGCAGACAAAGGGCACCGCAGACGGGCCAGCTCTGAGAACGAGAGACTCCAGTACAAAACCCCGCCCCCCAGCTACAACTCGGCGCTGGCCCAGCCCGCGGCCGCCGCCCCCGCCAGGGCAGAGGCCGAGAGGAAGGCGGCAGCACTGTCCTCCTCCTTGGACACCTCCTTGGACTTCTCCAAAGAAAGCAAGAAAAAAGGGGCCGACTTGGGGGACAGCTTGAATGGAGGCCCCGTGGACCTGAACACTGGCCAGGAGCGAGGAGAGGGCCTCCCTGGGCACCCCGCCGCAGTGAACGGCACCGCGCTGGCCGGCGAGCAGGCCGGCCCCGCCGCCGCGCAGCTTTCTGGTGAGTTCCACCCGGCCTCGGAGGCCGAGCTCCGCTGCGCTGTGGAGCAGGCGGAGGAGATCATCGGGCTGGAAGCCACGGGGTTCGGCGCGGGCCACCAGCTGGAAGCGTTTCAGTGCATCCCCGTGGACAGCGCCGTGGCGGTGGAGTGTGACGAGCAGGTCCTGGGAGAGTTTGAAGAGTTCTCCCGCAGGATCTACGCACTGAACGAAAACGTCTCCAGCTTCCGCCGGCCGCGCAGGAGCTCGGACAAGTGAGCTGAGGGCCGCCGCGGGGCCAGCGCAGAGGCGCTGCCTGCGCCGAGGCTAAGCTGCGCTCGCCCCCGTGGTGGTTCTGCCACGGCTGGATGTGAGTGCAGCCCGTTCCGGAGCCGCGGGCTGGCTGAGCGCGGCGGGACTCGGGTCAGAGCTCACTTGCAAGGCCGGCCTTCCTGGCCCCACGCTTGTTTGAAGGCAAGAGCCACCCTCTGGTCGGAAGAGCTGCTCGCTCGGGTCCCTGTCCAGGTAGCCGTCTGCGTTTGAGTTACACTTGTGCGTATCCTCAGAGGGAAGATGATAATATATAAATAATATAATAACTCACCGTTCCTTCCTCACGAGCGCTGGCCGTCGCTGTAGTTCATAAACCGCTGGGGACATGGACTACGCAGCGATAGGTTTCTGCTATCTACTGCAGCGTCTGTGGTTGGTGGGGAAGAAGTGCAGTGGTCTCGGCCCCGGGCCCCTCTCCCCGTCCCCACTCCCCTGTCCCCTCTCCCCTGTCCCCACTCCAGCCGTAGCCCACCCGTGGACCGCACTGCGGCCCCTGCCTGCCCAGGGGCTGGGCTGTGCGGCCTGAGGCCTGAGCGTGTCAGGCTCACTGGTTCTCTGACCCCGTCGTCCCGACGGTCCATCTCTTCTGGTCAGCCATGACCTTCTACTTGCCCTGCCGGACCCGGGACCCAGGCCTTGCATTGGCTGGAAAGCTTGCCTCTGGCGGACCCTAGCGTCCCGCAGTCAGAGGCCAGCCACGTCCCTGGGGGCCGACGTCCTCGTGTGGACAGATGCCGTGGGCAAAAGCAGGCCGTGCTTCCTGGCGGTGCACTCACACTCGGCAGGCAGAAATTCCTGTATGTAAATCCCATGTTAATTTATTAAATTGCGGCAGAAGGAAGACACTGTGGAGCGAGAAGCGGGCGCCTTGGGTGGATTCAGACTTGATGAGGCGTGGACTGCGATTGGATGTGTGTGCAGTTTTCATAAATATTAAATTATGTTTTTGAATTCCAGTTGTCATTCCTGCATTCAGATCTCATTTGCTGTTGCTTTATACATTATGTACCCAAGGACATTGCCTCAGGGTTGCAAACTCTTTAAGGAAAATGTATCTATATATCCATGTATTATATAGAATAAACATTGATTACTTCACTTGACCTGACTCTGCCTTTCTGAAATTCCTCTCGCACCGCCGTCTCCTGTGCCATCATGACAGGACTAGCCTGAACAAAACCCCACGGGAGCTCGGGCCGTGGGCCACCTCTGAGTGTACACAGCGTGTGAGGCAGCGCAGGCAGCCGTGTCCGGTAGCAGAACTGGTCCTACCTAGCAACTCAACTCACCCCTCTCATCAGCGGTTTCCCGTCGTCCAGGCGTTCCTGAGCCCCGTTCTAATTCATAGCTACCTGTGGAGCGGAGTAGTTCCTGCTGCCATTTTCCACGCAGGGAACTCAGAACTACTGCACAGCACACAGACCCAGCTGCCCGGCCACTGAAGCTCTCCCTGGGTGGCGAGGCCATCTTCTTCCACGTGCAGAGCTGGGACGGTTCCCACCTGGAACGGCAGCTGCTTTGCCACGTGTGTTCCTTCGCAGACACTCGCAGAGGGCAGGGGGAGAGGCCATCGGGGATCCACAGCGTGCTGTGGGGGCCTCCAGGGAAGCACCAGCTTACCACAGAAAAGTTTGGAAGGCCGGTGTTGGTGTAAAGACAGTGGAAGGTGAGCCACACCCCGGTGCTGGGTGACTGCCCCAGACACAGGGGTGGCCCTGCCCACCACGCCAGCCTCGAGCCGGGCACGTTCAGTTGCAGGCCTGCAGCCTGGCTCGGGCCCCATACAGAGCTCTCGAGGGTATGACAGTCATGTCAGCTTCCACAGCACCGGCCGGAGGTCAGGGGGCGGAGCCTGCGGCTGGGGGGCCAGGGCTGGAGCTGGGGGCTGGGGACTGCATCTGTCAGGCTCCCCTCGTGGAGGCCCTGATTCTGGCCTCTCTGGCTTTCAGTGCACAGAGCCGGGGCCCTGCCCTTGAGTGTGCGCTAACCAGTAGTTCCCTGGACATTGGCTTGACCCACGCTGTCCAGTGACGGATGCCTCAGAATCACCACTGAGAGTCGGGGTTTGGGGCTTTCATCCGGGTGTTTGGGCAGTTTCTACCATGACCTGGGTGGAACCTACACTGTTACGTGTCTCCAGGAATAACTGGTCCACAGCTTCCACAGCTACAGGCTTGTGCTTTCCTCTGCTTGAAGTGGACAAGCCCATAGCGTGGGATGCATGATCTGCTTAGTCTTGTAAATCACTGAAAAATGTAAAATGTGCTTGGCAGATGTGAGTTGCGAAGGAAGCTCATCACTGCGCATTTCCGAACTGCCAAGAGCCCGTTCAGTTTTCATGTAGCTAAGGCACTTTTAACGACCAGCAGTGTTATCAGATGAATACATTTGATTGTGTTTTCTCTCTCTACTTCCCATCATAACCGCCTTAGAAATTCCAGAGGGTTTTTTTTTTTTCCTTCAGAATATTAGTTTTGGAAGATTGTATCCAGCTCTATTTTTTCAGCAGTTCTAATGCTGCCCATTTATCCTGACCTAACCGGTTATTTAAATACTTTTTTAAACCCCCACCAATAATAAGTGGCATGTGAAACTGATCTGTTGGTAATTGGAAGAAAACTCAGCATCTGTATTTATAAAATAAAATTGATTAGTATTTATTTTGAGAGTTAAAAGTGTATGTTATTTCCCTGCTATGTTTAAGTCCTGTCTCCATTGTTTTGAATTTCACATTGAAGCTGGGTTAACTATGAAACTTTGTTCTTAAACATCGGCCGGCATTCGGCACGTTCTCCCATTCTCTGCTCAGGACACCGGGCTAAACAGAGTTAATAATGCAGGGATTAATAAGCCTTCACCTCTGCCACAGCTCTAGGGGGGCCACAGGTATATTAGCAATTATTTACAATTGGAAGGGGTAAGATTCTGTGACGGACAAATGCGCAGCCGGGCCCTGGCATGCGGAGACAGCTGTTCCGACTCAACAGCCAGAGGTTCTGCAGATGAAGGACACTTAGGAGTCCACATTCTGCATGGAGAGAGCCAAATGAGCCAAGGCCAGAGGCAGGCAGGGCCTGGTGCAGGTGTTTGGAAAGCAGCAGGCGTCGGCCGAAGAGAGGTCAGAGCAGAAATGGAATTGCAGGGCACTGGGGAAGGGACTTCCAGTGCCCAGCAAACAGATGTGGGTGAAGGGCGTGGCCAGCCGGTAGGTGCCCTGTCAGGGCTCCAAGGCAGAGAGTAACTGGGCTGGATCTGAGTGGTGACCAGCAGCCAGGCTGAGCTGGAGTCCGGTGACACCTGCCAAGCGTCACCTGTCCAGTCTGGTGAATCTTCTTTGCCGTTTGTGTCGGAAGAAGAGAGGCCTCGCTGGGCCTGTGATGTGTTCAGGGCTCAGGTGGAACCGGGCTGGCTGAGGGCCAGAGTGCGGCTGGCGCCCGTGATTCACACCCCGTGGCGATCGTTCTCGTCTCCACACCAGGGAGCGATGCCCCGGTCAAAGCGCGGGGCCAGGAAGAACCGCCGCTGCCTCACCCGTGCAAAGCTGGACAGCCTTCTGCCCTCACCAGCTCGCTGTCTGGGGCCCCTGCCGCTCAGCCCCCTTTTGTACTGCAGGAGGCCCCTTCGCCGTGACAGATGGAAAGTGTGCCTGACCCTTGTCATCGGGCCTCCAGCTCTAAGTGCTCGGGCATTGCCACTTAACCCCTCTGGGGAATCCCCCCGCCCCGGGGGCGGCCAGAGTGTTGGAAGGGAGAGCCGTGGGATGATCTTTACAAAGCAGGACGCACGGCCAGGGGAGTGACTCACTCGAGGGGGTCTTGGGTGTCCTAGTTGTCAGACTTCGGCGGGGTCCCTGAAACACAGACGCGTTGAGATGTGCCCCAGACGGGGCTGCTCACGGTCTTGTGAAAAGCTGAGCTCTACACACAGGGAGGTGTTGAGCTGCCTTGGGGGTGGCTGGCGTGAGCACAGTGCTGAGAGCCGGCCTGGCAGCCTGCGGCGCCCAGCCCTCCTGCTAACAGCCGCCCTGCGCTGCCTGCCGAGGCCGCCTCCCGGGAAGCACGCCCTCCGCTCTGGCCATCTCTCCGCGTGCCGAGCCAGCGCCCAGAGCTCCTGATTCTGCTCGAAGCAGGTAGCTTTCTGTTTCTTTCCTTTTTCTGCATCCTCCGAGCACATCTAATTACAGTTTTGTAGGTAGACAGCTCAGCCTTGTGGATTTTAAATGAATAAAACAAATCCCAGGGCTATAAAATAATTTCAGCTTGTTAGAGGCCAGCAGTGTCAGCATTCCAGAAGAAGCAGAGTCATGGATCTGGATAAAATGGGAAAGACTAGCAGTGGGGAGATAGCTGTGGCCAGGCCCAGACGCGGCTCCCGGCCACAGCGGCAGGTGCACATCCTCCCAGCTGTTGAGTCCAGGACGGCCCCCAGCTTCCCCATTCCCAATCCAGCTCCCTGCTAATGCACCTGGGAAAGCAGCGGAAGATGGCCCAAGTCCTTGGGCCCCTGTACCCATGTGGGAGACCCAGAAGAAGCTCCTGGCTCCTGGCTTCAGTTTGGCAGAGCTCTGGCCATTGTGTCATGGAAGCTGGAGGAGATTATGAGACAGGAGGACACTGGGAGGAGCCAGAACAGCAGACAGGACAAGGGAAGAGCCAGGTCCCAGAGAAAATAGGCAGGGGAATGTGGGTGTGGCGAACGAAGGCAGGAGTGCCCGGGGCTGGGGGGAGGGATGCGGCGGGCTTGCCCACCTAGCCCCTGCAGGCTGCCAGCCTGGTGTGGGGGCCTGATTGGACAACTGTGCAGGGTACAGGCCAGGGGCATCATGGCAGTGGCTTGCAGCTCCTAAGCCTTTGGAGGCGCTTCCCGAGGTTTGAGGGAAGGCACTGGCTGCCCCCCCACTTCCCTATGGCTAGAGGAGCCCCCAGATTGCAGGCACCTCCCCTGCAGCTCCCACGGTCACCCTGCTGCCTCCAGCCCACACCTTCTCTGCACACACAGGGAGCTGTGTGAGACGGTTCTCACCTTCTAAGAAAGGAACGCGTCAACAGGTACTTCTGTTACACACCTCGCACCACAAGAACCGTCCAGGTCGGGGCTGACGCTGGGGCCGATCCAGCTCCCTGATAATAGCCTGGGAAGCAGTGAAAGCTGGCCCACATCCTTGGGCCCCTGCACCCACGTGGGAGACCCAGAAGAAGCTCCTGACCCCTGGCTTTGGATCGGCGCAGCCCTGGCTGTTGCGGCCTTGGGGAGTGAACCAGTGGATGAAAAATCTTCTCTGTCCCTCTGTGACTCTGCTTCTCAAATAAATAAAATATTTTAAAAACTTGGAAAAGGCAGTCAGAGAAATCCTGTTGGAGGGGAACTACATGCAGGCCACCCATGTGCAGAGTGCCCATTTCACAGATGAAGCTGTTGAGGCCCAGAGAAATTAGGCAGAGCCCCAGAACTCAAACGCAGAGCCCTGGAGTGGTTTCTCTGCATTCCTTCACAGCTGCAGGCCACATTCCCTTCATTCATTCTCCCGCCAGCGCTGATTGGGTGCCCCCTATTGCTGTGGCCCATGCTGCACCAATCGTGGACAGTGCCCAAGGGTCCGCTTTGTCCAGAAACCTCAGGCAAGCCTCCGTGAGGACAAGGGTCAAGTCCGCCTGTGGCTGCCTTGGAGCAGGACAGAGCATGGCCTTGGGTGGGCGGGGTAGAGTGCCGAGGGCGGCCTTTTTCTGCCGACCGTTTGGGCATGCTACTGTGAGTGATACAGGGTCGGGGGTGCCGCTTTCAAAGTTGTCGTTACCATAAGAAGTGCGCCCTATCCCTCTGGCTGGCCGCCTTAGACTCGGTGTCTGCGCAGGCCACCCGCGGCATTGATTTGGATGTCCCCAGGGGTGGCAGGTGTGCCAAATGTCGCCTTATTTCACGCTGTCCTCAGCCCATTTCACCTGCTGGCGGAAAGCTCTGGTCTCACTACGGCAAGGCAACTCTGCCATTTCTTAGTCCCTGTCAGAGCGCCGGATTCTGTCCCGGTTGCCCCTCTTCCAGGCCAGCTCTCTGCTGTGGCCAGGGAGTGCAGTGGAGGATGGCCCAAGTGCTTGGGCCCTGCACCCCATGGGAGACCAGGAGAAGCACCTGGCTCCTGCCATCGGATCAGCGCGGTGCGCCAGCCGCGGCGGCCATTGGAGGGTGAACCAATGGCAAAGGAAGACCTTTCTCTCTGTCTCTCTCTCACTGTCCACTCTGCCTGTCAAAAAAAAAAAAAAAAGTGTATTTACTGGGGCTGGTGCTATGGTGTAGCGGGTAAAGCGCCGGTTCAAGTCCCAGATGCTCCACTTTCTATCCAGCTCTCTGCTATGGCCTGGGAAAGCAGTAGAAGATGACCCAAGTCCTTGGGCCCCTGCTCCCACGTGGGAGACCCAGAGGAAGGTCCTGGCTCCTGGCTTCAGATTGGCACAGCTCCGGCTGTTGCAGCCATCTGGGGAGTGAACCAGGAGTGAACCAGGAGGATGGGAGACCTCGCTTTGCTTCTCCTTCTCTTTCTTTGTATAATTCTGACTTTCAAATAAATAAGTAAATCTTTTTTAAATGTATTTTTTATTTATTTATCAATCCACTGATTCACTCCCCCAGTGCTGGCCCAGGCTGAAACTAGGAGATCAGAACTCCATCTGCGTCTCCCACATGTGTGGCAGGGACCCAAGTGCTAGAACCATCACTTGCTGCCTCCCAGGGTGCGCAATCCCAGGAAGCTGGAATCGGGAGGGGAGCTGGGACCCAGACCCAGGCACTTGGATAGGAGACGTGGGCATCCCACACAGCGACTTCGCTGCACCAGGCACCGCCCCTGTTCCCATTCAGAACTCAGGAGGCCGGGGGGGGGGCGAGGGCTCCTCACAGGCTCCCCCAATTTTTTGACTTTGAGGTCTCACTTCACCCCTTCAAAACAGCCCTCAACAGAGCTGTTCAAATTTTCACTTCCCTTTTAGGAGGTGAGAAAACACTCTATCATCTCCAGCCTGCATTCTTTTCTCCTCTGTGGCTCGCGCTTTCTCTCTCTCTCTCTCTCTCTCTCTCTCTCTCTCTCTCTCACACACACACACACACACACACACACGCACACTCCAGATCCTTTTCTTGCTCAACGAGGGCCTTGCGATGCTCTCTCACCTGCCCAGACACTCAGCGCTCAGTCAATTCCCTTCCTTCTCTCCGGAGCTTCCACTCTCTGCTGGAGGCAGCGAAGGAGGCGGGGAGGGGTCGGGCGTGCAGGGGTCAGAGCACTGGAAGCCCCGAGCTGGGGCTGCTGTCACTGCTGCGGAGCAGGGACCAGGCAGGCCAGCAGGATGCCTAAGGGACATCCCTGCCCAGCGAGGGCCTGGTGATGTCAGGGTCACAGCCCAGACAAACGGAGCCCGGGAGTTCGGAGGAGACAGACGTTGGAGCAGGAGGGGCGCTGGCGCATGGGCACAGTGAGGCAGGGGCGCCAGTCACCTGTTGGAGGGCGGCTTGGTCTCAGCACGCGTGACCCGCTGCCTCCAGCCAGGACTGCTAACAGGATTTCAACTGGCCGAGTGCTTTCATGTGGTTTTAATTTGTAAACTTGTTGGGGTTTTATGGTTGTAGGAGAGCTATAAACATCAGTTCGCATGTAGTTTTTATTTGTGAAAAAATATTCTTTAAAAAAAAACTTTAAGTATTTGAGAGACAGAGTGATGGAGAGAGAGACCGAGAGCTTCCATCCGCTGCTTCACTCCCCGAGTGGCCACAATGCTATCTTCCTCAGGTTTCAGCCAGGTTTCCCTCACCCTGGGGGCTCCACGGGGAGGGCTGGGTGGAAGGGAGGGGGCGCTAGGTCCTGTTGGGAGAGCAGCCACCAGACACTCCAGCCACTGGTCGTGCCCCGGGGGGCCCCTCAGGGGCCTCTTTATGCCAAAGAGGTTCTGGCCCCCGTGTCCCCTGGGCCCCCCGGCCGAGGTCCTCCAGGAAGGAGGCAGACAGGGAAAAAATCAGATCCCAGCACAGACGCAGTTAGGCAACATCACAGATCCAAACAAGCTCGCCACGTAGGGGCTTACAGGACTCTAACATGAAGCCATGTCTCCATTGTGTCTGGTGGCAGAGATCTTCCCAGGGGCTTTGTGCTTGATCTCCAGGGCGGTGGGAAGTCTTTGCAGGACCTTAAGGATGGACATAACATGTTCTCGATATGTCTAATTAAAGAGATGTGTCTATGTATTTGAAAGGCTGAGTGACAGCGAGAGAAAGGAAGAACATCTGTGGTTCACTCCCCCAAATGGCCACCGCAGCCAGGTCTGAGCCCGACCAAAGCCAGGAGCCAGGGCCTCTGTCAGGGTCTCCCTTGTGGGTGGACGGGGCCCAGGCGCTGGGACCGTGCTGCCTTCCTGGCGCATTAGCAGGGAGCTGACCAGAAGCAGAGCAGCCAGGATTTGAACCAGTGCTCCCACATGGAAAGTTCAGGAAAAAGTCATGAAAGTGAGAGAACAGCAAAAGGCCCAAGACCCAGCCTCTTGAGCAGGCGCTCTGTCCAGTTCCGGGCGTGCGGAATGTCTGGCCCAGGGCTGTATAAACACTGCAAAATCGTGTGGCCCAGCTCTGCCAAGGCAACTCCAGGCGGAGCTCCCAGTTCTACAGAGGAGAGCGGCGAGAGGGCTGGGGGGAGGAAAGGTTATCTACATGGTACCGGCCAAAAACGGAGGTGAAATGGAGGCACTCCGGCAACAAGGAGATGTGAGTGAGGAGATGTATAAAAGGGAAGCCCTGGGCCCACTTGGGGGGGGGGGAAGAGCCCCCTCCCCGGGAGCAGCCGGAGAGGCGGGAGGGGACCAAGGGGTCCAGGCGGAAGGGACAGGGTGAAGGGACACGGTTGGCGGAGGGCAGAGCAGGTGCTGCCCCAGGGGCTGTAGGGCATGGTCTGCGGCTGCGGCTGCACGTGCTCACCCATGACCGCCCTCTACTGCTGCCCCCTGGACTCCCAGTCTGGGCCACAAAACTGGGTGATTGCGGCGACTACGGCAGGAAACTCTGGAGGGGAGGTGGGGAGCAAGACAAGAAGGAGTAAGGGTCCCCAAGGAGGCAGGGGAAGCTGAGTTTGTCCTGTTAGATCCTTGGGATGGACCTGGGGGCCGGTAGAGTTGGGGGGGGGTCACAGGAGGCAGATGCTCATGCCACACAAGTTGCATGGGGCTTCCTGGAAAGGGGTGGGGGCACCCCATCTGGGGAGCGGTGGGCAGGTGGGCCCACAGAGGCAGGGAGGCTGCGGAGGTCTGATGCCGCCAGCACGCGGCCCTGAGAGCCGGGTCAGGGACTCGCGCGTCGGCCAGGTTCATTTCCTACGCAGGCCGCGCTCCCGGGGGTTTCATCAGCCACGTGCGGCCCAGCTGCAGAGCCCGGCGGGGGCTGGGCCCGCATCTGCTCTCAGGAGCTGCGACTCCCCCGGCCCCCGGTCCAGCCGTTGAGGCAGAGCCGGGGAGGTTCCCCACCCCACACCCGGTACAGTGTGTGGGGCTGGGGAGACCGGCCGGGGTCCAGGGGAGCCCAGGCAGGGCCTCCAGCCAGAGAACGCGCATGGCGGGCTGGGAGGTCCCTGGTGTAGACCCGGGCAGGTCGAGAGTCCAGAGGCTGGAGCTCGTGCGGGCGGAGGTCCCACCGTTGCCGGCGCGCGGTTCCACCCCTGCGCGGGGACGCGGCCCGTGTGCCACTTGACGCGCGGATGTGTTTGCTGCTGTTTCTGCGGCTCCAGGCCGCAAGACTTGCGATGAAGATGATTTCCTGTGATTGCCATCCGAAAGGAGAGAAAACGGTAGGTTTGTCGTGAAACCCGGGCGGGGGCGTGGCCGAGGACCGAACCACGCCCTCGGCGTCGCCCGGTTTGATGGCAGTAAGGGTTTTGCCACGGCTGGCATCTGGCTCTGCCTGTCTCAGACGTTGCTCTTCCGCCACTGCCACACGTCGCTGGGGCCAGGGTCCGCAGGACGGGCCGGTGTCGCCCTGTGACTCGACCGCGGGTCACGACGCTGGCTGCGAGTGGCAGCGTCCCTGGCCGGGAATAAGGGAAGCGGGCGTGCAAGTGGCGGCGACCGCATAAGCACCCGTGTATCCTCCTGACCCCAAGTCAGAGTCTCCCAACTCAGAGTCTCCCAACTCAGCTCGCCAGGCGTCTCCGGCTGCCCTGGAGCAGGAAGTGCTGTAGGAGTCACAGTGGAGACACGTTGGTGTCCACCAATTCAAACTCCACAGCTGTGCAAATGCCACAAACACAGAACCTTGTCCTGGCCCCTCGCCTCCCTGGGGCCTGAGCCATCTCCCTAGGGCACCGCTTCAGGCAGCGGGCACCCTCAGCGGCCACTGGGGCATCACCAGCCCCACCTTGTGCTGAGGAGCAGTGGGCAGTGGGCTTTTTAGGGGAAAACAAAGATGGAATCCAGTGAGCAGACTCTGAGGTAGTGGGGGTGGCAGGCCTTGGGGGGCATTGGCCATGGTGGCCTGCAGAGAGAGCGAGAACCTGTGACTCAAGACCTGACAGATGAGGCCTGATGAGGCAGGACCTCCTCTGCTGAAGCCAGGGGAGGCTTTGCTGGAGCAAAGCATCCTGGGAAATTCTTTTCTGGACCCCCCCCCCCAGGGTAGGAGCACAATAGGGCAAGGACTTACTCTGAAATCTGAAGACCCGAGTTCAAGTCCCTGCTGTCTGCTCTGTTGGCTGTGTGACCCTGGGCAGGGGACTTCACCTCTCTGAACTTCCGGGCACCAGGACAGGCTTGGTTCACCACAGGGCTTTTGTGGGGAGTGAGAGAAAGAAGCCTTGTGAGGGAGCCCACACGGGGTGGGCCCAGGAGAAAGCTGGGCGCCCAGGCCCTCACAGGGGTCCCCCGGCCACTGCACTACCTTGCTGGCCCCTCGGCTGGTTAAGCGATTGCACTGACTTTGCACCTGTGCTGGCGGCCCCCGCCCCCACCATGGAGTGAGCGTGGCTGTGCCAAGGAGGCAGTGTGTGCCCTGCTCCCCACCAAGCCTCAGTCTCCCTGGCTGAACAGGGAGGGGCAAGCCCAGAGCGCCCCTCTGTCCCCATGGGCCCCTGCTCCCTGGTAGGGCTTTCTCTCCCCTTCAAACATCCCCGCTCAGCACTGCCCTCTGCCCATCCCACATCCCTGCACACCCCTAGGGACCTGCCTGGCACCTGCCTGCTCCTTGCCAGGCCGTTGGGTGGTAGAGGCTGAGACAGTGCCTGGGGGTGCAGGATTTGGGCTCCCAGGCCTGAGGGGGGCAAGGTGCTCCTAGACCCCAGCTGCCAAGACCTTGGCCTGGGTTTGGCGTCGACCCGCCCCCTCGGCTGTGCCTGTGGGTCGGTCTCTTCCCTTCTGAGCCTCTGTGACACTGTGGAGAGGCTCCCAGGTGAGTCCCCCTGAGAAGGTGCCCATCAGCCAGTACCCCAGAAGCTCCCGTTCCCTAAAGAATGAGGGGCCCCCCAGCCTGGCCCTCTGCCAGGAGCCCTCCTGAGCCATGTCCCCCGCATGCTGGAGCGGCACCTGGCCACAGCCAGGCTGGGAGCTGGATCCCTGAGCTCCAGTCCTGGCTGGCCCTCTCTGCAGCCACGCGTTCCTGCCATCTGAAGTGCCAGGGCCCCTGGGAGCTCAGAGACAGGGGGTGCCCATGGGGAGACGGCCTGGTGTCCCTCGAAGCTGGGCCTGTCTGTTCTCTGTCCGCCCTGGGGTCAAGGGAGTGATGTGCAGGGCGCGTAGAGCTGCTGTCTCTGGGTCTGGTTCTTGCTCAGTCACCCATCCATGGATCCGCCCATCCTGACCCCGGAGCCGCCGCCGCTGCCTGGACAGTGGAACGCAGTGCGGGCGCTCAGAGACCCTACAGAGAGGGGCAGAAGGGAGCCCCAGGGTGACCCCTGGGCCTGAGCCCAGGCCTGCCCCTCTCAGCCAGCGTCACACCCTGCCTTGGGCCAGCCCTGAGTCTGTCTGGGTCGGAGCCAGTCCAGCGGGATAGGGGCCAGGCCACCCTGCTGTGCGGGGGAGCAGCGGGGCCCCATGGCAGCTGGAGCCCTGGCCCAGGCAGGGGTGCTGAGCCTGGGGATGCCGCGGGTGTTCGCGATATTATCTCCGACCTTGGCTCGGCCCTCCGAGCAGGATGCGGCTTTCAACACCTCGCTCCCCTCGGACAGACGCGGGCCTTTTGGAGTTTCTCACGCACGGATCAAGGGGCTGGGCTGGGCGCCCCCACCGGATCAGAGCAGCCGTCAGGCAGGCACAGCCCCTCAAGAGCCAGAGGGAGGGGCGGTGGGCACGGAGGGGGTCGCAGCGCGGCTCCCCCAGCACCTCCCCGCCCCCTCCCACTCCCCTGTTGTCCGTGCTCCGGGCGCCTGTTCAAGGAATTCTCCGCCCGTGTGTTAGTGATTTATTTAGACTCAGCTCATCCCGCCAGCCCGGCGGGTGACCGACCCCCACTTCCCCGCCTCGCCCCAGACCCGGGGGCTGTTTTCATCTCCCCCACGGCAGGCAGGCCTGGCCATGCTCCAGGCAGCTCCAGATGGCCGGGGCTCTGCCGGACCCTGCAGGTTTCCAGGGGACCCCAGAACCCCCCTCCCGGGAGCCAGGGTGGGGGGGGGTGCAGGTGACTTTAAGAGCAAGAGGCAGTCCTCTGGGTCCTTCAACACGATCTCTCCATCGAAGAGATGGGCAGCTGGAGGCCAAGAGTGAGAAAGGCCCCAGAAAGGCACGCCCCTCCCCCGCCACGATCTCCTCTAAGCCTCGGTCAAACCCTCCCACCCAGGAAGGGTTAATACCCCCACTTCACACACACAGGAAGCGAGGCTGGGGCTGGGAGAGTGGCCGGGTAATGGGAACCATGCGGTGGGGCCAGAGGCCGGGTCCCTGCCCATCTCCCTCAGGGTCACCTCCAGCTCAGGTGGCCAGGGCTCTACTGCCCACTGGCTGCACTTTGCAGGTGGGGCTGGGCGCGCCCCTCCCAAGTCCCAGCTATGTACAGCGCCTGGCTCAGGAGCCTGCTGGGATGGTGCCCGCCCACCGCTGCCTCCCCCCTCAGCCCCTGCACCTGGCCCTGGCCTGAGCACACAGCACCCTGGGGTGGGGGGCTCCTGGCGCTGTGGCCTGGGATCCTGGGGCTGCTGTTCCGAAGGGCCGGCTGGTGAGAAGCCCCTGTTTTCCCCTCGCCCTGGAAATGCCCCCTCCCTCATGTCTCACCAGGTGACCTCAGGGTAAGCAAAGGAGAGGAACAGCTGAGGAGGAACCCCGTCCCCAAAGGGGTCAGGGACTGGCCAGTGGCGCCATCTTGCCCTGAGGGGAGGGAGGGACCCGTTGGGTCCCAAGCCTGCCAGGGTTCCTGTCCTGCCCAGCGCAGAGCCAGGAGCCTGGTGGTGGAACCCAGTCTGGGCCAGACCCCACTTGGGGTGCAGGGCGCACACACACGCCACTGGATCCTGTAGCCGGGACACGAACCGGCACCTGTATGATATGCTGGCCCTGCAGGCCGTAGCTTAACCCGGTTGGTCTTTAACGCCTCTGGGCCGTGGACCCCTCTTCATGGGGTGTGACTCCTGATCCAGGGTTGGATGCGGCAGCAGTCAGGAGCACTGGGAGCAGGGGTCACCACAGTCAGGCGTCCCCAAGGCCAGGAGCAGGACCGATCTCATGGAGCAGGGCTGAGCCACGCCCCTCATGGTGGGGGGTGGGGTGGGGGGAAGGCGGCAGCCAGCTGTGCCTAGGCTGTTGTGGCTCCCCTCCCCTGGGTGCCCCGGGGCTGCTCGTGAAGGTGCCCACGGGCCCACTTCTTGCACGACGGTGAATGGGCTTGAGGTGGGCAGGAGACCAGGCACCTGTCTGTCCCCCGGCTACAGGTCCAGGTGTAGATGAAATAGCACCGGCAGGTGGCAGGGAGCTCTGAGTGTGCCTCTGCTTCCAACGGCCCCTGGGGCTCCTCCGGATGCTGTCAACCCCAGGGGGTGAGGAGCCACAGACCCGAGAAACGGGCACGCATGTGCCCATCACCCCAGGGGCACGAGGGCATGGTGAGCGGGGCTGTCTCCTGCCCTCGGCAGCCACAGCCACCCACCCTCCCCTGGGGTTTCTCCTCCCCACCCTAGGCTGTGGGGCGCCCAGCCAGAGTCAGGCACCGTGGGCACAGGTGCTGGGCTCCAGCAGGCCAGCTCCCATGCCAGGCCGAGCACCCAGGGCCCTGTTGAGAGTGCTCCCTGCCCCTCACCATCTCCAGGGCAGACCTGCGGGGGAGGGTGTAGGTGTGGGACTGGCTGGGGTCTGCACACAGTTCCCAGAACCTCCCTGCTTGGATCCTGAGGAAGGCTCCCTGTCTGGATCCAGGAGCTGTCTCCCATCTGGGTCCGGGGATAGCATGGGATGGCCCCACTAGACCTGTCCCTGGGTCCCCAGAGCCTGAAGAGGGCTCATTAGGGGCCCGCGTGACGCACTGAGGCAAACTTGCTTCCTGGAGTTTCATCCAGCAGAGGTGGGAGCCTAGGCGAGAGTCCCCTCCTCTCCCAGGGCAACTCTGGCGAGTGGCGGGTGCTGAAGACGGACTGGGAGGCAGCCAGGGAAGGGGGTAGAGCTGGGGGGGCTGCGGAGACAGATTCAGATTCACCCAGATCCCTTCCCCAGCGCCCCTGCCCCCTGGGGACACGCCCCAGCCTGGGCTCTGCTGTCCCAAAGGAAAGACAGACTGGTCTCCGAGGAGCCCCGGCTGCTTCTGGGAGCCAGGCCTGGGGCCCGGGGCTCAGAGATGTCGGAGAGGACACCTCCCCTCCTGTTGGCCTGCCAGCTCCGCGCAGAACCGGGGAGGGCACCAGAGGGCCCAGGGCCCAGGAGCTCTTGATTTGAACCGACTGGAACCCAGAACCAGAACTCGCAACTCTCCTGTGGCCCAGAATGCCATGTGGGGGCTGGGCCAGGCCACAGCCGCCCCTCCCAGCATCCTGGAACAGGGAGGACTCACACGGTCTCCCAGGAGATGCACAGCTCTCGCCATCTTGTAATAACGATGTGGCTTATGTATTTATTTACCTTCTTTTATTTGAAAGGGAGGGGCAGAGAGGTCTTCCATCAGCTGGTTCACTCTCCAGATGCCCACAACATGTGTGTGATGTGTATGTGTGTGGTATATATATGGTATGTATGGTATGCACATGGTGTGTGGTGTGTGTATGTGTGTGTGGTATGTACGTGTATTCGTGTGTGTGATTTATATGTGGTGTATATGTGATGTGTGTGGTGTGTGTGTGTGTGGTATATATATGGTATGTGTGTGTGTGTTTGGTATATATGTGGTATGTGTGTGTGTGGTGTGTATGTGGTGTGTGGTGTATATGTGTATGTGGTGTGTACGTGGTGTGTGGTGTGACGTGTGTGGGTGTGTGTACGGTGTGTGGTATATATGTGGTATGTGTGTGTGTGTGTGGTGTATATGTGGTATGTGTGTGTGTGGTGTATATGTGGTATGTGTGTGTGTGTTTGGTATATATGTGGTATGTGTGTGTGTGGTGTGTATGTGGTGTGTGGTGTATATGTATATGTGGTGTGTGTGTGGTGTGTGGTGTGACATGTGTGGGTGTGTGTATGGTGTGTGGTGTATATGTGGTATGTGTATGTGTGTGTGGTGTGTATGTGGTATGTGTGTGTGTGGTGTATATGTGGTGTGTGTGTGTGTGTGGTGTGTGTGGTATGTGGTGTGTATGTGTATGTGTGTGTGTGTGTATGTCTATGTGTGTATGTGTGTGATGTGGGGAGGGCGCAGGGACCTCAGCCCAGGCATCACCTCCTATGAGCGCAGCCCCCAGCTGAGCAGGCGCCGCCCCCCTGGGTGACACGAGGGGTTGCAGGAGCCCCAGGACTGGAGCCGTGCAGTAGGCATTCGCACACGGCCGTCTCTGAGCCCGTTTCATACTGGCTCATCTCTTTCGTCAACCAGGAAGAACAACCAGAAAGAGGGTGGTGGCCTGGCTGGACCCCAGAGCATGGGAGGGCCAGGCTGCCCCCAGTGCGGCTGCTGGTGGCGTGAGTGAGGTAGTAGGGGCCAGCCTCCACGCGGGGCTTCCCGCTGTGACCCTGCGGGGGTGGGTGCCCCGAGCCAGCTCCACCAGGCTGGGGAGAGGGAGCACAGGGTCTCCTTGCTCCCACTCCCCGGTCACTGACACGGGAGGAGGTGAGGTGTCGGCCGCCCTGGGAACCCCACGGGGGCCCAGTTATTTGCTGGAAGCTGTGAGGGACGCATTCCTGGGGGCCTCAGTCCCCAGCTCAGCTCGAGCCTGGTTTTGATCAGTTCCAACCCAACGGGCGGCTTGTGGAGTCTGAGCCAGACGGCCTCCCTTCTGGAGCCCCTCTCCGGCCCTCTCCCTCCCTCCTCTGGACTGGAAAGCCCCGTGGAGAGCCGTGAGCGCAACCCACCCGTTTTACAGACAGCGAGACGGAGGCCACTGCCATTGCTGTGGATCCGGGCGGGCAGAGCCAGGGGCAGGGCAGAGGAGCTGTGGCCCTGAGCTCTCTGCGCTGAGCAGGCTGGGTCCAGAGACCTTATCCTGGTACCCAACCCCGCCGACCCCAGCCCAGCCTCCCAGCAGCTCTACCCAGACCTTCTCAATGCTTCCGCCAGGTTGCCCTGGCCACACTTCCCCTCTGTGGCTGAAGACAGGGGCAGAAGAGACTGCTGGGCTCTGGTGTTCTCATCTGAGAAATGGGTTATCAGGATGCAGGCACCCAAGTCAATGGGGAGGGCAAAGCTCTGTCCAAGTCTGGTGCCCAGGGGGCGCTGTTTGCTGGGCTGCGCCTGCCTCTCTCCAGTCTGGTCCTCGGGTTCCTCCCAGCCCACTGCCCCGAGGCCTGCTCCTCCAGGCAGGGTCAGCAGGGCCAGCGCCTGGGCAGGCAGAGCCTGGCAGTGTTGGAAGTGCCCACCTGCACTCCGCCTGGCACCCGAGGCGCCCTCGCCCACACCCGGCCCCAGCGTAGCTCCGCCGCACTTCCAGTCTTTGCTCCTGCAGCCCTCGGAGCCAGGGCCACGTTCTCGACCTAATTCACATGCGGCCCCTCGCTCTCTCCCCACTTGGGAGGCAGCTGCCAGTGAGGGTCCTCCTGTTCCTGATGGAGCTCGGAGATTGGCGGGACCAAGTCACTGGCTGTGTGGGGCGGGGGCTCTGCCCAGCCGTGGGGGAGTCGGGGCGGGGCTAGCATGTCGTCCAAACCTCAGAGCAGTCTCAGCTCAGGAGGTCACTAGCATCCAGCGTCTCAGCGGCCGTGACCGCTGACCCTGTCCACCTGGCTCCCAGTGCTGGAGACCTCACTCCCTCCCCCTGGGAAAACACTGACACTGCCATTCCTCCCACAGAGCTCAGTGGCCCTGCCCCCAGCCCCTGGCCCAGCACAGCCTGGAGACAGCAGCAGAGGCCCCTTCTCGGCAGGGAGCCCAGGGCAAGCCTGGGGACTGGGGCGGGGAGGGGAGAGCCCTGCCCTGGGCCACGAGGGCGGGGCAGGAAGTCCGGCCCCACCTGCTACAGACTCGTGGCCCCCACTGGGTGTCTGCCCCTCTCTGAGTCCTGTCTCCCCATCTGGAAGTGGGAGAGAGTGGCTGAGGGCTGACAGGCTCCTGGCTCGCTTTGTGTGGCCACCTCGAGGGCCTGTGGGAACCTCGGGTGGCCTCTGGCTGCCCTCAGCTCCCCGGCGGTCACCGAGCCAGCGGCCCCTTCCAAGCCCTGATTAGCAGCTGGGTCCGCGCACCTGGCAGGCAGATGTGGGCTCCTCGTCACCCTGGCTGCATCCTGCGTGTGCACGTGCAGGGTGTGTCTGGGTGTGCACACGTGTGTGAGCCGGCCCTGGGCAGTGAGGGATGGGGACGCACCCCCCGGGGACCAGGGCTGGGGGAGGGCCTGGTTCTGTCTGAGCTGGCAATGGAACCCTGGGAAATCCCTGCCCCATGTGTGCCCAGGCGCCCCCAAGGCTCTGAGCAGCGGGCTTTAGGGCAAGGCCCCAGGGCTCAGTGGAGAGCCGGGGTGGGGTGCTGGGAGGCACAGGCGGGAAGGACATCCACAGAGGGAGCCAGGGTCACAGCTGGGGGATAGGAGCCGGGGCCCTGAGCATCAGCACAGCTGTCTCTATGGTCCCACAAGGCCTAGGTCGAAATCCCCATTCTGCAGAGGAAGCAGCCAGCAGCCAGGGAACCCTGCCCAGCGGCCCCCCACTCCCTAGGGGCTCAGACCGGAAGGGGTCAGGCAGCGGGAAGGGGTCTGAGAGTGATCTGATAATTAGACAAGAGGCCTTGACAGGCAGTCCCCGGAGGGTCCATTACAGGGCCCTGGGGAGGTCTGCGGCGCGGCTGGCCGCCTGCCAAGCCCCACGGCCCCTCGGCCCCCGCCCCTCCTGCACACTGCCTGCCAGCCCTGATAGCGAGTCTACGGGGCCCCAACACACCATGTCCCCCACGCCAGCCGGAGCCCTGGGACGCCGCAGGGCAGGGCGGCAGCCAGGGCCGTGCAGGGGTGGACTGGGGTGGGGGGCGCTGCTCTGCCTCTTGCTAAGAGGCCAAGGGACCCAAAGAAACTTGGGGTACAGGAGAGAGGAGAGTGGGGACACACTGAGTTGAGTTGATGCTGGCATCCCACACTGGAGTGCCAGTTCTGCCAGGCTGCTCTGATTCTGATCCAGCTCCCTGCCAATGCACCTGGGAAGGCAGTGGAAGGTGGCCTGAGTGTGGGAGACCTGGATAGAGTTCCTGCTTCCTGGCTTCGGCCCCACTCAGCCCCACTGTTGTGGCCAGCTTGGGGAATGAAGCAGTGGATGACAGATCTCGCTCTGTCTCTTCCTCCTTCTCTGGCATCTTGAATTTCAATAAGTAAATATAAGTCACATTTTTTTTAAAGGAAAAGCGAGAAGCAGGGGACCAGGCTAGGCAGGGGGAACCGGGAACAGCTCAGGGTTAGGGGTTAGCCTCTGAGTGCCCTCCGCTCCGGGAAGGGAGGGGGAGGGGCAGATAGCCTCCTCACCCTCCTGGAACCTTGGCCCTGATGCCAGCCCTCCCCCTCCCCTGGCCCGCAGCTGCCACCCCCCAGCAGGTGCGGAGCAGAGAAGTGTGGGCCACCCGTGTCCTCCCAGCTAGGCCCTGCCCTGGGGGTGCTGGTGCAGGCAGGAGCTCCAGCAGCAGCCGGGCAGCTGGTCTGCACACTGGGGCTTGAGCCGTGCAGACCACACTGGCTGTCGGCGGCCGGCCGGTCCTGGGTCAACCTGGCAGGAACACGTGCTCCCAGAACTGCCTGGACACAGTCAGGACGTGGGGTGACAGGTGTCCCCAGCTGAGAGCCGATGGGCAGTCGGCCCTTCTGATCTCGGAATCCATGTTTCCCATGTCCCTCCCCATGCTGCCTCCTGCCGTGAGGCACGACCATGCACTGTGACCTCTGACCTGGGAAAGAGGCGTGGGGTGGGCAGGTGCCCGAGATTTGATCAACACTGTGATGGAGCAGTGGACTCTAATAGGTGGGGAAACCAGGCAAAGCGGTCGCCTGAATGAAGGTGGTAGTTTGCACATCCAAGGCGTGAGTGGAAAACCATGGTGGGGCGCGGGGCGGGAGGGGCAGCCAGGACACCCCCTTGCATACCAGGCTGAGAAGAGGGCTGCCCCCGGGGGCCAGTGGCATGCTTGTGACGCTGTCCTTGGATAGCTTGGAGCCCTGCCAGGACAGGTGCTCCTGAGTCCCCAGAGTGGGTACAGAGAAGGGCCCTGGGACGCCATGAGGTCTGCTCCCCAAATCCCCCTGGCAGGTGACTCCTGTGCTGGTGCTCGCCGGAGCTGCTGCACCGGGTCCCTCAGGGGAAAGGAAACTCCCCCCTTCTGGTGCCCACCTCTGCTTCTGCGCCAGCTCCTGCAGCGCAGCCAGGCTGGGAGGTGGCTTCCGGCCGCACCAGGCCCTCCCTCTGCACCCTGCCTCCGGGGAGCGGGCCGGGGGCTCACCCAGTGCCCTGGGCCAAAGACATGAGCATCCCACCCCTTCATCTGGCAGCCAGACTCCCACAACCCTGGGGGGCCCTCCTTTTCCCCCTGAACCCTTCCTGGCCCAGGACAAACACAACGCTGCTGGTGTTCTGGGCCCGGCATTCGGAGCCCTGGGCCGGGCAGCCGGCAGCCGGAGCCAAGAGCCACAAGCACAGCCGGAGCGCAGGGGCCTGGGAACTGCTCGCCCAAGGAGGTGGGGTTGGGCCTCTGAGCACCCCCCCATCCCCCCTGTCAGGATGTCAGAGTGATTTATGGGCAGATGCAGAGCGAAGAGGCCGAGGAAGACACAGCCACCCCCGCCCCGCCTGGCCAGCTGCTGTGTGACCAGGGCAGGCCCCTCCCCTCTCTGGGCTGCCACTGCCTTTGAATTGGGTCTGAACACCAGCTCCAAGTCACAGAGCGGTCAGAAGGACCAAGTGAGGACTTGCACGCCCAGCACCCGGCTCAGAGCGCGGCACAGGCAGGGTCCCACTCGGCTCCGGGGTCCCTCTGACCCTGCTCCCTCTCTGACTCCCTCCCCTCCAGCCCCACTGGCCCTGGGGCCCCCATGCAAGGAACATCCCTGCCTCCAGGCCCTCCTGCCCTAGGTAGACAGCGTGCTTCCCCTGTGCCTTGGACCTCCGTGTTTCCTTGCTGGTACCATTCCTTCTCCCTGACGGTACCAGTGCGGTGAGGGCCGGGGGCGGCGTCGCCTCTGCTTCCTGCAGAACACCTAGAACAGGGCTTCCAGGAGCAGGGCCGGGCGGGGCGGGTGATTGGGCAGTGGGACTTGAGCGTGCAAAGCCAGGGGTCCTTCTTGTAGGGGGTGGCCCCGGATGTGGGGTTAGCATCTTGCCAGATGGGCAACAGCACTCCAGTCGGGGTCACGGGCAGACGCCTGGGAGCAGACACGAGCCAGGGGCGCTAGGGGACACAGAGGAGACCCTGCAGCCTGCAGAGGCGGCGAGGGCAGGGCTGGAGGAGGATCAGCGTGGGCTGGGGCCAGCCAGAGCAGATCCGTGTACAACAGGCAGGGTTGAAAAGTCACATACTTTTTGATGGAAAGGAAGCTATGGCCGCCTTAACCAAAACCCCTTTGAGTAGGAAGTAACTGGTCAACCACAGAGGGAGCTCCGTAATGACTGTGATTAAGATAGTTCAGCCCTGAACTTCCTGTGACCACAGCAATGAAGGAAATAATGTGAGTCAAGTGCTTTGCATTGTCTGAGCAGAGCAAACACCCCAGTTCCTTGGGAGAGACTTTTCCCCTAAGTTCGAAGACTAATTTGTCCACGGGGAAAAGGTGCAGGGGCTGCAGGAGCCCCTGGCAATTGGCTGAGGGAGCCACTGTTTGCCTATCACGTGCCATGGTCTGGTTACTCACGGATCAGCAGGACTTGGGGGAAGCAGGGTGAGACGTGTGAAGTCGCTGGCCGAGGTCACACAGCTGGTGAGGGGCACCCCTGGGACTCAAACTAAGGACCATCACTTTGAAGGCAGAAGGAAGGGGTAACCATGGTGACGTCCCAGGCTGGAGTGGGGGAGTGAGAGTCAGACCAGTCGCCTGCAGCTGGGTGAAAGGTGCTGATGCAGGGCAGGGGCGGGGGCCCCAAGACGGCTGGGGCTGGAAGACTCCCAGTTTGATGCCTTAGCCCTGTGGGGAGGGAAGAGGGTTGGGGAGGCAGCGTGTGAAAGCAGTCTGGAGCCACGCCCAGACGCATCCAACTCCTTCACTGGAGACCTGCCTGTCCTCTAGTGGGATGGCAGCTGCGGCTAACAGCCTTGCACAGATTTGGACTGCTCCCTCCCCCCCGCCAGAGCCCCCCAAGGCCCCCCACTGCCTCCAGGAACACCTCCACCTGCTGTTCAAACAGCACAACATAGCATGGCACACGGACACCTGAATGCAAACCTTGGCCCGCCACCTCCTCCCGGTGAGACCTGGAGAAAGTCACTGCCTCTCTCCAGGGTGCTTCAGCTCCTTGATGTGCGAGACAGGGAGGCTTCAAATATGCTGCTGGATGCAAAGAGGCTGGCATGCACCTGGCACAGGGCAAGTGCGCCTGCAGCTTTGACAGTGGCTACTGCAATGGCAGTACACCCACTCCTCCTCCACCCACCCCTGCAGGAGCAGCCCATGGCTGGCCCTTGCTGACTCTCGGGCTTCCCCCTTCAAACAGGACCCCTTGCCTGTCTGGAACTGATCCATTCATTTTCTTTCTTTCTTTCTTTTTTAAGATTTATTTATTTACTTGAAGGTAGAGTTACAGAGAGAAAGAGGCAGAGAGAGAGAGAGAGAGAGAGAGAGAGGTCCTCCATCCGCTGGTTCACTCTCCAATTGGCTGCAATGGCCAGAGCTGTGCTTATCTGAAGCCAGGAGCCAGGAGCTTCCTCCAGGTCTCCCATGTGGGTGCAGGAGCCCAAGGACTTGGGCCATCTTCTACTGCTTTCCCAGGCTGTAGCAGAGAGCTGGACTGGAAGTGGAGCAGCCAGGACTAGAACCAGTACCCATATGGGATGCCAGCACTGCAGGCAGTGGCCTTAACCGCTATTCCACAGCACCAGCCGCAATGATCCATTCATTTTCATTCATTGTCCAGAACTTCCCTGAAGGCCTCTCTGCACACATCCTAGATTGAGTTTTGGAGACGGATGATCCACACCCCTGTCCCATTCTTTAGAATCCTTCAGGACAGAAAAGCCCAGCAACTATGAGAGGCTCTGCATCAGGCAGATCAAGGAAGGCTTCCTGGGAGAAGTGATACTTCAGATAAGTATTCAAGGACATCATCCATCCATCAGCCCATCCATCCATCCATCTACCCAACCATTCATCCATCTATCCACTCAAGCATCCCTCCCTTCCTCCCTCCTCCCATCCACCACCCAACTCATCTATCCATCCATCCATCCATCCATCCATCCATCCATCTATCCATCCTACCTTCCTTCCTTCCTTCCACTCAACCATCCATCTATCCAACAATCCATCTATCCATCTAACCACCCAACCATCCATGGAAGCACTATTTTTTCCACATTTCAGTCAGTCCATCTAGTCACCCATCCTTTTGGTTTTCAGTGTGTTATTCATCCATGCACCGGTCACCCAGTAACTCAGCCACACACACTTCAGAGAGTGGAGAAACTAGGCACAGACTCTCCACCCCAGCAGTTGATGTCCAAGACCAAAAGGCTGGGTGACCACTGATATCCTAGGAAGATGAGCCCCTTCCAGAATCTCCCTGCTCCCTCCCTGGCATGGTCTCCCCATTCAAAGACCACCTGGATGACCATGAACTGGGTGAGGAGCTGGAGGAGAGTCACACCCCAGGGAGCAGGCAGGGGCCAGGCCTGGCTGAGGACACCGAGTCAGGGGCAGGGGGAACCTGGCCCCGGTACCCTGTGTGGTCCCCAGTGAACAAGCCCACTTGTTCTCGTCATCTGGGAGCGATGTCTGGGAGTCACCTCCTGGGGAGCCTGTGGTTCTAGGAAGGGGCTGATCCCAGGGAAGTCCAGCAGGGGGCCTCAAGGCCAGGAGGGAAGAGGGTTCTTGGGCCCCACAGATCAGCCCAGGGGACAGGCAGGAGCCCCAGGAGCGCCAGGAAGGCTGGAGGGAAGAGCGCCAGGCACCCTCCGTCCCCAGCGCCTGGGCAGGGAGGCCCCTGGCGAGGCACAGGTTGGTGAGGGGCCTCCCTGCCCTGGGGCCTCTGTCCCTCAACGTCTCCGGGATGGGGGCAGAGGCAGCCCCTGGCCCTCAGTGACTCCTGGATCTCCAGCACCTGGCTCAAAGCCAGCCGGGCTCCCTTAGAAGACGCAGCCCCGACCCCTGCCGCCGAGCCCGCTTGTTCTCTCCATCTCAGTGTCCACTGGGGACCACACAGGGAGACTGGGGCTCTGGGTGCCACACGGGGGCCGTCTCTGCCTGGAGCAGTCAGGGAGGACCTCCAGAGAGAGAAGGCCTTGAAGAAGCACGGTCACTTCCAGGCTGCCAGGGACAGGCAGGAGGACAACATGCACAGGGCCTGAAGAACCTGAAGAGGGCAGTGTGGAGGGAGTGTGTGTCAGTGAGTGTACGTTAGCGTGTGTGTGAGTGTGTGATAGTGTGAATGTGTGTGTGCTGAGTGTGAATGTGTTACTATACGTGTGTTGAGTGTGTGTTACTGTGTGTGTGTGAGGCAGCAGGCCAGGAGAGGAGGCTGGCTGTGGGCAGCGGCCAGAGAGAGAACTAGAATTAATCCTGAGGGCCTGTGTTGTGGCACAGTGGGTTGAGACGCTGCCATCCCATATGAGCCGCTCCACTTCCGATCCAGCTCCCTGCTAATGCACCTGGGAAGGCAGCAGAAGATGGCCCAAGTGCTTGGGCCCTGCACCCACGTGGGAGACCTGGATGGAGCTCCTCTCTCTGGGACTCTGCCTTTCGAGTGGGAGCCACAGAGGGTGTCAGGCAGGTGAGTGAGGCATCAGAATCCCGCAGCTTCTGGGCCCCGCCCCCCAGCGTGTCTGGGGTTTGGCCTAAGAACTTGCCTTCCTACCTTGGGGCAAGGAACCCAAAGGGGCTCAGGACTAGGGGATGAGGCGGGGAGGCCAAGGATGGTTCCAGGGCACCTGCGGGAAGCCCATCTGGGTACAGTCAATCTACAGCCAGGGTTGAGACCAGGGCAGGGGAGGCGCCTGGGGCACGAGCGGTCCCTGCCATGGCCTGGGATGGCCCGAGTTCCAGGGTTCCTCCCGCCCAGCAGGTGTGAGGCACCCCACCCCCTCAGTCCCGCCCGCAGCCCTAGCAGCGGGACCAGGACTCTGCGGTCAGACCTGGGGCCCAGGTGCCCTGTGAGCCCCGGGCGACTCCCGCCCCACTCTGAGCCCCGATCCCCCATAAAATGTGGCGATCACAGCACCTGCCTTACCGAGCCGCCGTCAGCTGCTGGCGCCAAGTCCAGCCTGAACCACCCGCCACCCCGCGTGCAGGAGTCGCCATGGCTATTCTTTCATCATCGCTACTGTGCCAGGGAAAAGGGGACTGGGGGAGACGAGACTGATGCCTTCACAGAGGGCTTGTGAGCAGTGGCATCTCAGGTACCGGAACAGATTTGTGCCGGGGTCCCAGGACACCGGGGGCAGGGCTCCGCGCCCTCTGATGTGGCTGCTGGCACGGGGCCCGGGCAGGGCCACTGGGGCAGGATCTGAGCTCTGCTCCTTTCTGCACAGACTAAATATTTGGGCTTCTCCTTCCGCAGCCACCGAGGCCCCAGGACCCCTCTGTTGGGGAGCAGGGAACCCTGCCTGGGGGGCTGATTAGAGGAGGCCCAGCTCTGTCCAGGCCCCAACACCCAGCCCAGAGCACAGCCAGGAAACGGCCTCCGCCACGCAGCGGGCAGCCCCGCCCTCCACGCCTCTCCTCCTCCCTGTGTAGTGATGGCTGGCCAAAGGAGGGCTACCCCTTCCCAGGTCCCTCTGGCTCTCTCTTCAGTGGCAACAGCCTCCCCTGAGGACTCCCACTGACCTGCAAAAGGGGGCAGTCCCTCCCGGGCAGAGCCATGAGGGACTGGTGACAACACGACGCGTGTCCCCTGCCAGGGCTGGGAGGCCGTGGGTGGCAGTTCTGGGTGGGCTAACAAAGAACTGTGGTCATTTGTGGGCCCCGGTCTGCGCCCGACCTTGAGGCAGGAGGCCCGCCCTCGTACTTCCCTGGGGGTGGGGTCCCCCGGCCGGGGCCTGGTGGGGGCAGCCACACAGTCCCTGCGCCAGGAGCTCCACGCTGTAGCCCTTGACCTCCCCTACTCCTCTCAGCATCCCACAGAAGGGAGGGCGATGGTTGTCCCCACCTTACAGCGGAAGCAGCCACGGCGCAGAGGGTGACACAGGTCCCCCGGGAATGAAGCAGTGGGGTGGAACCTTGGCCTGGCTCTATGGCCACCTGGGAGCGCGAGCCAGCAGCTTCTCTTCCTTTAGTAATGGCGCTGCCGGGTCCCACGGCGCCCGCGGCTGTGAGCAAAGACTGCTCAGAAAGTGCGCGCTGCAGGGGTGGTGCCCGTCTTCCTGTGCGGCCCCCTGCGGACATCCTGCCCCAGGCAGCCTACGTCCTAGGCAGAAGCAGGGGGCTCTGACCCACGCCTGAACCTCCACGCGGCAGGGTCCCCAGAGTCCTGGGCAATGGCAGGTGCTGGGACAGCCCCGTGGCCACTGGGGTCAGGAGCCCTGGGAGTCAGAGCCGGGCAGGAAGCCCTCAGGTCGGGGGCCCCCTCTCAACGGTGCATGTGTCCACGAGCCAGGAGGGCCAGGCCCCCAGCCTAGCCTAGTCCCTGTGATGCGGGCCCTGCGCTCTGCTTCAGCTCTGGACCAGACCAGGACAGGGCTGGCCATGGAAGACAGCGGGAAGACATGGGAGACAGGGTGGGCAGGAGAGGCCCCGGGGCCCCAGGTCTGGGCCAGGCTTTCCTCTGCCTGCACTTCCTCCCGCCATCAGGGCAGCCGTGAGTGAGGCAGCGCTCGGGGCCTCAGGGGCCTGCTGTGGCTTCTCGCAGAGTCTGAAGGTCCCTGGCTCTGCCATCCCTGAGCCTCAGCCACTCTGGGGCCAGCTTTGGAGACCTTACAGGCCTGGCCTCTCCCGAGCACCAGGACAACCCTGAACGGTCAAGACAAGCCCGTGTTCAATCATTTTACAGCTGAGAGAGTGGACTTCGGGGTGCTGTGCATGTGTGCAGGGTCGCTCAGCTTGTAAGCGGAAGTTCAAACTCTGTGTGGCTCCCACAGGCCACGCCCCTACCTGCCGCAGCCTGTGGGGGCCCCTGTCCAGTCCGTGCTTTGGAGAGATGGTGATAGCCAGCGACAGGATCTCCCTGGTTGGTGGCACAGCTGTGAGCAGTGTGTGTGTGCATTTGTGTGTGTGTGTGTGCAGGAGGTAGGAGGTCTCTTTTGCTTTGCCCTCAAAGTGGATCTTAAGCCAAACCTGGGCTTTGGCCTGGACAGGGACAGTCACGGGCAGCCTGAGAAACCGGCCCCTACCCCTGGGGACAATGGAGTCTCTGTTGGGCGAGGAGAGGGGCCCTCAGGGGCTGGCTGGCCCTCCCTGCAGGGCAGCAAAGGGGAAGGATACAAACCACCAGGAGGAGGGGTCCCCAGACAGTGCAGCTGGCAGGTGCCACTGGGGCACCGCGTGACCTCCATCCCAGACACCCAGGGCACCGTCCAGGACCAGCAGCCATTCCCAGGGCCACCCTTGGATCGGACTGTGCCTGGGTCGCCTGTTCTCTTGCCCAGAACAGTCCAGAGAGCTGCCAGGGCTCCAGGGACACAGGGTCTGCCTCGGGGGTCTCCCGCCTGCCACTCCAGCCCCGATGTGACCTCCAACGAGGACAGCTCTTGGGAAGAGCAGGGGAGAAAAGGCCCGAGGTTATTCTCACGCTCCAGGCGACGACATGCAGAGGGAGACGGCTCTCGGTGCTCCCAGCCGCAGACAGGTTAGACCCCCCGCAGCTGCGCCTGCTTCCTAAGCCAGGTGGGGCGTCGTCGCAGGGTGCGGGGCTGGAATCAGAAGCTGACTCTGGAACCTTGAGCTGGAAGGGGCCTTTGCAAGGTCGGGGTGTCTGGCACGCTGCTGTCCCTGCCCCTCACAGACAGCCCCAGGGGACGCCACGCTGCACTGGGTCCTCCTGTATGCGTGGATGTTTGTCCTGAGCCGTCACCCCCTCCTCCTGGCCCACCAGAGCCCCTGGCCCCTCTGCCCTGGAGCCGAGCAGGTGAGGCAATGGGGACCAAGGGGCTAATAAGGAGAGTGTGTGGGGCAGCCCCGGGCGGCCCGGCGAGCCAGGCGGATATTGATCCCGGCTACGGGAGCAGGGGGACCCGTGAAACGCGTGGCTGTTAAACCGCTCTGCCTGAAGCCAGCCTCTGCGGGGGCGGCCGGCGGCCGGCCCAGCACCCCGCTGGGGGTGGTCCTAGCCACCCTGGCTCTCACGCACCAGTCTGGCGCCTGAGGCAGCCGGGCGTGGGCCGCAGTTGCTCCTGCGCGCCAGCCTCACCCACTGCTTGGCGTCCTGTGGACACGCCCTGTTGCCACCCAGCCCTCCCCGCCTCGCTCGCCGTCTCCCCCAGTCCAGGTCAGCTCTCCGGGACAAATGGCGTCTATTCTGTGAAGCCTTCTTTCTCCTCTCTACCCCCGAGGGCCCCAGACCTTGCTGTCTTCTGCCTCCTTCCTCTGTGCTGTAACAGCCATGCAGCATGGGCCCTCTGCAGGGCACCTGTGCTTCTCCGCCCCCGCCCCCCCAACCAGTCAGCTCTGCACTGCCTGCCCCTGCGACGGACATCAGGAGCCACTTGGTGTTGAATGGCACCTCCCGCTGCCAGGCCACCCTGATGCTGCAGACTCACTGCCTGCTTGGCTGGGCCAGCTCCGCCCCTGGGATGCCCCCGGGGGAGGCTGTGAGCAGGCTCGGGACTTAGGCAGGCCAGCTGGGGCTTCTGTCCCACTCTGTCGCTAACTGCTCTGCAGCCTTGGCCTGGTCACTGCCCTCTCTGAGCCCAGAAACACAATACGGGACCCTGCCCCTCAGAACGGCTGTGGGAACTCAGACACCCAGAGAAGGTCCGTGGTTGCCTGAAGCCACACAGCAGGAGAGGGGGAAACGCAGCTGGGCTCCCCCGCTCCCCACCTGCCCGCTCCAGCCTGTCTTGGGTCCGGGATCCTGAGTGGGGCCTGCACGCACTACCTGGCAGCTGGCATCCGTGATCACGGATAGCAGACCCGGCCCGGCCGGCTCGGCTCAGCTCCGCCAGCCCCTGGCCCGCCCCGCCCACCCGCCACTGTGTCCTCTCCCCTGCCTGTGCCTTATCTGTCCGGTCTCCGCTTTCCCACCAGACTAATCTCTCCCTCCTTCCGAGAGTTCCTGTTTCCTCTCTGCCGTCCTCTTGTCTCTCTCCCCAGGCTGTCTCTCCCCCGGCTGCAGCCAGCCTCCCACACTGGCTCAGAGCGGCCTGTGATATTGTCGCACCGACACTGGGCTGGCGGGCAGTTTCCAGGCCCGCCAGGGTCGGGGGCTCCTGCTGGGACAGGAATTCAGCCACCAGAGATCCAACCCTGGGCCCTTGGATGCTCTGGGTTGGCTTCCGGTGCCGGGGCCTGTGGTTGAGGGGTTTTCCTCTGGGATCCCCTAGTGCCAGGACACCTGAGGCCCCGCCCCCACCTACCCCCACATGCCCGGTGCCTCCTCTCCACGGCCAGCCAGAAGGGGACAGGGCTTGGTCATGGGTGTGCGACTGGCCAGTGCCAGGGACCCAGGCCTACTGAGGCAGGGGCTCCCATCCCGGCCAGGGAGAAGGGTCACAGCTGGGCTCAAGGCCTGGTTTCCTCTGTGGCCAGATGGGGCCATGTGGGAGGGTGCACACAGCAGGTTCTTTCAGCTCACGTGGCCCCCTTCCTGGGAGCCATCCCCCCACTCGCCTGTCCTGGGTAGGAGGACACCCCCAGCTCCAACACTCTGAGGCCTGTTTTATGCTCAGCCCTGTCTGTGCCACCCTCAGGCCCTGGGCCCCGTGGGAAGCCCCAGACAGTGGGGGAGGCAAGTGACAGACAACATAGACCTCTCAACCCTGGCTCGGCGTGGCACGAGGTGGGAGCACGGGGGCCGTGGGAACCCAGAGGAGGTCCCAGGCCCAGTTGAGGGTGTCAGGGAGGGCTTCCTGGAGGAGGGAGCCATTCACCTGCGCCCTGCGAGAAGGCATTAGCTGGCCCCCTGAGGACAAGTACATTAGCTGTGCTCCTCTGTGGCTGCTTTAAAGGGTCACAGGGTTGTGGGAGCCTGGGGCGGGAGAGATCCCTTCCACCCAGAGGCTGGGAGGCCTGGTGGAAAGCGTGAAGGCTGAGTGGATTCCGGCAGGGAACAGGGCACCCGGGCCTGGGGGAGAACAGCAGAGGCCCAGAGCTGAGCTGCAGGCGAGCCGCCTGCCTGGGGCTGGAGCAGAAGGGCGGCCTGGGGAGACACCGGATGACACGGGCCGCCTTGTGTGCCCACCCGGACCTTAGGGATGGGTGCTTGGTCCCAGTGGAGCCTGTGGAGCAGGGCAAGAGGCCTGAGCCCCAGGGACCGTGAGCTCCAGGAGGCGGAGGCTGGCGCCGCCCAGCGCCCAGCGGGCTCCACTCCCCGCCCTGTGGAAGTCCCACCCCATGGAGCCCCCAGCCCCCAGCCCCTTATCAGCTCTGTGAGCACAGGAAAGGCCCTCCCACCTCTGAATTTCCTCATCTGCAAACAGCAGAGGCCACGAGATTTATCTTCCTGCTCCTTCTAGCCTGGATTCTGTCTCTGCCCACCCCCTACCCCTCACAGCCACAGAAGCTGCCCTCTTCCCACCCCCTGGATTGGCCAGTCCTGGGGCTGCGTCCATGGCATCCCACCCCTGGGAATGCCTGCTGCACCCCCCCACACACACACATCCTGCCCAGGCTCTGAGGCTCCGCCCCATGCCACTGTCTCCAGCTGCTGCCTAGAGTTCTCTTAGGTGCTGGGGTTTGGGCGGTCACCCCACAGGCGGAGCAAGGTATGCCTCCACTGGGGGGGCACTGGCCAGGCACTGAGGGCGCCCCGCTTGTCACCCCCATGCTTATAAGGGCCGGCGTCGTGCAGGAAGCGGAGCTGAGACTGGGGTGGCGCCACGGTCCCTGTGCTCCCTCTCCACCTGCCGGACCCCCAGGGTGAGGGTGGCCTGTCCCCAGCCCTTCCCGCCAGGGGAGCCGGGCTCCTCAGAATTTCCCCTTGAAGCCGGATCCGCATGGCAGTCCCCACGTGTCCACGTTGGAGCCCCGAGCCCCTCTCTGCCCCATCTGCTAGGACCTCTGCCCCTCCATCCTTCAGAGGCTCCGGCCGAAACCCAGGCAGCCTCCCCCGGCCCTCCTTCCCCTCACCCCACGCACAAAAAGAGGCCAAATCCTGTTGGCTCCACTCCAAAACGGAGCCAGAAGCCAAGCTCCGGCACAGATGGCCTCAACCACTGCCATGCCGTTTTACCATGGGGAAACTGAGGCTGGGGAGCACGGGAACCCCACTGGGGCCAACTCCTGGGGTGGGGGGATGGGGGATTCTCTCGCAGGGAGCTGAGCAGTGCCCGCGCCTGCGTGTGTGTCCCTGAGGAACAAAGATGCTGCCAGCCGGGCTTATGTTTCAAGACATCTGTCCTTGCCCTTGACCAAGAGATCTCTCAGGGGGACCAGGGCCAGGGCGGCCAGGCGGTGCGGGGACATCAGTCAGAGGCCGCCTTGCCCGGAAACCACGGAGTCCCCGCCAGCCCCGGGTCACCCGAGGAAGCCAGAAACTGTAGGGGCGGGCTCAGGGCGGGGGCGCACTCAGCATTTATTTCATACAGCTGTTTTAGAGGCTTGTTGTTTAAAATATAGATCATTATATATATTTTTAGATTTATATATATATATATAAAATATATAAAGAGGAATTGAGGCCAAGCCACCCCAAAGAAAAAGCAATGATTTATAAATATTTCTGTAGCTCCCACACCCCAGAGGAAGAAAAGAAAAAAAAAATGTACAACCCAAACTAGTGGTTCCATGTGGCGGGCCCTGGGCGGGGCCGGGGAGCCGTACGCACCCCTGCCGAGCGGGGCTCTCTCCAGTCTCCCCTGGTGCCACGCCCGGCTCCTCGGAGCAGCCTGGAAGGCAGCGTGCGGGCACTGCAGGGCCCCCGCTGCCAGGCTATTTTTAAGCCTGTCGGTCTCCTTTGAAGTCCGGGCCTTCCTTCCAGGGTGGCCAGGCCCCCGGGTGCTGGTGGCTTGCAAGCGGCCTCCCGCGCCTGCCCGGCACCTGGCCTTCGCTCTGGGGCGAATCCACGGGGCGTCTCGGGAGGGCGGGGCCGGCGCCCCCGCGGCCTCACTTGCACACGTAGCGCTCCACGGCGCGCTCACAGCGGCGGCACGTCACGTAGCAGCACCAGTGGTACTTGCAGTGGCACCGCTCCACCACGCGGTCCGTGTAGGGGTTGTAGCCGCGCCCACAGCACATGAGGTCACAGCTGTCGCTGCCATTCGACGTCTTGTTGCACTGCCTGCGGGGGAGGGCAGGCCGGTGAGCGCTCGCGGCCCCTCTAAGAAGGGCCAAGGGGGGATGCTAAGCCATTCTCCTACCCGAGCCACTGCTGGCTTTCCCTGTATTTCCAATAAGCTGCTATCCAAATGACAGGGCTGTTTTTGCTGTCTTGGAGATGTCTTTTTTGGTTTCTATTTTTTTTTTTTAAGATTGATTGATGGATGGATTTGAAAGGCAGAGTGAGTTGGCCTCGTGGCGCACTAGGTTAATCCTCCGGCTGCGGTGCCTGCATCTCATATGGGCGCCAGTTCTAGTCCTGGCCGCTCCTCTTCCAGGCCAGCTCTCTGCTGTGGCCCGGGGAAGGCAGTGGAGGATGGCAAGTGCTTGGGCCCCTGTACCTGCGTGGGAGACCCCAAAGAAGCTCCTGGCTCCTGGCTTCGGATCAGTGCAGCTCCGGCCATTATGGCCATTTGGGGAATGAACCAGCAGAAGGAAGACCTTTCTCTCTGTCTCTTCTTCTCACTGTCTGGAACTCTACCTCTCAAATAAATAAATAAAATCTTTTTTAAAAAAAGGCAGAGTGATAAGAGGGAGTGAGGTAGAAAGTTCTTCTACCACTTGTTCACTCCCCAAATGGCTGCCATGGCCAGGCTTGGTCCAGCGCAAAGCCAGGAGTCCAGAACTCTACCCAGGTCTCCACACAGGAAGCAGGGCCCCCAGCACCTGGGCCATCCTCTGCTGCCTTCCCAGGCCACGGCAGGGAGCTGGAGTGGAAGCAGAGCGGCCGGCTCTTGAACAGGCACTCCGATATGGACATGGGCGTTTGTGCTACCAGTCTGTGTACCACCCCGGACTCCATGCATTAATCTTCACTGATCACAGATGTCAAGATCAGTTTTGCAGTTAGAATCCCAGGGCAAATCCGGAAGCACCCACTGCTGCACTGAGGGCCAGGCCTCTGGGGCCCCGGGGGCCTCAGGCTCAGGGGGTCTTAGGGCCACCTGCCTCCTGCGAGACAGGCGCTGCCCGCCAGTCAATGACCCCACTGCTCACGCTCCCACGGGAGCCTGGGGACAAGCAGGTTTAAACTCAGGGGTGCCACCCCACGGCCAGTGCTCACTCTCCCTGCCCGCCCCCTGCCCCAGGCCTGCCAGGGGCTGCCACACTTCCTGAACCCCTCCCGCAGGTCCTGGGAACTGGAAGTGTCCTGGGTCACCATCAGTCCTGTCTGCTGAAGACGCCCGTTCAGACCGGCGGTCCCTCTGGCTGCCCTGAGGCCTGGGAGCCGGGCAGGGACAAAAAGGTCCCCACGGCCGTGTGGACAGAGAAGTCCCAGAAGGTATGAGGTGGGCAAGCCCTAGGGGTCACTGCATCGAATCGTCCTGTGCACCAACGTGGAAACCAGGGCACAGAATGCAGAGGGAGTGTGCCCAGGACGAGCACGGGGTCTGTGAGTGTGCAGGAGGGCTCCCTGGAAGAGGGGGTTCCCCTGGAACACGCAGAGGAGGGGGAAGGATGGGGCACAGGGACCGCCCCAGGAGAGGCCGGGGATGAGGAGGCAGGGAGAGGCCCCGCTCAGGCTGGGAGGAGGCAGCGCCTGCGTCACAGGTGCGGGCAAGCCAGACGGACGTGCTTCCAACCCTGGCTCTGCCGCGCTGGGCCTGTCACTCAAGGCTGTCACTCTGCCCCTCTGTGCTTGTTCAGCCGCTCAACACCCACACCCATGAGTCCCCGCAGCCCCATCATGTTCTGGGCCAGACCAGGCCTGAGGCGGTGGCCAGGACCAGTGGCTGGGGGCCCAGGAAGGGCTGTGGCAAGAGGGCCGGGGTCTGGGAGGGTGGCTGCTGACGGTGCCTCAGTTGCCCCCAGTTGGAGGTGAGGAGGGCAGCAGGTGCCCTCCTTGGCTGGGGGGCCATCCCTAGAGTGACACCACCATGCACACGCCTTGCACAGCTCATAAAACTCACCCACATACAACCCTCTGCACCCCCACATCCCCCAGTCTAGCCAATCCCGCATCTCCCTTCCTCCAGGAAGCCCTCCTTGATGTCGAGGCTGAGTCGGGCCCCTCTGTGCTGCCCTTGCTCCTGGGCTTCCCTCTGCCACAGCCGCCACTCCCTGTGACTGCCAGAACCAGGCGGAGCAGCAGGTGACCTGCAGCCCCACGGAGCAGGGCAAAGGCAGGGTTCACTGATGCAAGCCCCCGAGACACAGGGGTCGCTTGTTCCTACAGCCAGAGCCCCTGAGGACTGAGGCTGAGCCCAGCAGGGAACCTGTGGGGGGCAGGCTGAGACAGAGGGGTGGGGGTGGCGTGGGGGCAAGTCCCAGAGTACGGTGGGACCGGTGGCACTGGTGGCCTGAGGGCGGGAGGGAGACTGGCTGGCCCTGCACAGGGAGAAGCTGGGGGAGTGACACTGGAGATGACTAAGCTGACTAAGCCTGTGAGCTGGGGCCAGAACACCCATTGCACAGATGGTGAGACTGAGTCCCAGAACAGCAAAGGGTTTGCTCAGGTTCACACAGCTAGGGGGGAGCCATGCCCATCCTGGTATACACACACACAGCCGCTTACAGATTCAGGGAGCCCCTCTGCCCTGGGGTCCTCTGCGACCTCCCCAGTCCCTGTGCATTCCAGAAGCGGCCGCCTCCTCCCATCACACCCGCCCGGCTGCCTGGGCACAGACTCTCAAGCTCCGGCCCCTCTCCCCGGCCTGACCTGCTCCACCCTCACTGGGCCCGACCCCTCCATGTGGCCTCCAGATGGGAGCCCGGGGCCTCCTCACCGAGCCCCCCAGCCGGCCCTCCCCCGCCGGAGGCAGGAACGCGGCTTCGGAGGAAGCAGATGCTGGCTGGACACCAACAATGTGCCAGACACGTTCGCACACACCCGCGCTCGGCTTCAGGCTGCTCCGAGCCCTGCGCACACTGGCTCGCCGGCTCCCTGATGGAAGAGTTCCTGGGGCAGACCCCCGGGGGAACTCGGGCTGCACCAGGCCCTGGGCCGCGCGGGGCCTCAGCGCCCTGAGGATGTCCTGTGCTTGTGAATCAGAGGGGCAGGCCCCGGGCCCACGGTGCACACCGAAACACTCCTTCCGGGACCCACGCTCAGGACTGGCCCTCTGCAGAGCCCACGCCTCCCACACACTGGTCTGCAGCCACGTGGGCTCCCTGCCTCTCTCCTGCACTGGGGCCAGCTGTAAGCACCCCCAGCCTGGCTCAGACACACAGGGTCCTCGGGAAGCCCCGGTGCCTGAGAAGAGCTCACAGCAGCGGTGGCGGCGGGGGACGAGGGAGGAGGCAGGAGGCCCTCGATCAGTGCTGCAGCTTTGCAGGGCACCCCTGGGCTGGCCGCCGCCCCCGCCCTTTGCACCTGCCGATGGCACGCCCCCTCCTCCGATGGGCACCCACTTCCTGGCCAGCAGCCTCTTTCCCAGCAAGCCAGCGTCCCTTCCCATGGGGGGCGGTGGGGCCCCTGCCAGCCTCCACTGCAGCGAGAGGTACAGCCAGGCCCCCAGGCCCCGGCCCCTCCCCACAGCATCCCCCAGACGCCGGCTGAGGACAGGCCCTTACCTGTCCTGGGTCCCGTGGGAGCCCACCTTCTCGTTCTTCATGCAGAAGTCGGGCGAGCTCTGCAGGTACACGAGCTCCGAGTCCTTCACGGGCCGGATGTCCAGGTCCTTGGGCACCAGGTGCTTGCGGGTGCCCATGGGTCTGTGCACCACCTTGGTGGCCGACAGGTAGCGGCTCTTGAGGTCAGCGGCCACATCCCGCAGCTCCTGCAGCCCCTTCCAGCAGGTGCGGATGGAGCAGGAGCCCGACACCCCGTGGCACTTACACTTCACTTCCAGAGAGGCACGCAGAGCCTGCAGACAGGGGAGGGCGCTGGGCTGGGCGGCCACAGCCTCCTCGGGGGCCTGGCTGCCCTGGGGGCCCCGGCCCCACCCACTGTGTGGCTGGGGGAGGGCAGGGAGGCAGGGCCCGCTCTGGCCTCCAGGGGGCGAGCTTTTGCCGGCACGCAGGGTGCTGCCGTGGGTCTTCCTCCCACAGGGGGGCAGTGGGGAGGGCAGGGGCAGTGGCATCTGCAAGGACAACAGCGCCTGTCACATGGCGCTTCCCTTCCACTTTAAGGAGAGACAGAGCTCATGCCCAGGGCTGCACAGCCAGGAAATGCTGGAGCTGGGATTTGAACCCGGAGTGAAGGTGACCCCAAAAGCCATGGCCCTGAAATGTCCCACACAAGCGGGGCTCACTAAACGCTTGCTGGAGAGAGGGAGAGAGGCAGCAAAGGAAGGCAGGGTGTGGGGAGGACTGGGGACAAGCGCGGGAGGGAGGGGGCATGGGGAAAGCTTGGGGACACCTTCCTGCCCATGGCGCGAGGGCTCACCCGAGCAAGCACCGGCCACTGCAGCAGGCCCTGTTCCTGGTGGCCGAGTGTCACCAGGGTGACCCGTACAAGACGGGTTGTGAGCTGGCACAGTGAAGTCAGTTTCAGTTCTGAAAAACGTGCTGCAGTGGGGACTGGGGCCGTGAGGGAGGCTCGGGGGCGCGGGCTTCAGGAATGACTTGCTCCCACCCCCAGGCCTCAACGTCCTCGTCTGTCCCGAGAGGCAGGAGGTAGGTACCTTCAGTTCTGCTTTTCAAATGAACCAGCAAGCGGCTACCGCTGTGCAGGCCTGTGCCCCCTCCCCCCCGGGGTCAATTGGGTCCACCTGCATCAGAGGGTTGGGGAAACTGAGGCAGAGTAGGCGGGAACTTGCCCAGAGCCACTCCGGGAAGGAGGGAGCTGGCCAAGGTCCTGAGGCTCCTGCCCCCTCCCCAGGGCCCGCAGGTGGAGACCCAGGGAGTATCTGGGTGTAAAACCTAGAATTTGCCCCACAAGCATCGGGCATGCCTGAGCCCCCCGGGACATGGACGCCGCGTCCAATCCTTGGTCTAAGGGGAAGGGGCCTGGAGCTGTGTCGATGCCCCGTGCGCCGAACCCATCTAATCCTCACGCAGCTCCGCACACCGTGGCCAGGGGGCCCTGATGTGGCGTCTTTGGGCTGCCCTGGGGCCAGGAGGGCTGTGCTCTGGCAGCAGGGGGCTGGAGCTGGCCCCAGGGTAGAGTGGAGGAGGCTGGGCTCCAGGATGGGGGCTGGTCAAAGGCTCCCCCTGGGCTTCCAAGGGTGCAGGGGCAGGTGGCCAGGCCTGGGAGATTTGAGTCCTGAGTCCCTGGCCAGGCTCTGCTACAGACCCACGGTGTGATTTGGCCTCAATGTCCCTAACTGGCCAAGAGTGGCCCAGAAGGTTCCCAGTGAGAGACAGCCAGGACACAGCAGCCCCTGGACTTGGAGCCCACGGCCTCATCCAGGACTTCTGCAAGATGGGGCTAACGGTGCAGAGGGGAGTGTGTGAGGAGGCAGTGCTGGGGGAGGAGCCAGCCGCGCCCTCACCCGGGGAGAGGGGGCAACACGCCTGGCCCAGGGGGAGAGAAACTGTTGGCCGCCCGGCGGTGTCTGCAACACTGACTCCTGCAGATTTGCCTCTTTCTCTACTTCCAACAAACTAGAGGTCCTCTCATCCACTATGCATTCGCCCGCCCAACCTTGCTGGAATGAGGACAGTAACGGGTGTTGCGGGAATCTGTGCTGGGGGGGACTGGGCTGGGCCTGGCTGGGTCCCCGGTCAGCCCCAGGAGATGACTCTGCTGCCCACGGCCCTTTCCACACCCAGAGGAAGAGCTGGTGGGACACCAGTCTCCCTCCATTACTCAGATGGAACAACTGAGGCCAGAAAGGAGGGGGCATGCCCAGGGTAGCTCCTCAGTGAGCTCCACGCCACAGCCAAGGCCAGAACTCAGAGTCCCTGGCTCCTAGCTCAGTGCTCCTTCTGCTCAGACAACCCAAATCCTAGTGGGCTGCCTGGAGGAGGAGGCAGGCAAGCCCCAAGCAGCTGGAGGGGAAAGAGCTGAGGGAGGTCGGAGGCACATCAGGTGTGGGCCGACCAGGGCCCGTTCCCCCCACCCCCATCGGGGCACACGGGGTGGACCCTTTCTGGGCCAATGGCACACGCACAACCATCTGGGGTGGGTGGGGTGGGTGGTTACCTGTCTCCCCACTTCACTGTTGTGTAGACGCATCAGTTTATTGGCTTGGGATCCTGTTTTTTTCACCTTCATAGGAGCATCGGAAAACTTGGCCCCCATGAGGAGCCCGTAGCTGAGGTTGTCCGCACATCCTCCCCAGCGGTTCCCGGGCCCGGGTGGCTCACCTGGGACGGGGCCGCAGGAGCAGCCGGGCAGGTCGCCAGAGGTGCAGGCCCGGGCGATGGCGTGGCTGATGGCAGCCGCCGACAGCGCATACACGAAGGCCGACTCCCGGGTCCCTGGGGTTGGGGAGCCGGTCAGCCGGGCGGGGGGCTGAGCCAGGAACGGGACCCCACCTCCCCCTTCGCGCCTCTCCCCCCGCCGTGGAGTCAGCCAGGACAGGGCTGGCACTAGAGCCATCAGCCTGGCACCCCCTCCCCCAAGTCCCCCACAAACACACGGCCAGGCACGGTCACTCACAGGGCCCGCACGCACGGCCCCGGCCCCGCACACTCACAGCGCTGTCCCTTCTGTTCGGGGCTCTTGTCAGAAACGGAGACCCAGGCCCCGGGCCCAGCAAGGAACGGGTAGCAGGATGAGGGCACCAACGGCCTGGGGGCTTCAGCTGTGGCCCCCAGAAACATGCCGGCAAGGGGTCCCCACTCTCTGGAAGCCTGGGTTTATGCAGACATAGGGTCTTGGGCCAGCCCTGTGGCATAGCTGGTTAAGCCTATGCCTGCAGTGCCGGCATCCCACATGGGCATTGGTTCGAGACCTGTTCACTCCACTTCTGATCCAGCTCCCTCCTAGTGTGCCTTGGAAAGCAGTGGAAGATAGCCTGGTGCTGGGGCCCCTGCATCTAGACCCAGATGGGGCTCCAGGCCCCTAGCTCTGGCCTGGCTCAGTTCTGGCAGTTGCAGCCATCTGGGGTAGAAACCAGCCGATGGGAGAGCTCTCTGTCTCTCCCGCTCTCTCTAACTCTACCTTTCAAATAACTAAACCAATCTCATTTTTTAGAAACGGAAACCAGGTCTTTGCTGGTGTACGGCACTAAGGCGAGGTTGTACTGGGTCGGGGCGGAGGGGTCCCCAAGGCCAGTGGCTGGTGTCCTTCTAAGAGGGCATTTGGGGTGCACAGACACCTGAGGGGAGACCGCCACAGCCCCGCAACGGCAGAGCAGGAGGGGACGCAGCTGCAAGCCAAGGTTGCCCAGGACTCGTGGCCAGCAGTAGAGGCCAGAAGCCAGCAAGGAGGCCCCTTCCGGGAACACAGCCCCGCGCCCCGCGGGCGCCCAGACCTCTGCCGTCCGGCAAGGCGCAGTTTCGGGGGCTCTGTGGCAGCTGCCCCGGGGAAGGAATCTGCAGACCCCACCCACTGGCTCTGGTGTCCTGGCTGGGACGAGGCCCAGCACTTCTCCAGCGAGTCCCCTCCGTGCCCTCTGGAGCCTCGGCTGCCTTAGCCATAGGAGCAGGCGGCTCCAGGCCAGCAATTCAGGAAGGAAGGGAGCTTTGCCGAGTGCTGCGCAGCCGTCGGCTGTACTCGGACCCTCGGGCTCTGCCTGCCCAAAGCCTATCTACATGGGGCCCCAAACCCAGCCCAGAAGCCACCTCCTCCAGGGAGTCCTCACCGAGACGTTCTTCTGTCCCTCTCCTCTCTAGGGATAATGGCACAGGCCTTTCAGTTGGCCTGGCCTGGGATCACCTGGGTACACCTTGTCAGCCCCGGAAGGTTCTCACTGTACACTCCCCTCCAAGGAGCTCCCCTGCACCTGACCCTCAGCAGAGCAGGTGGCAACCTGGGAGCACGGCGCAGGTGCCGCTCACTCCTTCACTCACGCATCAGGGCACTTGTGTTTGTGCTGTCACTTACAACCCTGCATGGAATGATTGTCCAGGTATCGATGCATGGCCCTGACTCACTCATCCACCTGTCCATCCCTCCATCCATGGCCACATCCACCTGCACGTCCATCCATCATGGCTCCATGCACTCACCCACCCACCTGTCTAAACACACACGGATTTACGCTGCAGCCATCCTGGCCCCGACGCCCACACACGCAGCCCCTACCTCTCTCCAGGTCGAGCAGGTAGTTGGGGGCGAGCTCGATGGAGGAGCAGTTCCAGCGCATGTCGGCGAAGGCCCTGCGGCAGGCCTTCATGACCTCGCGGGCGGCGCGCACGATGGTGTGCATGAGCTCCAGGTTGCTGCGGCACAGCTGCACCTGCGCGGACACCAGGCCCTCCAGCTGCTTGCAGTGCTGCGTCTGGTTCAGTGCCAAGGCCGCCGGCGTCTTGGACAGCGCCCTGCACACCGCCGAAAGGCAGCCGCCAACAGAAGGAAAGACAGGGCTGTGAGGAGCCAAGCGGACCTGCACCTGCCCTTCTGGTCCCAGCTTTCCCCTCAAGGGACCCTCCCAGGGCCAGGTAACTGGGAGGCAAGACGCCACCTGGCAGAGCCATGGGTCGCTTCTCAACCCCGTGTGACCCGGGGGACATCACTGCCCGTCTCTGGACCTCAGGCCCTAACCCTAACAGCAGCCGACCTACAGCTCACGGCGCACTCACATGGCGCCGCTGTTCATCGCTCGGTCAACACTGCGCCGTCACGACCGGCAACCACGCTCACTGCCGGCTTATCACAGTTGTGACCTTGACTCATACTATTAACCGAGTGCAACACGGGTCAGGGACTTCTCATCCCTGCTCCGGCTCACTGCTAAGGTCATCTCTCAGGCTGTAAAGTCTCAGATCTGTGCAAGGACTGAAGAGCCTCTGGACTCGGGGACAATCTGGAGCCAGGGAAACTGAGTCTCTGCTTCAGACGCAGCTGTGAACTTGCTGTATGACCTCAAAACTGCACCGCCCCTCTCTGGGCCTCGGCGACCACACCTGTAAAATGTGTTTCTCAGACCGGGTTCTGGTGAGACGCTCACTCCAAGAAAAGGGCTCTGGGGGACGCGCGGTGTGGACAGTCACCACGCGTGCTGACGCTTCAAAGGTCCTGAGAAGACCCGCAGGGCAGCACAGGGAGCTCAGAGCCCCTCCCTGGGCAAGCGCTGGCCCCGCCCATGCCTGGGGAGGTGGGGCCAACCCTGATGACATCACAGGGCCCAAGGGCCTCCCGGCTGCTGCTCTGGGCTCAGGGGTTCCACGGCTCTGGCACCAGGTCCTTCCTGGACTTGCCATTCTCTCAGGCCGTCACCAAGAAGCAGAGGGACCTCACAGCCCCAGGGGACTCCTCCCAGACTCATCCTCTGCCGCCAGCCACAGCAGACGGGCCTCTGGAACCCAGAGCCCTCAGCGGCTCAGCAGAGACCCTGGAGGGACACGGGATCCTGGAGAGAGCATGCTGCAGTCCCGGCCGGGTGCCCCAGATGCTGACATCATCATACAGGCACAGGCGGAGACCTGGGGTTCACAGCCTGGGCTGGAGAGACCCCCTGCTCCCCGGCTCTGTGCTGTTAGCCTCCTGGCAGTGTCTCGGGGGTGAGGTTGGACACGGCTTGGCGCAGGCTCCGCTTCGGGCGGACGTGCCGTGGTCAGTGCTCAGTGACAGAAACCACGACAACCACTGCCTCAGTGGCCTTCCCTGCCCGTGGGCGGCCTCCCTTGTCCAGCCAGTCAAGGCCAAGGGCTTCCTCATGCCAGGAATGCCCCTCCCCCAGCTCCTGGACCTGAAAGAACACATGTGCTCGCCTACTCACTGGAGAAATAAAGTGCACCTCCTGTGCTCATTTGGTAATGAACATGACCTAGGCCCTCTCTTCAAGGAGAGCCTAAGAGCTGGATACACCGATCAATGGCGACAGGCAGGGAAAGCGCCCAGCTCGGAGTGCCAGCTGTGGGGCCGACAGAAGTTACCCAACCCTTCTGGCCTCCAGTCACCATCTGCTATGAGGAAGTGATCATTTCTCCTTCCAAAGGTTACGACGAGACCTAAGTAAGATGTGTGCAGAGTGTGGACTACTCATGGGGTCTCCCCGCTCACTGGAGTAGAAGCTGGGTTCCAGCCCAAGTTCCGCCCTCCATGCGCTGTTCATCTTGGGCGAACTGCTGCCCCTCCCTGAGCACCAACTAGGAAACAGTCACCCTAGGGCTGGCGAGCGCTGGGAGAGACGACATGACACGTGACCCAGGAAGCACTCACACCTTAACAGACCTCCTCCTGCTTCTCACGCTGCCCAGGAGCCTTGGTAGCAAGCCCGGGCCAGTGGCAGGGCGCCACAACCCAGCCTGCTGGAGCAATCGTGGTGTCCTGCGCAGCCGCCCCTGCTGCGGTCCATCGCCGCCCCGCCAGCCGAGAGCAGTGACAGAGCTGGACGCCAGGGTCCCGCACAGGGCTGGCCAGGAGCGGCCTCAGCACGGCTTCTGGTGAGCCACGCTGCTCTTCCCTCCCAGGGGACCAGCTGTCTAAGTCCTTGCAGCCCTTGCTGGGTGGGCTTTGGCCACACCAAGGCCAGCGTCAGGGCCTCAGTGGGCTTCTGGGCTGTAGGCAGCCTCTCCACCTCCCCCCAGCAAACAATGTGCGGAGCTGCTGGGATGGAGCAGCCCCCATCTGGGCACTTCTCAGCTCCCAGAGCCTCTCACTGCACACCTCGGGGTGGGGGTGGGGGGCTGGACCAGACTACCCCCTCTTCGCACAAATGAGGGCATTGAGGCTGGGCCCAGCATCCTCCAGCCAGTCACAGCACCCCTCTGCAGCAAGGGGTCGGTCCCTCCCAAGGGACATGGCCTTTCATTCCCAGGGCGCCTGTGCCCTGCATGGGGCCGGGCGCCCACATCCTGTCCCGGGCCTGCTCTGCCCTTCACCTTGGCTGGGCTTTCTTCGCTGGCCTCTGAACCACTCTCTCAGTTCTGACTGGCTGCTGTGGCTCTGGGGCAGGGGTGCTGTCTGTGCCCCTGGAGCCTGCAGCTGGGTCCCAGCGGCAGGGAGAGGAGGTGCTCTGAGTGCACCCCCAGGTCAGGGCCTGGACTCCCCCCGCCCCCGGCAGCTGTTTTGCAGGTGCCTGGAGGACACAGGGCAGTGCAGAGGTCCAGAGTCCCGCCCTAAGGGCCAAGGGAGCCGCTGGCTGGGGCGGGAGTGCCAGCAGCGTCCACAGGAGCAGGCAGGTGGAGGCAGCCGACTCCACTCCAGGGGAGGGCCAGGCACTCGTCTGGTAATTAGCGGTAATGACCGCTTGGAACTAAATCCCCCTTGGGGAGGTAATCAGGGATTAGGGCGGTCGCGGGGGAGTTGCCTGCGTGGACTTCTCTCTGGCTGCCTCCCTCTGCAGACCCCCTAATTGGAAACATTTTGCTTTGTTGGAGTGGGGGGAGAGCCTGGGGGAGAGGGTGGAAGAAAGGACAGGAGGGGACAGAGAGTTCACGGCCAGGCCATCCCGTGGTTCTGCCGTGGTGGCCCGTGGTGCCTCTCATTCAGGGTGTCCAGGCTCTCCTGGGACAGGCTGTGGCTCGGCCACTCATGCACCACATGACCTTGGGCAAGTCGCTGCCTCTTATCAGCCTGTTTCCCCCTCCACAGTGTTCAGTGCATGACCAACACACCCCCGGCCTGGGTGGTCCTCCGCGCAGGGCCATGTCACCTCCCGCTGGCTCCTCCACGCTCTCCCAGCCTACCACTGACTTGCTTTCCTGGTTCTACGGGCAGCTGCGAGGTCCACGGCCCAGGTGAGGCCCCTTCCAAAATCAGACCCTGCCGGCACCTGCCCCGGTCAGCATCCCTTCCTAGGCCACGGCTCGGGCAGCCGCCAGTGGGCTCCTGTAAGAGACCTGGGCCCTGGTCTCCCTCTGTAACTCACACATGACAGAGCCACAGCGCTGGTGCCACCATTCAGCAGGGCGGGGCTCAGGCACCGCCAGGATCACCCAGAGGTAGGCAGTCCGCCTGCCGGCGCCGCCCCCCTGGGGAGACGGCTGAGGTCAGCCATGGGTGGGGAGGAGGGGCAGGTATTAACTTCAGTGCCAGGGAGAGAAGGCGCCTGCACCAGGCTGGGCAGCCTGGGGTTCTACCCCTGGGCCCTGCTGGCCCTTGGTAGAAGAGCAGTGGAAGCCAAGGAGACCCTGGTCCCCACGCCAGGCCTCTGCCTGCCCCTACCACATTCCACGCGTCATCCTGGTGCCCACGTGGCCTGGCCGGCAGGGCGGGATCCAGGCTTCAGGCCACCCAGGCAAGCCCAGCTTCTCCTGTGCTTCCATCTACCCCAGGGTGGCCTCGGGGAGCCGCTCCCTCCTCGCCAAGTCACGATTCCTGTGTTTGGGACCAAGTGTAGGAGCCAGAGCGCCCCAGAGCGGCCCCTCCTGCACTGGCCAACTCCTCCTGTCACCTCCGAGAAGCCTGTCCCAGGTCGAGGGACCCGCCAGCTCCTCTGGAGCTGAGCAAACAGGCTGAGAGGGGCTGAGGTGATGATGGGCCTGGGGCCCGGCTCCCAGCAGGGGCGCTGCCAGTGCGGAGGCTGGGCCTCAGGCCCCAGCCCTGCTCCCGGCCCTCAGCCTGCAGGCAGGAGAGGGAGGGTTTGGGGGCCTTCCTGGCCAGCCTGGGACTGCCCTCAGCCTCTCCTCCCGGGGCAGCGGTAAAGGGGCTGGACCGCCAGACTGGGTTTCCCCCTAACATCTGCTGGGAGCATCTCGGGGCCTGGTGGGCTGCAGTTAAGAGAGGCAGAGCCCCCCTGGCTGGGCTAAGATAGGGGAAGGCTCCCTGGGTTATACCACCTACCACTGGCAGCCGTGCTCCGCTCCAACCCCTCCCCCCCCCCCCGCCTCCTCCCACCTGCTCAGGCCCCAGGGCACCCACCAGGTGGGCATTCCAGGCCACATCTGGTCAGGTGCCCTTTCATCTCCTGCTCCCTTTCCTAAGCCCGAGACAGCTGTGCCTCCGGGATGGGAAGAGTCCCCAGCCTCCCGCCCCCACCATGCACTTCCCTGTCCCCCACTGCTGGCCGCCTCCTGCCACCCACAGGCCCCATGCCTTCCCTTTCTCTTCTGTGAAATGGGGGTAATGGCAGAGCGAAACCATACACGGACGGCGCTCAGAGCAGTGCCCGCCATGTCGCGCGGGCTGAGCGCCCTGTGTGGGTGGAGACATTCAGCGCACGGCAGAATATAATCGCTGTTCTTAAACACCACCTCTTCCCCGACCCCCTCCGTCCCGCCTCCGGTGAGAGCTTAACCATTACCATGAGGTTTAGCCTCCTGGAGCCCGGCTGCCCCGGATGCTCGTCCCATAGCCGCCAGCCGCCAGCTGCGTGGCCCTGGGCGTTCCTCCACCTCTCTGTGCCTGACTCGCCTCTCTTGGCAAAAGGCAGAGCCTGGGCTGTCACCTCCATGAGGACGGGGGCTACGGCAGCAGTCCGGATGTCTCCAAATCCCCTGCACGCCCACCCCGAGCCCGCCAGGCCTCACGGCTACTGCTGCCTATCCCTCTTAGGATGCTGGCTCTCCTTGCAGCTAAAGATCCCACTGTCCTGCCAAGCCCAGTCCAGCCACCTGCCTTCCAAGGGACCAGGCACTCCTCTACTGGGCTCGGGATTTTCTGTGCGGCCGTCTGCCCCACAGGGCTGGGGGCTTCTACCCAAAGGGGCGGGGTCCAGGCCCACCACACAGCCTGCCCACTGGGGGCCCCCACAATGCTCTGGGCAGCAGCAGAGGGGGTCCCACTTGCCCACTCGTGTGCCCTTCCCTTCTCTGGACCCCAGTTTCCTCAGCTGGTCGACTGGAGAGGGGGCGGCCAGGACTCTCTGCCAGTGGCCAGAGCACCCAAGAGCAGCAGGTGACCGTCTGGGAGAAGCGGCTGCCCCGGGGAGGAGGCCCAGGCCCTACCAGAGCCAAGCAAGATGGGGCTCCTCTTTCGAGTCACCAATTAATCGATAACCCAACCCCGGAGGGACGGGCCGGTGACCTCCACACTGTTTGCTGGCAGCCGGCCACTATCTCCTTGTCTTCCAACTAATCCACAGACCCTCCACGCGGGCTCCTCTGCAACGCCCCTAGTCTGTCCCCTGCAGTTTTATCTGCTCAGCTCCCCGCCCCCCACCCCAAGTCCAGAACCAGGTCTCCTACCCCTGGCCCTCTGTTCCGGGAGCCCCCTCCTCCCCACGGCCTCTCCTACCAAACCCAGGAGCCTTTCCAAGGCCCCGGGGTACCAGCCCATGGAAAATCTTTGCGGTGCCGGGTCCCGAGGGTCGCCCTGCCTCTGCCCCCCCAACACCTCCCCACACCGGAGTCCCCTAGGACACAGGACACTGTGGAGTTATTTACGGCCTGGGCTTATCTCTCCCGGCCCAGAGGGCAGCTCCTCTGGGAAGGGGCTGGGTTTCTCTCTCCCGGCCCACAGCCCCGCGGAAGGCAGCTTCTCTCCCGCGGGCCCCGCCGTCAGCAGCGCAGAGCCCAGGGTGGACCTGTCTGCACGTGTGCCCACCGTCTGACGGTGCGCAGGGGCAGCCCGGGGATTCCTGCCTGACTTTGCCCCAGGGGGACACTGGGGCTCCGAGACGTGGAGCGGCACTTGCCCAAGGTCACGCGGCAGGACGCCCCCCAGGGTGAAGCTACTGACAAGGAAACACGCGGGAGCCCAGGCAGCCGCGCCTCGCGAGGGCGCCCCTGCGGCGGCGCGGGCACCTCCACCGCCTGCTCCCTCTCCGCAGCCCGGGACAGAGGAGCAGAACGCCGAGACTAGAGAGTGGCTTGCCCACGAACCCCACCGCCACCCCCAGGGGCCCTCCCGCTCCCGGCCGCCGCGGGGTCCCCACTTACAGCCACTTGATGCCATAGCACACGCCGGTGTGTAGCGCCAGGGCGAAGAGCAGAGCCTCGCAGACCTGCGGCCGCGCCCTCATGGTTGCACGCCGGGCGCCGCGCTCGCACCCTGCAGCCGCCGCGCCGGAGTCCGTCCCGCGCACGCCGCCTGCAGTGGGGAGAGCGGGGGTGGCGGGTTAAGGCGGCGCGCGGGGCGGGGAGGCGTTTATTCAAATTACAAAGGAGGGGTCGGCCCGGGGAGGCCGCGCGTCCCTCCCGCCCCGCACGGCCCCGGGGCTCCAAGAAGAGCGGCCGGCCGAGGGCGTGTCCGTCCAGCGCGGCTCTGCGGGGGCCCAGGCGGCCGGCACGAAGGGCCTGGGCGGCAGAAGCGAGAACTTCGGGAGAGGCGCTCGGAGCAGGCGGCTGGGAGCCACGGCGGCGGAGGGGGTTCCCGGGACGCACACCCTGACCGAAGGCGGACAGGAATGGACCCTTGCTCTCGGTCATCGTGGCCTTGGCATCTGTCCGTCCCTATGGGGCCTCAGTCTACCCGCTCTGTAAACCGGGGTGATTCGGCCTCTTTAGAAAGAACCTTCGCCTTAACAGCTGCTTTTCCCAGCAGCTCCGTGAACTAGGCACGCTCACTGCGCCATCCCACAAAGGAGAACACTGAGGCCCAGAGCCGTGCGGTGCGCCAGTCCAGCTGGCCAGTGAGCGGCGGGTCCCTGCGCGGGGTCCGGTGAGAAGAGGGGGCTCGCCCCTGCACGGATTTCGTGGCCTGGGCAGGGGAGGATGAGAGCGGGCGTGGCGAGGCGCTCTGTGCAGTTCAGAGTTCCGGGTCTCTGAGGTCCCCCTTAGCTACAAGACTCCGGGGGGTCGGGGGGGCGCGGCCGCAGGCGGGGCAGGGCTGCGGAACGCGGCCGCGCGCGGCAGCTCGCCCGGTGCCCGCGCCAACCGCCAGGCGGCGCCCCTGGCCACGCAGGAGCCGCTCCCCCGCCCGCCCGCGGCCCGAGGAGCTGCTCTGCTGCTGCCTTTTTTTTTTTTTTTTTTTTTTTGCTGCTCCTCATTCTCACCTCATTAACTCCCTTCCCAACTTCTTCCAAATTTACCACCACCTGGCGTTCGCCTGGAGTTGCACACGGCCCCAGCCCTTCTCCCTCCGGGAGGGGCAGAGACAAAGGGATTCCTTTCCGCGGGGTTTGGGGCACTGGAGCGCCAGGGGGCTCTGCGGCCGAGCGCAACTCTTCAACCCCGCCTCCCGTCCCCTCCCCGCCTCGGCTTCAGTCTCCCCTTCCACAAAACCGGAGTGGGCGTCAGCGCACATCTCCCGAGTCCTCCCGGCCTTTCGGGGGCTCTGCGACTCTGCGCCGCCGCCCGTGGGCTTCCACGATCACGGGCACCCGGGTTTGCGCTTGTGCGGGCACGTCCCGAGCACCGCGAGCATCCCGCATCCCACTGCCTCCTGGCGTTCTTGTGCACGGCCAGGAGAGCCAGGAGAAGCCCCCGCGCTCGCCGCTCCAGAGGGTCCCCAGCCAGGCACCCAGAAAGCGCTCGCTGCTAACTCACCGACCCAAGACTGAGGATCTGGGCGGGGCTCTTGGTGGGACTGGGCCCCCAACTCCACGCAGCCCGGACCCAGGCCCTTTGTTTGGCTAGTCCTGGGCGCACCCCGCACTTCTCAGAAAAAGGCCAGCCCAGCGGGGCGTGGGGCGAGTTGTCCAGACTCGGGCCAGTCTCTCTCCGCAGCTCCCACCTCTCCAAGGTGGCTCTTCCAAGCGCCCAGCATTCCGGGGTGGGAGCGGGCGCAGACCCCCAGCGGGCGACCCGCGTCCGGCTCCTAGGATCACACAGCGGACAGAGACCGGGGGCCTCCAGCTATGCCTGAAGCTTGCCGAGCGGCCCCCGCAATGCCAGGCTTCTCCCTCCGCCGACCCAGCTCGTCGCCGTGGGAGGCGGCGCCTGACCTGGGCCTGTGACTCCGGACGGACTATTCCTGGCCGGTGCGCTAGCGTCCTGGACTGCCGAGCGCCGCGGGTCACCCTCAGCCTGCGTGCGTCTGCGGATCGGGACGCACTCGCGGCGCGGAGCCCCCGGCCCGCCAGGGGGCGCCAGGCGGGGATTTGCGGCGGGAGGGGCTGCTGCCTCCCACCGGTGGCAGTTGGGGGCAAGTCCCCTCCGCTAACTGGGTCCCTGTATCCGCGTGCCGGGCTGGTGCAGCTTGAGTGCCCTCTGGGTCCTGGCCTCGCTGAGCTCAGCCCGGGGCCGCCCGACCTCTGACTTCTGGCCCGGCGCGCAGTGGGCCAGCGTCACAGCATGGGGTCTTGGGTGAGCCAGCTGCCCCTCCCGCCGCGCCGCGGGGCAGGTCCAAGGCGCCCCCTGAAGCCGCGGGCGGGGAGGGACACGCGCCTGGCCCCACATCGCGGGCAGGTGGCCACAGGCTTGAGCCGCGGTCTCCGGAAACGTCGCCGACGGCGCGGCCTCCCCTCCGAGCCGCACTGGCGGGGACTTCGTAGAGCCTCTCCTACCCCCGGCGCGCGGGGTGCTGGTCTGAGAGCCGCAGCGCGCACCGGGGCAGCATACACACGGTACGGGAGGCCACCGTCGGCCCGGCCCGCGTAGCGACCCTCGCGATACAAGCAACTGCGCTAGGGTTACCTGCGAGGCCGGCTCGGACACTCGTCCCAGGTCTCCGAGGATGCGGCTGCTCCGCCGCGGCGCGGGTCACCCGGGACACGGGTTGTTTGGAACTGGGAACGGTGAGCCGGGCACACGCGGGAGCTCTCCCGCGCTACCCCGGGCCCGCCAGGGACACGGGGTCACCCCAGCGCCGGGATTGGGGGGGCACGGTGTTGTGGGGCTCGCGCGCGAGCTTAGCCAGATGTTCGGCGGCTCCAGACTTGCGGCGGGGCCTGGGCCGGGGCTTCCCTCCTCCCCACCCCCAGCCTGAAGCTCAGGTCTGTAAACAAACTCGTTTTTGCCCCTTCCCCCGCCGCCTTGGAGAGCCATGGTCAACCCCAGGCGGCCCCCGCCACCTCCCAGTTTGGTGGGAGCTGCCGAGTACTCTGCGCCTTCAGCCACCCTCTCCCGCCGAGCCTCACTCGCGCCCTGTACGGCGGGATCCAAGACCCCCGACCCCGGGACGGCTCGGGCGTGACCTCATCCGAGGACCGACTGGGAGGGACGCCGGGGCCAGGAGGGCTGATGAGGCTGCGGGAACTGCTCAGCGCCCCCAGCCCTCAGCCCCTAGGGCCGCGTCCCCGCACTCGGGGCTGCTCTCGGTCGCGGAACTCGCGGGTGCTACAGAGCGCAGGTCTGGAGGAGACTCGGTTTGCTTACCCGGGAGTGGGTGCCCAGGGGGTCGTGGAGAATGCAAGAAGCGCTGTCCCCTAGTCCTCGGGCGATCCCCGCCCTCACGGGTCCTCCTGAGCGTCTGCGGGCTCCGGCGACCGCGGTTCCCGTCTCTGGGCGCTCGCGCTGCGCCGGCCGGCCCGGGAGCCAGGAGCGCGGCTCCCAGGGGGCCCGAGTGCGCTCGGCTGGGCTGGAGGCGGGAGCAGGACGCCAGGGAGCCTGGCAGGCGGCAGCCGGCTCCGGTGCCCCGCGCACTCCGGCGCGCACTCGGAGGGCTCTCCCCTGCGCTCGGCTCCCGGGGCCTGCGCTCGCCCGCTCTCCCGGCGAGATCTCCAGCGCCGGCCTCGGCAAAGGCTTTATAAGGCGCGGGCGGCCGCTTTGATCCGCCCACGTCAGCGCGCCGAGCCCCACCGGGTGGTTGGGCCGCGCGCGGGGGGCGGAGCGGGATCCCCGCGGACGCCACGGATCCGGCGCCAGCGCCGCGGCTCCCGCGGACTCGGCGCCCCGAGGATTTACGGAGGGGGCTTGCTCTGTACAACAGGCGTCCACCGTGCGCGTGGGGCCCAGGTGAGGCCCGGCTCCAGTAGCGGCAGCCGCGGGGCGCGGAAGTCCGATTTGGGTGTCCCTGCGGTGCCCGGGCATGGTTGGGCGCCCGCCAGCAGCTTGGTCACCGCAGAGGTCGGCGTCCGGAGACCTGAGTTCTTGTCCCAGTCCTGGTTCTTCTCAGAACCATCTCGCCAGGCCTTCGCGCAATCTTCGAAGCGCCCTGTAAGCCTTAGGCACCACGCCCAGCTGGCGTCCTGGCTCCCCAGGTGAGGGGGGTGTGCTGATGGGGACAGCGGAAGCCTGAGGCTCAGAAGCTAGGGGAGCCTAGAGGCGCCTGGGGCTGGAGCTGGGCTGTGTTTCTGGGGACCATTCCCCTCTCTTGGCCTCCCCTGAGCAGACACGCCGCTTCCCCCACCCCATTTCTGACTGCCTGTCAGGTGCTGCGGTCAGCTTCTGTCTCTCCCTCCCCAGAGGGGCCCCAGTCCCGGAACATTCTCAAGGATTACCCAGCTCATTAGAAGGAAGGGGAATGGAGATGGTGAGAAGAGGGAACTTGTCTCGGATCCCCCAAATCACCTGATGCTCTGTGGAAGCCAAGGCTGCCCACACCTGGCCACAGGTACGTCCACATGCGGCAGGTGCATCTAGGCCAGCAACGCCCACAGCCACACAAGTAGCCCTGCACATGGTCTGCCAGTTTCTCTTGCACACTAGGGACAGATCACTCTATAGGTAGACATATCATAAGCAGTTTATATACTCAATAGCGCATAGGTATGAAACAGCCACACACATGTCATTAAGATGAAGCTGGACACACACAGAACCCCTCCCCCCAGTACATGTTTGACACATCCGTGCTTCCATGAACACAGACACACAGCTCCCATGCATGCCACGCCAGGTGCACCTGCACTTCTTCACCCAATCACAGTGGGTAGGCAATGGGACATGGAGTGGGGCACTTAGGAAGAGGGAAGGACAGGGCTGCTTCACCAAAGAGCCTGGAGCAGGGGCTTCCAGGGACTGACTGTGTCCTAGGCTCCCCTGGCACAAGGCACCTGGGGCCACCGTTGTCAGGGCCATTCCAGGTGGCCTGTGTGCTCATCTGAGAAGCTGTCAGGCATCCCCAAACATTTGCATAAGCAGTGCATCTGCCAGACATCCCCTCCCAGCTCCCAGCTGGAGAAGAATCAGAAAGCTGGTTGGAGTCTTGGAGACTTGGGTTCCAATATAGATTTTGCCCAACTTGCGTTTAAGAGCGGTAATCTTCAGCAGCACTGTTTTCTTATCCACTCAATGGAAGTAATACGACCACATGAAGTCATCTGTAGTCTCCAAGATCAGGCTTAGTGTCCCTATTTCACAGACGGAGAGATGGAGGAGCAAAAAGGAGGTCATGCTAGCGCTCGTATCTGAGCTCAGATCTCTCTGGCTCCAGCCTGTGCAGCTGGTGGCCTCTGTGAACGGGCGTAAGGAAGGTGGTGACTTTGCATCATCTGCTGGGGAGTTGAAGGAGCCAGGGGATGCTCCCAGGAACCCCTGAAGCCCAGCCTGACCCCTCCTGGCTCCTCCTGACCACCCCCCCACCACCAGCTGCTCGGCTGGGTCCTGTGGGTCAAGAGCCAGGCATCAGCCAGGGTCGGAAGCCCTGCCTGCGGAGAGTGGGGGCAGGGCTGTGTGGAAGCTTGAGTTGAAATCTGGGGAGCCCTGGGCCAAGGGTCCCCAGGCGCTTAGCAGGGGCTTTGCTGAGATGTTTGCACGAAGGGCTTTTTCTCATCTCTATGCTCTCCGGAGCTTTCGCCTTCCCTCCCTCCTCCCTCCCCCCCCCCCCCCGCCCCCTTCCCTCCTTTCCTCCAGGGCACCTGGGTTGAGGGCTCCTCTTCAGAGGGGACTGAGCTCAGAGCAGGGTGAGGTGGCCCTTGGCAGCTGCTGCTCGGGCATGAGTTTATTTTCCTTCTCCCCACTGTCTCCCCACCCCTGCCCTAACTCTAATTATCTGATTGCCCAGACCAACAGTTGGGGGGGGGGCTTCCTGTCAGCCCGTGCCTCACCCCAGCGGGGGAGGGGGTGGGCACACAGGAGACCGCTGGGCGGAAAGGACAGGGGTGAGGGCAGCCGCAAGTCATCCACTGTGCTGACCTCCACTGACCCCCACCCTGCCAGTTCAGCCAGAGGGCCAGGGCCCAGGTGGAGATGGTGGGGGCCCTGGGCGGAAGGGGCTCAGAGACCTGGTGCAGCGGGAGCCCCACCACTGAAGCAGATACCTCCCAGAGCTTTTCCTGCCCAGGCCATGGGTCCCCCGGCTCTGAGCTGCATTGAGGGCTGAGCCACGGACGTGGAAGAAGGAAGCCGGGTCGCTAGGCCGGCAGCGGTGCTGGCTTCCTAGAGCCCTTCTTGGAGAGTCCTCATCCTGCCCAGGACAAACGTGGAGGGAGGGCAGGCAGAGACCCTCGCAGCCATTTCCCAGGTGGGCAAAAAGCCACCCAGGTGCCCTCACAAGCCTCTCTGGAGGGTGTCAGCCCTGGGACCCTGCCCTAGGCTCTTAGGTGAAGCGGCCAGGTCCTTCCCTCTTCCTAAGTGCCCCACCCCACGTCCTACTGCCTTCCCACTGTGATTGGGTGCGGGAGTGCAGGTGCACCTGGTGTGGCATGCTTGGGAGCTGTGTGTCTCACTGTGTGCATGGAAGCACGGGTGTGTTCATACATGAACTGGGGGGGGGCAGTCCCCTGCCTTGGGAGGCAGAGGGCATGTCCCTTAGGCCTGGTTCTCCATTCACTTCCCTCTCTCCCCTCTGCACCCTACCCCAGCCAGCATTCAGCTTCTGCCAGCCTTGATTTCATCATCTGTAAAATGGGACAGCACTAAACCACTCCCAGGCCAGGGTTACCAGGAAAGAAGTCACATGGAATGGCCAGATACCTCCTGGGTGCCAGGCAGGTTCTGCATGCCCAGGAGTGAGACGGGCTGTCCTGAGATGTCCCAGGGACCCTGGGAGGAGCCTCTGCCCACGGCCCCTCAGTGACCCCATGGGGGCCAGGGCCAGGCTTCTTCCCTGGGTGCAGAACCAGGTGCTACCCTGTCCCATCTGCCCAGGCGGCATTCAGAAAGGCCATTTGCAGCTCCTGATCGTTTAACCGCCATGGTAGCTGCTAGGGAGAGAATTCTCGGGCATCTTTCAGCTCCAGGAGAGAAAGCCAACCCAGCCACCTCACACCCAGAGAGCCTGCCCGCTCATTCTGGCAAAACAAGAGGGCCTGGAGGGATGGCAGGAACCATGTGCTCTCCGCCACGTGTTTCTGCTTCTCCCTGCCCTCTTGGAGCCCACGCACTCCCCCTGGGAGGTGGCCACCAAGAGACCTGATTAGGGATCCCAGGCAGGTGGGTGCCCATGATATCTTGGGGCAGTGCACAGTGTGTGTAGTGCCAGGGCACGTGACCTCCCTCAGATCAACTGTTAACTCCATGAGGAGGGGGTGCTGGGGAGGCCTGGGGACAGCAGCCATCCCTAGAAGAGGAGGGAGAGGAAGCGTGGGCCACTGGGGACAGACTTTGGCAGCCCTGGTGTGCACACAGGTCAGGGTGTTTGCTCCCGGGGGATGGGGGTTCTGATCCACTTCCCTTCTTCTGCACACACAGGGCAGGAAACCCCAGGCCCGGGGCCCCCATTGTACCCATGGAGCAACCAAGGCTGAGAGAAGGGAGCGACTTGTCACCGATGGCTTGTTGAGTGACACTCAAACGGTGAGCCATGCAACATTTGTGATTCTTTGCCCAGCATCGTTTCAGCATCTTCGAATCTCAGAGCTGGACTGCCTGTTCTCGTGGTCCTGATGCTCCTGCCTCCAGAAGCCCCACAACATCTCCAGGGACCCGGGAGCGGCAGGGGGTCTGCGCAGGCTTTGTCTTGTCCCCTGCTGTACTCCCAGCGCCACGCCAGGGCCAGGCCAACAGCGGTTGCCCCAAAGTTGCCTGATGGCCCGGTGAAGCTTCCTTACGCAGGCTCTGCTTGCACAGCCCAGGAACAGGAGCTCATTCCCTGCAGGATGGGGTGGCTGTGGCTGGGGCAGCACCCTGCCCCCTCTACAGCAGAGACCTGTGGCCCTGGCTCTGCCTGGGGTCCCCTCTTCCGTCACACAGCCTTGGGTGAAATGCTGCAGTCCCTGGCACCAGCGAAGCAGCTTCCTCTTAGGGAGTGTTGGCAGCAGGCGCGGCCATCACAGATTTGGCGGCGGGGGAGGGTGGTGTTCAACCAAGCCCCACTCCCGTGTAGCCTTGCAAAAGACACTTCCTGTCTCTGGGCCTCAGTGTTCTCATCTGGAAAATAGGAGGCGTGAGATTTATTGCCCGGGGCTGTTCCGGGGCTTACAGAGGAGATGATGTATGTGAAATGCTGGGCTCGCAACGGGTCCTTGATAGAGGTCCGTTCCTTTTCTGCCAGGTACATAAACCGTTCCAGATGGAAAGCTCATCTGTGCTCCGCACTGGTGTCTACATAAATAATGTGCAGGTGGGAGGGGAGCTGTCAGGTGGCCGGGCTGGGAGAGGGCGCCCCAGCAGGGGAGCACACAGCGAAGGCGGAAGGGAGGAGGGTCCCTTCGGGAGAGCATGAGTGGGTGGCTCCGTGCTGCTGGCATGGACAGTGATGACGGGGAGGACAGGGCCCTCGCGTGGTCGCCTTCCTTGAGCACTGGGCTCAGAGCCCAGGCTTTGCCAGCAGAGCCGTGGGGGAGGTCTCAGGAGTGGAGGGGCCTGGGCCAGGGGTGGGAACGGAGTCTGGGGAAGATATGGGGCTGGGTGGGAAGGGTGGGGCTTAGAGGGAGTCCTCGGGAACCTGGGAGGAAAAAGCTGGGGTAATAGCAGGAGTGGCACAAGCCCCTGGTGGAGAGGAAGCCACTGGCCACTGATGCCGGCCACGAAGCCACTCCATGCCTGGGGCCTCTCCTGCGCTTCCTCAGGGCCAGGCTTTGTTGGGAAGAGCCTTGCTGTCTACCTGGTGGGTTCAGCAACGTCCCTCTTGGGGTCTGTCTGCTCATCCTGTTGACCATCCTGGACCCCAGGCTGAGCTTTGTGGTTTTGTGGTTTTGCAGCCTTGCCACGGCCACAGCCTCATTTCTTGCTGGCAGCTGTCTTGGCAGGCAGGGAGGGTGAGAAGGGAGACCTGGGCCCAGAGAGGGACGTGACTTGCCCAAGCCTGCACAGCAACCCAGGCCTCCTGCTTCCCACTCCCCGCCTAGCCTCTGTCCTTGGCACCGAGGGAAGGGGCAGGACTTTGTCACTCATTCACTCTAGGTGGAGAACGTGGGGAGCAGAGAGAGAGGTTGACAGGCATCAGCAGACAACACTTAACCCAAGCTGACAAGTTAATTGTGAAAATGTGCACGAGATACAGCTATGTGCAAGGAAATCCAGACGGCCTGGGCCCCTGGGGAGCCTCGGCCAGCACCCCAGTTGCCAGGAAACGGGAGAGGATTGGGGATGATGTCACTGGACTCTGAGCCGAGGGGTGGGGGATGGGCTGCCCATCCACCGCTTTGGGGCTGTGGGCCTGGCCACAGGCTGTCTTCCTCCTGTTTAACTCCTTGCTTTATAGATGAGGGTGAAAAGGCACTGGGGGGGGGGGGTGACTTGCCCAAGGTCACACAGAGTCAGAGAGACAGCTTCCCATGTTCAGTGGCTGCGTGGATTCATTCAGCCAGGCTGGAAGAACCTCGAGGCCAGAGCTGGGTCCGAGAAATCTGTGAGCCCCCAGGCCCAGCACAGGGCCTGGCAAAGAGCAGGTGCCCCACTGTGCAGCCAGGGCTGGAGGGTCTCTTTACAAAGTAGGAAGATGAGCCGGCGCCGCGGCTCACTAGGCTAATCCTCTGCCTTGCAGCGCCGGCACACTGGGTTCTAGTCCCAGTCGGGGCACCGGATTCTGTCCCAGTTGCCCCTCTTCCAGGCCATCTCTCTGCTGTGGCCAGGGAGTGCAGTGGAGGATGGCCCAAGTGCTTGGGCCCTGCACCCCATGGGAGACCAGGGTAAGTACCTGGCTCCTGCCATCAGATCAGCGCAGTGCGCCAGCCGCAGCGATTGGAGGGTGAACCAATGGCAAAAGGAAGACCTTTCTCTCTGTCTCTCTCTCTCACTGTCCACTCTGCCTGTCAAAAAGAAAACAAACAAACAAAAAAAAACAACAACAACAAAAGTAGGAAGATGGGTCACTTCGGGCAGTGACACTGCTGATGTCATTGCCTGTCAAAAAGAAAACAAACAAACAAAAAAAACACAACAACAGCAAAGGTAGGAAGATGGGTCACATTGGGCGGTGACACTGCTGATGTCATTGCAACCTTCCATGAGCGGTCACTCAGGGGCCACTGAGCTCAGAAGGGGCAGGAGGTCACCAGGCCCAGGTCACTCAGCAGGTTGGGCAGCCCTGGGCTGAGCCAGAACTCCCAGGCATCCAGTCCTGTCCCAGTGGTCCCTCTTACCGGCACCCCTCAACCCTGGGGCAGGCCCTTGGACCCTGTGGAGCCCCCATTGTCTGAGGCATTTCTTCAGAACCCCCAGCCCCACCTGAGGGTGGGCATCAACAAGGCATCAACAGCATCAATAGCCTGGGTGAGGCTCAGAGCCCGCCCTCTGCTCCTGCGCTCAGATAAAGCTGGATATAGAGCCCCAGGTCTCTCCACTGCTGGCCCCCGTGGCTGCCTTCTTCCCTAGCTGGCGGGTCATCCCCACAATGGCCCGAGTCCCAGTGGGCCAGGGCAGCTGGGGTCTTGCCTGCCCAGCCTCCCTCCCACTTCTGATGGCAGGAGCACCCCTCCCTGCCACCCACCACCCAGGCACAGAGCCCAGTACCTGACACCGGCCGTCATCACTGGTCCAGGAAGAATGGGTTCTAAGAGCAAGCAGATGACGCCCCGCTTGAATACAAGCTCAGAGTGTGACCCAGAGGCCAGTGCATGAACCCTGCTGTGTGAGGAGAACAGGAGGAGGAAGTAGGCCGAGAAGGAGGTGTGGAGGCCATCAGAGTCCCTGTCCCCAGGCTCATCGGCACCATGTCCCTGTTTATCCTCCTGGTTTGGAGCAGTCCTGACCATTCTCTGCCACGAGCTGAGCCCGGGGCTACTGGGACAGGACATGCAAAGTACACAAAGGTTCCTGGTTTCCAGGAGCTGACAACCCAGGCAGAGGACAAGGGGGTGGCAGCAGTTCTGGGTCCTGGTCCCTGTGCGGTCCCAAGCTTGCTGTGTGGCCCTGTCCCTCTGGGCTGTCACTTCCCTGTCTCCAGCAGGGAGCTGTGTGTGTGAGACAAGTGGGGGACACTGGACTCAATGTTAGGCAAAATCCCTTCCAGATCTGTGCAGCCACTGGAGGGATAATTCACAGATCACCTGTTGCCTGTTGGAAGTACACGGTTCAGCATTTACTTTGCTTATGCATGAAGTTGTGCAACTGTCACTGCTTTCCTTTCTTTCTTTTTTTTTTTAAGATTTATTTATTTATTTGAAATTCAGAGTTACACAGAAAGGAGAGGCAGAGAGAGAGAGAAAGTCTTCCATCCGTTGATTCACTCCCCAGTTGGCTGCAATGGCCAGAGCTGTGTCAATCCGAAGCCAGGAGCCAGGAGCTTCCTCTGGGTCTCCCATGTGGGTGCAGGGGCCCAAGTCTTTGGGCCATCTTCTACTGCTTTCCCAGGTGCATTTAGCAGGGAGCTGGATCAGAAGTGGAGCAGCCAGGACTTGAACCAGCCACACATGGGATGCCAGCACTGCAGGGGGCAGCTTTACCCGCTACACCACAGTGCCAGCCCTGCGCCACTGCTTTCTAATTAGAGCATTTCCGTCCTTCTACCCCAAAAGAAGCCCCACACTCATTAGCAGTCATTCCCCCGCTCCATCCACCACTCCAGCCCCGGGAAACTGCTAATTACCTTAAAAAAAAAAAAAAAACTATGGATTTTCCTATTCTGGACATTTCAGGTTCATTTTCAAGTCCATCCATGATGTCACAGGGGTCAACACTTCATTTCTCTTTAGTGCTGGATATATTCTGTTGTATGGACATACTGCGTTTTGTTGATATATTCTGGGTTTGAGGGACACATGGGTAGTTTCCATGTTTTGGCTGTTGCAGATAACTGCTGGGAGCATCCACATGCAAGCATTTGTATGAAAAATGTGCCTTCTGTTCTCTGGTATATGCATGCACCCAGGACTGGCATTTCCAGATCACGTGGTAGCTCATTCCAGGACGTTTTCCGCAGTGGCTGTGCCACTGGCCGTTTCTACCTGCAGTGCAGGAAGGCCTCAGGTCCTCCACGTTCTTGACAAGACTTGTGATGTTCCGCCTTGTGTACGCTAGCCTTTCTGGGAGGCGTGCAGGGGCACTCACTGTGGCTCTGACTGCCTCTCCCCATGACTGCTGATGCTGGGCATCCTTCAGCCATTGGTAGATCTTCTCCGGGGAAATGTCTGGTCCAACCTTTGCCCATTAAAAGAACTGAGGTGTTTGCTCTTGTCTCACTGAGTTCGGAGTTCTTTTTGCATTGTGGTTAGTATAGTATGATTCCAGACTCCTACAGGATACTTGATCTGCAAATACTCTCTTCCATTCTGTGGGCTGTGTTTTCACTCTCCTGCCTGGGTCCTTTGAAGCACCAAGTTTTAAATTCTGAAAAAATTTGATTTCTTTTTCTTTTTTTAATGTGGTGTCTTGTGCTTCCAGCATTGTATCAAAGAAACCATTTTCTAAACAAAATCACAGAGATTAACACTTAAGTAATGGGAGCTGCTACCTTCAGGTCTGGGTTCCACACTGAGTTCCCTTTGTGTATGGTGTGAGGTAAGGGTCCCACTTCATTCTTTTGCACGTGAATATCCAACTGTCCTGGCATCATCTGTTAAGAAGACAACTTTTTCTCCATTGGATTGTCTTGGCACTCCTGTTAATCTCAGTTTATTATAACAAACAGATGTGCTTATTTACCCCGTGACCTGTAAGGCACGTTCAGGAATTGATTTAGAGCAGGGTCCACATAGCCATAGCCATAGGACAGGTGGTGTGGCAGAGGGAAGAGTCTTGCCACCCTGCACACTGCAGGTGCACCCTGACCCAGGCAAGCTGTTTCACTTGGTCTTTTAAGAAATGGCACACGGCAGGCATCTCTCTGAACACGTTCTGGCAGTGAGCACCTGCACCTGCTGTCTCCGCCTCCATCAGGTCTAAGCACCGGGCAGGGCAGTGTGGGTTCCAGCTGGGGTCAAGGCCACTAGCACTGGCTGGGAGGCTGGGAGGTGCAGGGTATGAGGCATGGGTGGTGTTGAGAGCTTGCCTCTCCTGTCCTCCACTTGGTGAAAAACAAAAACTCTGGCGCCTGAGTCCCCATTTCGAAGGCGCCTCCCACGTCCCCCAGGGGAGCCCCACGGCAGAGAGGGCAGCCAAGACACGCAGGCACGCCTCCCGCCACGGGGCTAGCCAGGAGGCCGGGCCTGCGGGAGCTGGCAGCTGGTTCAGGGGAGGGGCTTCTGTTTCTTGTGTGGAAGTGAGCAGGATGGCAAAGGGTCAGGAAGGTCGGGCAGAAGGCAGGCACGTGCTGAGCATCTCTGCGGGCACCCACCCAGAGAAGTGGGAGGCGGGAAAGTCACTGCTGCCTCGGCTGGGGAACCGAGGCACAGGGGCTCCCTCTGCCTGGGCTCCACGGCTTGCAGGTGACAGAGCAAGGGCTGGATCCCACTCTGTTATAAAGCACACACTCATAGTGCCAGCTACACTGGAGCAGAGAGAGAGAGAGAGGAAGGCGAGAGAGAGAGAGAGAGGGGCCCAGGCAAGGGAGCACGCCACAAGGAGAGGAAAAGAGAGCCGAAAATGAAAAACAAGAGTGGAAAGAGCTTGAGGCCCTGGCCTGGCTGAGGCCCGGAGCGGGTCCTCAGGGAGCAGCCGAGGGCGGGGACGGCCTGAAACCGGCTCACCAGCCCTGGAGCCAAGAACCGCGCTTGGCCTGTGCACAGTGGAAAAGCTCGCACCTCAAGACACTGCAGTGGGGCAGCTGGCACCGGGGCAGAGGGCTGAGGTGGGCACGGGTAGTGGCTGCCATACAGGGACAGCGTCTGCCCGAGGAGCTGCTGTGGCTGCCCGGGCTACACGTGCCGATCAGCAGGCCGGAGGCTGGGCCCGAAGGAGCCGGGACCCGACTTTCACCTGCGCGTGGCCTCTGAGTGGCGTGGCTGTGTGGCCTATTGTCCCAACTGGGATACTTTAAGAGAGGGGCCACAGCCAGTGCCCATGCCCACCCCCTCCCCGGCCCCACCCAGGACCTGTAGGTCACAGCCTTCCCTGGCCTGCACCCCACATCCACTCTGGCTCTCCCCTACAGGCACTTAGGCCCTTTGTGCCCTGGTTAAGCCATTCAAACTGCCACGCACAGCAGCAATGATGGAATCACGCTCCACTGTGTGTCTGGTTGTTTCAAAGCCTGGCCGCTCCCGGGGGCAGGCCGGGCCTGATGGGTGGGCCCACAGCTGTCTCCCCATCAGCAAGGCCCTGCAGTGTGCATGAGTGAACCAGCAGCCTCTGGGCGGAGCTGGGTGCCCACCTGTGGACTCTGTGGTCCCTTCCTGTGCGCAGCAAGGCAGGGAAAGGACTGGGTCCTAAAGAGCGAGCCTCTCGCGCACCCTGTACACCTCCAGTTTCCCCCATGGACTCCGAGCCCCCGGGGGAGGGGCTGCCTGCCTGCCATTCTCCTCCACGGCCGCTAGCCTGCCTCTGGGCCTGACTTAGGTGCTGAGGTTGGACTCGCGGATGCATGGCTGCAGTGCCGGCGGGCACTGGGTGTGAGATGCCACACGAGGGTGGGTGGGCGTGGCAGGCACACTCCAAAGCTGGCGTTCCTCACTTTGGAGGTCATCTCGTGCAACCAACCGCCTTGGAAAAGAAGTTGATGCTGATGAAGCTCACAGAGCTGTACATTTAGCGCCACAATCCGATTGCAGAACGTGTGAGCCACACTGTAAGGAAGCCCAGACCTAGCACCGCTCGCGTCTCCTACTCCCTTCCCCTCCGGCAATCTGCAGTTCTTTTATTTTACAGAGAGGGGAACTGAGGCCCAGAGGGGCAGAGCTTTACCTAATGTCACAGGACCAGCCAGGGGCAGGAGAGCTGGTGCCCAGGCCCCCGCCGCCCAGCCTGCTCTGGTCAGCAGCCAGGCTGCCCACTCTCTGGTCAGCTGAATCTGTACCACCTGTAACCACGCCCTGGGCCACCTGGAGCCTGCCTGTGCCCAGAGTGGAGCCAAGGGCTTTAAAGGTGCAGGAGGCCCACTTCCGGGGTGTACCCTGGTGCCACCATAGTTGGCGTCCTCTTGTCCCCCAGCTGAGCGCACGGCCTCCTCCTCACCTCCTCACCTCCTCATGCGTCCTCTCAAAGGCCCCTTCTCACTGCCGCAGCCTCCCTGCCCACTGTATTGGAAATGCAAACAGGCCCCACCCCGCATGCCCTGGCTTTCCCACCTCTGCCACCCTGCGTCTCCCTCCCGCTCTGGTTCGCATTCGCTGTGTCCCCCAGTGGCTCCCTTGCTGGCAGCTGGAGCCCCACTGTGACAGTCCTGGGAGGCGAGGCCTGGTGGCAGGTGCAGAGGTCACGTGGCCACCTAACCCCACCCTTGTGAAGGGGTGATGTCCTTCTCCAGACACTGGGGAGGTTCTCTCGATGCTGCTTTGGGTCTGGGGGCCCGTGGCGCCCACAGAGATCAGCCTCTCGTCTGCGTCCTGCACCCGCGCTCCTTCTGCCAGGCCTGCTTGTCCTCCGCTTCTCTGCCTAGATGACATGGCCCAGCACAAGGCCAGGCAGATGCCCGCGCTGTGTGCTTGGATTTCAGAGTTCAATGACCCTGTTTTCTTCATCAGGCACCCTGCCTCGGGTATTTCGTCAGAGCAACAGAAAGCACACGAAGATGCCTTCCTGATGCTGTCATTGAACCCCAGCCCAGGGGCTTCTGCCCGTCCGGCTCCCTGCAGGGCAGGGCTAGCACTGTGTTTCTTCTTCTTTTCAAAAAAGATTTATTTGTTTATTTGAAAGGCAGGGTTACAGAGAGAGGGAGAGGGAGGGGGGAGGGGGGAAGGGAGAGAGAGAGAGAATCTTCCATCTGTTGGTTCACTCCTCAAATGGCCACAATGGCTGGGGCCTGGGACTCCATCCGGGTCTCCCACTTGGGTGCAGGGGCCCCAGCACTTGGGCCATCTTCCGCTGCCTTCCCAGGGGCATTAGCAGGGAGCTGGGCCAGAAGTAGAGCAGCTGAGATGTTGGCGACAGGCGGCTTAACCGCTGCTGCACTGCCATGCTGGCCCCCTGCATCTGCTTCTTGTGGGTGCACGGTGTCTGCTTCCTGGATGTCCAGCTGAGGTCTAGCGAACCCTTGTGGGAAGGAGAGGCTGTCCGCTACCTCCCCTGACCCCGAGGCACCTGGCCTGGGCTCCAGGTAGGCCCAGGAGGCAGGAATCTGACTTCCAGGTTGGGCTCTGAAACCAGAGTCCATTTCTGAACGCAGCCTTTCCTTGGCCTGCAGCGTCCAACAGCTTTCGTGTCCGGGCCACAGCCAAAACAGAAAGCGAAGGAAAGGGAAAAGGGCAGTGCTGCGCTCCAGAGTGGCCCCAGCCCCGGGGGGCCGGCCTGGAAACTGCTCTCCGTGACGTCATGGGTCCCGAGGTCCCCCCCCACCCCAGGCTGGGCTGCGGGCCATGCACCCCGCCCCCCGCCTCCCAGGGCTATGTGAGCAGCTCGGGTAGGCAGTGGCTCCACTTACAGGCCTGGGAGCTGGGAGGGAGCCAGCCAGAGGGTATACTCTGGCCCTGGGGTGAATCCCTGATCTGTGTCTTTTCTGGGGAGCAGGAGTTCAGGGTGTGCAGCGCCCTGCCCATGGTCGTTCACACAGCTAGCGAGGGGCGGCCTCGGGCTTGACCCCTGACCTCTGACTGAGTCCTGGGGCTGACCGAGGAAGGGAAGGCATGGTTCTTGCCCAGTCTGACCCAGGCAGGGTGGAAGTGGCTCCATTACCTGTACATCACCACTATCCAGCTGACAGAACCAAGGCTCAGAGAGGGGCAGGGACTGGCCCGAGGTCACACAGCCAGTCCCAGGACCCTGCGGGCAGCTGTCGTCCGTGGATTGCGGCTGGAAGCATTTCCCACCTTGTCCTGCACTTAAACAGTTCCATTCGGGCGGAAGCTCTGCTGTTCCGGAAGAGACGCCAGGGCCTCCCAGAATCCGGTCTGCGGCAGTCTTCCAGAATCTGCTGTCAAGGCTTGTTCCTCAGGGAACAGCTGTTGGCAAAAGGAGGCGAGATATTGATTATGGCTGGGCGTGGGGGGAAGGTGGCCTAGGCAAGGGAGAGTGGGGGAGGTGTCTCGGGAGGTGTATTTCTGTGCACTCTTGCCTAGCAGTGTTTTCTACAGGTGTGTCATTTTTAAATAGATCTGAACGTGCTGAACTGTTTAATTGACAGTGGTCTGGAAGCCAGGGCTCTCTCAGCCTGCCTGGCCGGGTGACCCTGGGCAGGTCCCCACCCCTGTCTGGGCTTTTCTTAGAAATCCCAGTAATAAAGTCGCCTTGGGAGAGGCGTAGGAACCCAGAGGCTGTCTCCCTGGCTACATACACAGCTGTCCAGCTCTGCAGGAGCCTTGGGAACCTGGCTAAGGCGAGAATGCTGCCCCCCCCCCGCCCCGGGAGGGAGGTGTCCAGAGAGGCCCCCTGTGGCCATGTCTGGAAGGTGGAGTGGGGGTGGGGTGTTCCTGGTTGCCAAGTTACTTTCTGGTCTCGCCCTCCTAGCTCCCCTCTGGTCTCCAGGCCTCGGGGAGGACTCCCAGCTCCCCAGCCTGGAGCTATCCTCCAGCCCTCGGCCATCTCTCTGCCAGCCCTGAGCTAGACCTCTGGGTGGCGCCGGGGTCCCGGGACGTCAGGGCTGGAAGGCCCTCAGTGTGTGCTGATGGTGCACACACTGGGAAACTGAGCCCCAGAGGTTTGCAGAGAGGCGAGAGGGTGCTGCACTGGGCCTGGGCCGGGCCAGGGCTTTCTTCAGTCTCCTCTGCTCTGCAGCGCTCCCCAGAGGCCACTCGGAGCCCCCGCCACCCCCCCCCCACGGTGGCCACCTCCCCTGGTGGCCAGGTCTGCGTTTGCTCTGTGCTCTGCAGCCCTGTCTGGGGTCATTCCCACCAAGCAGGTGGGCCGTGGGGAGCAGCCGCTAACGAGCTGCAGGCGTCCTGGGCAGTGCTGGTCTTGCCTGGCGGATGCGCTCCTGATTGCAGAGGCGGGGCCCGGCCCTTGGGGATGGCTGCAGGGAAGCAGGGGGGACGCCTTCCCACCCAGGCTAGCTCCCGCCCTGGACGCAGCAGGTTCACCGTTTAATCTCCAGATCCTAGGCTGGTGCGGCTCTTTCTAGATCAGGACAAGAGCCGGGAGGCAGGAGGATAAATGCATTTGCTCCCTTGGGAAAGTTATTTCTTCTCTCAACCGAGGCAGCAGCAGGGAGCAGGAAGACAGAGCAGTGGGTGAGCAGTTAGGGGTGGCCAGTCCCTGCCACGCTCTGGGCTGGCTGCAGATGTCGTGGCCACCAAGCCTCACAGGCACCCTGCAGAGCAGGACTGTCCCCCGTCACTTCACAGGAGAGGAAAAAGACACTCAGAGGGGTGAGGCGACTTGCCCAAGGTCACACGGCCCCTGCATGGTCAAACCGGGATTCTAGGTTTGATGTCTATCGGGGTGAGGCTCTTCCCAGGAAAAATCTGGGATACCTCCAGAAGACCAGAGTGGCTGCCGGACTCTCAGCGGCCAGGGTTCCAGGCCCCCAGGCCACCTTTGGAGCCGGCTGGCTCGCCGAGCATGACAAGGCAGTGGATCTCACGCACGTCTACACAACGCACGTGCGGTCTCCTCTCAGGTGAGGCAGAGCTCACGGCCATCAGCTCATCCCCAGGGTGGGGCTTTCCGCCATTCAGCCAGAAAGAGCTTGGATCCCTGAGTGCTGCCTCTCGCTGGCTGTGTGACCCTGGCTGGGTCTCTCCCCTTCTCTGTGCCTGGGCCCGTTTTCCCATCTGTGGAAAGGCGCCAATAGGAGTTCCGCTCTCGTGCGGTTGCTGTGACATTACCTGAGTTCCTCCTTGCAAAGAGCTCAAAGCGATGTCTGGCACAGGGTTACACCCAGCACGTGGGAGGCTCGCGTTGGGCGCAACCTTGTGATCAAGCGCTACTTTCTCTGAAGTACGGATGAGGACACGCAGGCCGTGCAGTACAGGGATCCTCAAATTCGGGGTGTGTCCGAAACACGGAGAGTCTGCTGAAGTCGCCAGGGCTGGGCTGGGCCCCACCGCCTGGCTTTGGGCTCCATGCGTCTCAGGTGGGGCCTGAGAAGGTGTATTTGCAGTAAGTTTCCAGGTAACGCTGCTGCTGCTGCTGCTGGCCTGGGACCACACCTGAGACCACTGCGGGGGTGGAGCTGCGTGTAGCTGTGTCCGCCGGCCCGGGGCCGGCTGGGACAAGGAGCTGGCAGCAGGGCCAGAAACGATTAGATCATGCTGGGAGCCAATGAGTGAGAGCTGCTGGGAGCCAGGAAGGCTCTCTGACCAGCAGCCCCTGGGCTCCAGGCTTGCATCGCTCCCAAAGCCCTGTGGACCTGAGCCCGGCACCCTAAAACAGCGGCGGGGGTGCTCGCCCTCACTCCAGGGCTCTGCAGCCTGCACAGGCCACTTGCATAGAAGGCCCGGACGCCCCGCACCATGGTGGCTGTGGCTGGTGCTGGCCCGGGTCCTCATGGCATTCCCTCGCTGCTGCCCCTCTCCCCTCTGGGCACCCAGGGCTGTGGTCCGTCCCTGTCACTTCTCTCTTGAACCTCATTTGGGAAGATCAGCGCCACCCTGTCCCCCACGCCTCATGGCAGAGGGCAGTGTGCTGGCCGCGGCCACAGGTTGCATAAGGGGGCCTGTGTCCGGGCTGCTCACCTCCCACTGTGTGTCCAGTGGTTTTCTATTTCAGTTGCTGTAAAAATATCACCTTTGATCTCTGCTCGTGGCTCTCAAAAAAAGAAGAAACCACTGTCGGCCTGGATTTGCATTCTCCCCTGGCCTGCCTCCCCTCTGCCCCTCTCCCCTCCTCTCCGTTCTCCCTCCAGCTCCCTCCCTCCTCTCTGGCTCCCGGCACCCTGGCTGGACCCTGGCAATCCCTTGGCACTCCCCTCTGTGCGGGTCTCCCCCAGAGCCCCATTTGCCCAGCGAATGGTCTGAACAAGAGACGGTGCAGGAAGAAGCGCCTTCCCTCCTTCCTCTCCCCAGCCCCTTCCTTCTGCTCCCTGGGCCAACAGCCTCCAAGACCCCGCGCGTGGCCATGGCCGCTGCCAGGCACAAGGTATCAAGTCACAGCCCTGTGAAGCATCTGGGAACTCTCGGGTCCTCCCCGGAGGAGAGCAGGAGCAGCTAGCGGGGCCTAAATGTCTGTATCACACCATGTGCTGGAGAGCCCAGGAGCTGCCTATATCTGCCCGGAGGATGGCCTCATATCCCACCTCCTGGCTCGGCAGGCACCCAACCCCCAACACTCGCCTGTGCACCTCTCCTCCAGTAAGCTCTGGCCAGAGGCGCATGCACACACACACACACGCCACGCAGCCGGGCCACCCCTGGCTTCTCCACCACATTCTAGAGCCTACTCAGTCTGTGCTGAGGCCTCTGAGCCAAGCCCTTCAGGTCGGGAAGTCACCAACCAGTGACCCCACACCACTGTCCCACCAGCCCTCTGCCGGGTGAGGGGGTCTCTGAGGGTCTCGGATGCAGCAGAGGGGCCAGAGCTGCGCCAAAACTTGGCAGGTGGGCATCTTATGCCAGTTGGAAGGGTGAACGAGCCTCCAGCCTTGTGCCTCTGAGCCCCGCCCCCCCCCCCCCCCCCCTTGCGCTGTGCCTCTGTGGCCTCGGCTTTTAGAGACAGCACACACTCCTCTGCAGCTCAAGCGCGCCTGCCCAGGTGCTGACATGGCCGCTACCTTCCCCGGAGAGTCCCCTCACACCCGTGGCAGTGGAGACCCGGACACCAGGTCCGAGCAGAACCGGCAAGGCTGGGGCACCCCTGATGCAAGGAAGCAGATCCAGCAAGGTGGGCGTCAAGGTGGAGCCAAGAGCAGCTGGTGGGAGCGGGGCGGGGGAGCCCTCCCATCCCGCCCAGGGCCCGTGGGGACTGTCCGGGCGGAAGGCAAGTCTGGGGCCACGGCCGCCTGGGCAGAGGATGTGAGGCCCTGGGTGTGCGGCCAGGCCACAGGCTCGCCGGGCAGCGACCGCACCCCGCCAGGGCCCAGACGGAGCTTGCAGAGCAGCCCACAGCCCTGGGCTAGGCAGAGGGCGCAGCCCGTGTGGCCGCTGCCGGGCAGGGGGTTCAGGAGGCAGCCTGACTCATCAGTGTCCCCAGGGGCCAGCCCAGGGCTGGGCAGAGCCGGCGCCAGGGAAAGCGCGTGGTGGAGTGAAAGAAGCTTTACAGACGCGGCCAGCTGGCCGGCTCGGGGCATTTCTTCCCGCCCGCACCCTCGGGCCGGGGGCAAAGCAAGTGTGAGGGTCCGTGCGGCTCCCCGCGTAGCACCCGGCTGTGGGAGTCGAGTCTCGGCCTCACGGCCCCAGGGCCCATAGTGAGACCAGGCTGTGTGCGCGTGTGGAACGGCCTGGCCGGGGGCTGCGGGAGCGCGGGCTGGAGCTGGCGGCCGCGTTGCACCCGGGGGCTGCCCTGCTAGGGACCCGGGGAGCCGGCCGGCGGGAGTACCCCGGTCTCCCTGTCTCTGAGTGTCTCTGGCAGGGCCGCTCCCCTGCAGGGCCTGAGCCGGAGCTGCGCCCAGGTTCGGCAGCGGAACTGCGGCTGCACGCCTCAGCCAGCCCTGTCCGCCCGGCGTTTCGGGCCACAGCTCGGTGGCGTCCGGCTGCCCTCGCCTACAGCCACCCGTCCAGGAACCCGGGGTCAGGGACACGAGCGCCTTCGCCCCCTCCGCCGGACCCCTGGCGCCCCCAGCTGCCTCAGTCCCGACCTGCTGCCCTCGCCCCCGGTGCCGAGTGAGCCGGGGATCCCCGCGTCTGCACACGAGCGCTCCCCCGAAGCCCGGCGGCCGGGCCGGGGTGAGTCTCGGCGCCCCGGACTCCACAGGGCGGCTCGGGGTGCGTTCACCGAGGGCGGCCGGAGAGGCAACTAGGAAGGCCCACGACGGAACTGCATAGGCGCCGGGCCACTATTCACTCTACTTAGAAAGTAAACTTCCAACACTGTCGAGCGGTGGCTCGTTGGTCTAGGGGTATGATTCTCGCTTAGGGTGCGAGAGGTCCCGGGTTCAAATCCCGGACGAGCCCTGTTTTTATTTTACTTTTTTTCTTTTATTTTTCTCCCTTTTCGGGGTCTCCGTCTCTGGATCCCTTTAGTGCGTTTCTGGTCTGAACGAATTGCGAGATGCAATACGGCTCAATTGCAATCGGCGATTCAGCTCGTTGAAATCGTATCGTCGCAGCCCACGTTTCTGAGGATCGTAGACGAGCAAGTTGCGTGTGCGAGGAAGGAAAAAGTCAGGAAAAGAGGGGCTCGTCCGGGATTTGAACCCGGGACCTCTCGGACCCAAACCGAGAATCATACCCCTAGACCAACGAGCCGGCTGCTGTAAAACCTCAGCTTGGATGCACTAGAGAGCGATGCCGGCGGAGCATGCGCGTGCGCCTGCGCACCGCGCTCGGGGGCTTTGTCCAGCCGCGAGACCGAGCCGTCCCGGCTCTTGGAGTCGGCTGCCCTGTCCTTGCGGCCGGGGCGTGCGGAGCCCCTGCCCTGCCCGGGAACGCCCGCCGCTGCTCCCCTGCCTCTTCGCGCCCCTGCCAGTGCGCTCCGCGAGGCCTCGCCGCCATGGCGGGCCCCGAGGGTGCTGCCCCGCGCTCCCCGTCGCTCCGGGCTCGCGGCGGTTTTCGCGCTGGCGCTCAGGCCGCGGCCCGCCGTGCGGCGGGGTTCGGTCGGCGCGGGCAGAGCGCAGGGGCCGACGCCCGGCCTCAGCGTGGTGGGCAGAGGCCGCACCGAGGACCGCGCCCCTCCGCAGCTCTGAAACGAGGGAGGCGCCGGGGCGAGCAGGGACGTCGCTCCCGGGTGCCCGTGTCGCCCCCGGCGCGCCCCTGCAAGTGACCCTGCCTCTGCCCTCGGCCCCGGACCACCAACATCTCCCTTAAGTCCCCGTTCTTCTGCTCCCCAGCTCCATCACGGGGTGGGGCTGCGCTGCCAGCCGGAGGTCTCCGGCCCTCGGAGTGGGGACCGTGGCAGTCACCTCACTCCCGGCCCTCCATTGCATTCTCCCCGTAACCCGCATTTTGCTGGTGCGCCCGAGGATCGGAGAGGCCTGGCGTCTCTCCCAAGGTCGCTCAGCTGCGAGTGTCTGAGCAGGTGGCGGGCATCTCTCTCCCTCGCTGCCCCACTCTCCCCACGGACTCCTCGCATCAGATTTATGTTCGCACGTGTTTTCCAGGAAATGTCTGAAATTGTGGGGAACGATTCAGAAAGCCAAGGGCAGCTCTCAGCGTTCCTGCGTCCCTGAGTCACTAACCCCGGCTTCACTCCTGGCTCTCTTGCAGTCTGAAAATGACAAGAGTGCAGCGGGCGCAGCTGGGCCCCCACTTTCTGCACATTCCTGTCCGAGCGCTGCAGAGGGGCCGGCCCGTGCAGCGCCTGTGAGTGACACGTGAGCGGCGCCTGAAGGAAAGGGAAGCCCAGTGCCTCACCGTGTGCCGGCGCAGCCTGAAGCATCTTACAGACGCCTGGTCAGCAACCTGGGGGAGCGCATCTTCTGCTTCTCCCCATTTCCCGGGGAAGGAAGCTGAGGCCACAGCGGCCGAGGGGCTTGGCCAGGCGCGCAGAGGCAGCGGTTGCCGGGGCTGGGCTCGTTCAGCTCCCCAGCTGGCTCCCAGGGAGGCCCCGGGCTGGTGAGCAGCGCCCAGCCCCTGTGGGTCTGGACCCGTCTGCCCCACACCAGAGCGCAGAGCTCGCTCTATATCCCAGCCTTGGAAAGTGCTGGCCCCATCCCTTTGTGAGGCTCACGCGCTGTTGTTCTAGGTCATTCCCTGCCTCCTCCGACCCCCCCCCCCCCATGGACTTTCTCTCTTCCAAGCACTTCTGAAAATGCTGCCTCTTGCAGGAAGTCTCCCCTGCCTGCTCCACCCCACATCCCCTTCCTCCGCTTTCCTCCCCCACCCTCCTCCCTCCTGGGTCTTGCTTTCGGTGACATCTGCTTGTTCCCCCGCCACCCCAGACGGGGAGCTCCTGAGGGGCAGAAAGTGTGCCCAGTCCCTCCCTGGGCTTTTGATTGTGAGCTAAGTGCTCCAGAGAGGGAGAGACCAACAGCGTGTGTTCGTACAAATCACTGCCTCTCTCTGGACCTCCCTGTGTAGACGGGGATTGTGACCCCTGCCCACCCCACAGCCGTGCAGGGAGGGCGTGGTGAGGACGGAGCTGTCCTCTGTGTCCCCAGAGTCACAGTGCATCACCGCTCGCTCGTCCTGGTGCCTTTTCCCTTCTGCTGACCTCTGCCCCAGAGGTTCCCCGTGGCTCTGGTCCCATCTCCAGTCGCCACCGTGGTGTGTGGAGCTGCACGTGTGCCTGCTGTGTGGAATGCCTGTGCTTCCGGGTCTCAGCTGACAGGGGTCTGGCAGGCCCGCCTGGGCCAGAGGACTTCCCGGGACTCGCAGGGCTCCAGACCTTCCCAGAGACAGGCAGGAGCCCCCACAGGTGGCGTGGTCACAGGGGGCATCCTGTGACATAGAGCAGAGCTGGCGGGGGGGGGGGTCTCAGAGCCCAGCCGCAGGTGCAGGGACACCTGCCACACCCCGATCCACTGCCAGGCGGCTTGCTTTTCTCCACACACGTGCTGCCCTCCTGCCGCTGCCAGCGCAGGCCATACCTCCTGTCACCAGGACTATGCCCCGGCTACCTCCCTGGTTTCCTCTGTGGTCCGTGTGCAGAGTGGCCACAGTTCTCTGCCCTGAGGATGCAGAAGAGCCTCAAGTCCTGTCCTGGGGGCAGCTCCAGGCGGTCCCATTCGCCCTGTGCCCAGGGCCTGGCCCTGAGGGAGCTCCCTGCCGCCCCATGCCCTGTCCGCCAGCTCAGCAGAGGCGGGGAGCAGCTCTCACCAGCTCCCAAGTCCTGCCGGAGCCGCCCTCTGGGCAGAGTCTGGGGGCCAGAGGGTCCCGTGCAGGGCACCTGCCAGGCCGCACCCAGGACTGCAGATGCAGATCAATCATTAACTCCTGGCCGCGGCTCAGGAAATTGAAAGCCGCTTGAGCTCTCCCCCCGCCCCAGAGTGGGTTTCTTCTCCCATCCTCCTGGAGCTCTGGGGCGCCCACACGCACACAGAGCCGCTGTGCGGCCTTCCTTCGCCTTGTAAACGGAGCCCGTGAAAAGGTAGCTGTCCCGGAGCAGTGGGGACACGGAGGCGGGTGCGTTTGCCAGGTGGCGTGAAGGTGGACACCTAGCCTTTTGTTGTTGTTTTCTTTGTTAACGTTTATTTATTTATGTGAAAGTCATAGAGGGAGAGATCTCCCATCCACTGGTTCACTTCCCAGCAGCCAAGTTGGACCAGGCCAGAGCCAGGAGCCAGGAGCCTCCTCTGGGTGCAGGGACCCAAGCACTTGGGCCGCCTTCCACTGCTTTCCCACCCAGGCTGGAAGCTGAATCAGAAGTGGAGCAGCTCCGAGCCCTACTTTAAAAAAAAAAAAAAAAAGATTATTTATTTATTTGACAGGTAGAGTTACAGACAGTGAGAGGGAGAGACAGAGAGAAAGGTCTTCCTTCCGTTGGTTCACCCCCAAAATGGCCGCTACGGCCGGAGCTACGCCGGATCTGAAGCCGGGAGCCAGGTGCCTCCTCCTGATCTCCCATGCGGGTGCAGGGCCCAAGCACTTGGGCCATCCTCCACTGCCCTCCCGGGCCACAGCAGAGAGCGGGACTGGAAGAGGAGCAGCCGGGACTAGAACCTGGTGCCCATATAGGATTACTGGCACCGCAGGCGGAGAATTAGCCAAGTGAGCCACGGCACCAGCCCCCGAGCCCTATTCTTTCCAGCATGCCCTTCGAGATGCTGGCAGAGCTGTTGTCTTCATCTCTTAGGGTTGGGGTAGACAAATCTAGAGGTTTTAAGTTGTTTGTTTGTTTGTTTGTTTGTTTTTTAGGCAGCTATGGAATCTTCTCATTGATTTATTTACTTATTTTCATTTTATTTGGAAGGGAGAGACAGACACAGAAAAACAGAGAGCTGCCATCCACTAGTTCACTCCTCAGGTGCCTGTAACAGCCAGGGCTGGGCCAAGCCAAAGCCACCTCCAGGAGTCCCCTGTGTGTGGCAGGGACTAAACCACGTGAGCCATCTTCTCCCTGGGTTGGCAGGAAGCTGGATCAGAAGTGGAAGAGCCAGGATTTGAACCCAGCACTCTGATGTGGAATCTGGGTTTCACACAGAATTTAATGGAGCTGCGTGTTGGAAAAGAACAGCTCTCGCCCCTGGCATGGAAGGGGCACCTGAGCAGTTTGCGGTGCGGGGCACCCAAGGGAGGGAGGCACTTGGCCAGAGGCGTGGCAGTGGCAGGGCAGGTGGGCGGATGGCAGGTCTGTGGGGGGGGGGGGTGTGGCTGGGGCGCGGCGGGGCAGGAGAGGGCAGGGGTGAGCCAGTCCTGGAGACATGGGGCCTCCAGCGAGGCCTGTCCAGTCTGATGGGGGAGACCGCCCTGTGCCCACACATGATGCTCAGGGCTCTGACAGGACTGTAGGGTGAAGTACAGGGGGCTGAGCTCTGGGGTTGGGGGATCGGGGGAAGAGATTGGCTGGGGAGTCAGGCGCCCTACAGTGAGGATGCAGGCAGAGGACTAGGGTACCCTGCCCTGCCCTGCCCCCCCCACCAGCTTAGCTGGACCTCCTCTCCCTGCCACCCCCCAGCCTCCCTTTGCAGTGCACCCTAGGATGGCACTTCTGGAGTCCAGGCCCTCGGGGCAACGTCCAGGTTTCCCACAGAGGCTGGGGAAGACCAAGGCCCGAGTGAGCCGAGCCCTGCTAAGCTTCCCAGCCTGCAAAAGGCAAGGTAAGGTGAGGCCAGGGGCGGAGGGGCCCAGCCGCCTCTTCCGGATGGGGCGGGCGGAACTTCCCCAGATAAGGGCCCGACAATGGGGGGCCATGTGGTGCGGCCAGCTCCCGGGTGCAGGAAATGAGCAGCCTCCGCACCATTAACCCGCACAGCCCGCGGCACCCTGGAGAAAGGCGACCCGGTGTGGGGGGTGTTCCCAGGAACCCCACACGCTGTCACAGCCACCTCCTTCCTGCAGCCTGTGCACAAGCAGGGGATGCGTGGAGGGGCAGTGGTGAGGGTCGCGGGGAAGAGGGGCGACACTCGGGGGGCCCCAGCGAGTGTCCAGCCCCTTCCAGTCCCTGCCCCCCCCCCCCGCCCACCCCCAGGCTCTTGCCTTTCTGCCCCTCTCTGCACAGTGCCCCTGCACACATGCTTTATCCTAATCCGGAGGCTTGGATGTCAGGGTTTAGGCTCAAGCAGGGCTGTGGTGGGGAGGAGACCCGGGCTCTGCCCTGTGCCATCAGGGCCTCAGATTCACCTTCTGTGTCCTGAGGTGTGGGACCACCCAATGACTACTGTCCCATGTGGTCAGTGTCAAGGCGGGTGATGCCAGGGGACCCCCTCAGGTCCCCCTGAGCCCCACCTTCCTACAGACTTGCCGTGCAAATCCAGGCAGATCCCTTCCTGCCTTGGCACCTTGATCTTCCTGTCTGTAAAATGGGTTTGTCCAGGCAGCTCCCAGGAATTCTGTGACACGTCCCCCGCTCTGCCGCGGGGAAGGCTGGGGTTTACCAGCCGGCCCCCACCCCAACCGGGGACCACTGCCCTCACTGCCCCTCCCCTTGCCACCAAGGACAGGACCTTAGATCTCCAAGGCCAGCCCACTCATTCAGGTAGGGAAACTGAGGAAACCCAGGCTGAGAGTGTCTGAAAGCCACTGGGGCAGCACATGGCAGAGAGTCTGGAACCCGGCCTCCTGCTGCCCACACCCCCTGGCTGTGGGGCACTCAGCTGGTAGGGCCATGACACATGGACACATACAGACACAGACAGGTTAACATCCAGCCTGGGGGAGGGCATGGGGGTGGGGGCGCCCCACGGGGAGAACTCTCCTGTGCTCCAGGTCCGGATCCTCATCTGCCTTGCCCTGGGGGCCCGTGGAGCTCTCCCCCTGCTCCCCAAGCCTGGTGCACCCACACTGCGGGAGCTGGGAGGACTGGGAACCTGAGCCCCACGCCCATACGATGGGTGCTTCCAGGGCCTCCCCTCCAGAGCAGGTACCCTGACACCCCCAGCCCCGACTCTGCCATGCCATGTCTGCTGGTAGAGGGCCCGGAGCTGGCTGTGGGCAGGGACCACCCGGAACCTGCCAAGTTCATCAACTGCAGCAGTGCCTGACTAACACGGGGCAGAGGGCGGCTGCAGCTGCTACTCGCCTTCCATGTGGAAGCCCTCCCTCCTTCTGTGCCCCACCTTGATCCCTGGCCACCTCTCTCCTCAACCTCAGGCCACCAGAGGCAGAGATCAGGGCCCCCTTGGGGGACCCCTTAGGCCGCACAGATTCGCTCCCCTTCCTGCCTGTCTCCAGTCCCCACCCACCCTGAAGCTGCTGCCCCTCCCCCTTCTGCCCACCTGCCACAGCCTAAACGTGGCTCCGTGCAGAGACCATGTCCCTAACCCAGTACCCTCATTCCGCATTTCAGCTCCATGACCTCACTGGATACCATTCCCCTAGGAATGTGGCAGGCGGCATCAATCCCATTTGACAAGTGGAGAAACCAAGACCCAAGACCATGCCACCACCACAGGCAGGTGGTGGAGCCTGGGCTGTGTCCGCATCCTGTGGTGCCTGTGACTGCTGTGAGTAGGGACAGCCACCCTCACGCCCCACACAGGAGAAGGGGCAGGGCGGGGACTCGAGCTGGGAAAGGATGGGGTTCGGAGGCCAGGCATCGCCCTGAATGTGGGTGCCTTCTCCACTTCCTCACATGCCTCTCCAGCTGCCCTCTCTCCAACCGCTGTCCGCTGCACACCCCAGACTCCAGCGGGCCCAGCCTGGCACCATGGCTGCCACCTGGGGAACCCTGGCCACGCCGGGGCCCCTGCTGAGCTCCACACGCATCCTCTCATCTAAGGGTCATGGCAGCGCCACGAGGGGCAGGCACCGTGATGCCCCACTTACAGGTGTGGAAACCGAGGCCTGGAGAGGCCAAGTCCTGTCTCCAGTCCCAGGAGGCACACGCCGGCCTGAGGAGCAGAGCCGCTCCAACCACCCTGCCATCCTGCCATGTGGCCAGCGTGGCTCATAGGTGCGCCCCACACAGGTCCACCCCCTGCCAGGTTCTGGAGCCACCCCACAACTCCCAGACTGCCCCTGGGGACCGAGGGCTTCCAGCTCCTGTTGTGTCCCAGGGGAGACTCCACCTGCACACCTGCAGCCGCTTCCCCTGGCCCCTCCTCTGCCCACTCCAGTTCTCTCTGTTCCCCTGTCTGGGAGCTCAGTGCTGGAAGGGCGGGGACGCCCGAGTCCAGCCCCACTGCTAGGAGAAAAAGATGGAAGTTCTGTGACAGCCGCGAAGCAGCCCAAAACCACCTGGCCCGGGCTCCCTGGGTCTACCCCCTCCCCCTCGGACTCCTCCTCCTCTACTTAGCTCAGCTCTCTGGGGCTCCACGCTGGGGTTGGGTTCAGCCTGGTTTTAACGTCCTGAGAATGACGAGGCTCCCACCTCCCCCAGGATGATGTCCCAGCTCCTTGGCCTGGCACGTGAGGACCCAGCCCTGCCACCTGTTCCTATGGGTCGCCCCACCCCAGCCAGCTTAAAGCTCCAGTGCCTCTTGTACATCTCAGCTCCTGCTGTTGCACCGCTGACTGCGCATGAGCAAGCCCCTACCTCTCAGCATCACCAGATCGACACTTCACCTTGCTAAACAGAACCCAGAGAGGGCCAGGGACTCGCCTGAGGCCGCACCGTGCAGGGGTGAGGTGTTGCCCAGCTGAGGGTTCTGCAGTCTGCAAAGCCTCCTGCCCTCCCTGCACCCCCGTAGTGGCTGAGAGGAGACCCCTGGTGTCCCTTGTGTCCAGATGAGCAAGGGGGGCGCTGGAGGGGAGGCTGCACAGCTATGGAGTGGAAGGACCAGAACAGACCCAGGTCTATCTGCAGCCAAAATCTTGGGCTCCTTGGGGTTGCAGTGTTGTGAATGTGAGCAATGGCATGGTTAAAAATGGTTACAATGGGGACGAGTGCTGTGGTACAGCAGGTGAAACTGCTGCTTGTGGTGCTGGCATCCCGTGTGGGTGCTGGATTGAGTCCTGGCTGCTGCACTTCCGATCCAGCTCCCTGAGGAGGCCCAAGTCCTTGGGCCCCTGCACCCACATGGGAGACCTGAGGAAGCTCCTGGCTCCTGACTTTGAATCGGCTCAGCTCTGACCATTGCAGCCATCTGGGGAGTGAACCTAGCCGATGCCCAGCTGCTGCATTTCTGGGGAGTGGACCAGAGGATGGAAGAACTCTCTTCTCCTCTCTGGGCCTCTTTGCCTTTCAAATACACACATACATAAAAATCCTTAAAGAAAAAACCTTCAAGGACACCAGGAGTTGCCAGGCACTGGGTGAGGTGGCAGCGATGGAGGAAAATAACCCTGATGGGAATGGGTTCTCCTTTGTCCCCATACCAGGCAGCAGCAAAGGACAGCCCACACTGAGATTGTACTCTGTCACCACTGGTAAATTCTGCCCTGTGTATTTCAGCATAGTACCTTCTTTTTTAAAAAATTATTTATTTATTTGAAAGGCAGAGTTACAGAGAGAGAGAGAGAGAGAGAGAGAGAGAGGTCTTCCATCTACTGGTTCAGTCCCCAAGTGACAGCAATGGCCAGAGCTAGGCTGAACTGAAGCCAGGAGCCAGGAGCTTCTTCTGGGTCTCCCATGTGGGTGCAGGGGCCCAAGGACTTGGGCCGTCTTGTACTGCTTTCCCAGGCCATAGCAGAGAGCTGGATCAGAAGAGGAACAGCCAGGACTGGAACTGGCACCCGCATGGGATGCCGGCACTGCAGGTGGCGGCTTTACCCGATATGCCGCAGCGCCAGCCCCCTAGCATAGCAACTTTTTAAAGCAGCAGATGAGGGAAAACAAGCTGTAGGAGCACTGTGATCCAAAATGGGGAGCAGCAACCACAGTCATTCACTGAACACCCCCGAGCTGCCAGACCCAGGAAATGATGGTGGGCCCCAGGGCAGTGGAAACCCCACGTCAGCAAGCCCAAACCCTGGGCTAGTGCAGCCCTCCTAGAAACGGCCAAGGAGGGTGGGGCACGGCGAGACGGGCTTTCAGGACATGGGCAGCACGGAGTCCCGGGGGGACAGAGGGACGTCCCCGATGTCTGCCTGCCCACCCCTGTGCCTGGTCTGAGGGGAGTGCTCCCTGAAAGAGCCCTGGCGGGAGGTGGAAGCTGGAGGAGCTGCCTTGCCCTCTCCCCTCAACTTCACCTCCCTGGACCGGAGGTGGCTATGGGACCCAGCTCCGCCCATCAGATGCCCTGGCAATGGCTTTGTCTTGAAGGAGTGACCACCTGCTGCAGATGCAGGGAGCCGTTCCCATGGGAGGCTGAAAGGGAAAGCAGGGAGCTAATTCATTCTTCAGGGACTTTGTACCGAGCGCTCACAACGCACGGAGAACAGAGTGCAGGATGAATGAGTGAGGGCCGAGACTCGCGGGGCTGTCAGGGAGTGGTTCTGGCCGGAGACCCCGTGAAGCCCACCGGCATCCCATTCAGAGGCCAGGCGGGGGTCTGGCCCCTGCCAAGCGCCCGCCCCCTGCAAACCGGGATTTGTGCTGCAGCCCCGCGGCCGTGATGTTGCCCAGGCCCTGTTTATTCATCTGGGCGGGCCAGGCTGGGCTCTGGCCCGTCTGTCCTGTCTGCACGCGCGGTAACCCCACAGGGTGAGGAAGACGGATGCCTTGGAGTTACTTTGCATGAAATTGCTGCGGAAAACTCCGGGCCACATTTGACTTCACCTCTTGTTCCGGCAGAATTTGTTATCCTGACATGGCGGCCGCTGGAGGCCTGCAGGAGCAGATGTTCCTGGTGGGTGGGGGTGGGGGGAGTCCCCAGGCAGGGAAGGCGGCAGCAGGGGCAGAACCAGGGCACTGCTACTGCCAGGCATGCACAGTCCTCACACACACTCACACACACACACACACACACACACATGCACCAGCGGTCCTTACAACTGTGCACAGCCCATGGCGCCATATCTGGGCCTTTGCTTCCCTGGGAAGAAGATCGGAATGCAGCCACACCAGAGGCACCGGCTGAATGAAGTGATTCAGGGCGGGCACTTAGCACAGTATGTGGCCTATGCAAAGCCTCCGTGAATGTTGGCTGTTACTCCCCAGGAAAGGACTGGCCAGGGCCTGGCGCTGTGGGGCGGCCAGTTAAGCTGCTGCCTCCAAGCCGGCGCTGGCTTGAGTCCTGGCTGCTCCACTTTCAATAGATGGCATAAGTGCTCGGGCCCTGCCACCCACGTGGGAGACCCAAATGGAGTTCTAGGTTCTTGGCTTTGGCTTGGCCCCACTCTGGCTGTTGGAGCCATTTGGGGAGTGAACCAACGGATGGCAGATCTCTCTCTCTCTTGCTGTGTAACTCTACCTTTCAAATAAATAAATAGATCTTAAAAGAAGTGATTGTCCAAGAGAGATTATGAAGCAGGGAGTAGATGCAAACTCTGTACATGTTCTCTGGCCCCCCACAGGCAAAGACATGGAGGGAGAACAAGAACTGTTACTGGGCAGCCAAACCGGAAGGGGGCGGGAGGGGGCAGGAGAGGTCAGCAGTGGTTGGTTTGCAGCTGTGTCACTCCAGCCTCTGCCTCTGTGGCTCGGCTGCTGCCCTGGGCCCCTGCATCTTGTCCTCTCTCACAATGCTGATCCAGGATGGCCTAATTACAGTGGCAAAGACCCTATTCCAAAGAAGGTTGCCCTCGCTGGGGTCAGGACAGCACATGTGAGCACAATCATCCCACAACAGGCCCCCGTGGCCCCCTCTAGCACCCAGCACCTCCCCAATGAGGAATGCTCCCTGCTTTGGGTTGGAAGCTGTCTGGGAATCACTGTATTTGGGGGAACACAGCAAGCCCCAAGCGTCAAGTGGCTGTGACCAGCAGAGAAAGGGCTGAGGCCATGACCCATGGTGGAATGGGGGGGCTGGGGCTGGGACAAGCGTACTGATGTCGGAAGGTGGTTTTGACACTCCAGAGAGGAAGGAAGGCAGGCAGCCCGTCAGTGCAGCAAGGTGGCTTCTGGGGAAGCAGAGCCAGTGAGTGAAGAGGCGGGGCAGGCCAGCGTGGGCACCAGGCGCTCCCGCCTCTCCCCCTCTCCCCCTCTCCCCCTGGCTGCCCAAGGGTCACAGGAATGGAGGGGGCTCTGTCCTGTGCGTTCCCTCAAGCTGTCCCATTTGGAATGGACAGGGATGCGGTGGCAGCAGGATGGGTGGCCCCAGACGCCCGTGGTGAGGGCATAAACATGTCTGTGGTATTAAAACAAATGGCCACTCGTCCCACTCTGCCCAGGGCAGATGTCCCGGAAAACCAAGGCTCTTAAGGGGTGATAAGAGCTGCCTGATGGGAGTGCCAAGGGGTACTGGAATTTGCAAGCTTCTGGAAGGCTAGGTAGCACCAGATGGGGGTAGAGAGAGGGTGTATCTGGGTAGAAGGGCAGCGAGCCCAGGTGTGGACATATGTTAAGGGCGTGGCCCCGAGCGCGGGAGAAGGGAGAGGGATGGCGCAGTGAACTCCAAGGCCAGTGGGCGTCGGAGTTCGTGCCCGAGAAGCCGCGGCCGGTCAGCAGTCCTGTTCAGACAGGTGGGCGAGCTCCGGCCCAAAGGGTCATTCCGCTGAAGGACACGGCGTCTGTGGAACTCCTGCACGCCGGCGAGGGCCCTTGGGGTAGGAAGTGCAGCCAGGAGCTGAGGGGGGCAGGACCGGGACGTGCCCATCACCGCCTCAACCACAGCCCTGGCTGCATCTCGCCTCCACTATACCACAGCCGTCCCTGACCGCCAAACCCCACAGCACGAGGACACGTGACTGGGCCAGCCAGGGTCACGTGTCCACCCTGCTCCAATCAGGAGCCAGGGTCACGGTCGGGCAAACATGGCTGCCAGGGTCTCACCTTTCGGCTCCCGGGTCAGAGACAGGGTTGGGGGCACAGGCAGCGCAGAGGGCAGCCACGTGGTAGTAAACGCGAAGGCCAATTACAAGGAGAAAAAAGGTCTCCACGACACGTTAAAAACCCCAGGCACGGGGGCAGGGAGGTGGCATAAAAACAGCGGCAGCACATTCCAGAGCTCCCCGCAAGAGGCCCTGGAGGCCCAGCCGAGGGCTCCCTGGGGCTGGCGCTTCACGCTTGTGGCCAAGGCAAGGGAGCAGAGAGCAGAAGCGTGGGCTGTGGGGGCAGAGGGCGAGCCCGCGCCAGCCCTGCCGGTCACCTTGGTGGCCCCACACGCTGTCTGCCTGGCCCGCCAGGGTGCCAGGCCAGGGACTGACGCAGGGGGCACGCCTCACTAAGGGGCTAGCCCCGGGTGTGAGGAGCCACAGGCGCTGAGCATTCGCTGCTTCCTCCCACATCTGGGGCCCCGGTCTGAATAAAGGACCTGCTCCCCTGGCAGAGCTCAGAGGTGCTTCTTAGCCAACTCGTCAATGTCAGGCCTGGTTTATTCTCAGCTGCTACTTCCCTGGGAAGCCGGCAGCACAGCCAAATGTGAGCGCAGACTCCCCGGGCCAAGAAGCCCCCAGCTGAGCCTTAACTTGGGCCAAGAGCACAGTGGGAGGCGCTAAGGCCCTGCTCCCCTCTGCTGTCTGTGCCTGCAGGGTTCATGTTGCTAACAGAGGACTGGTGCAGCCCCAGTCTCCTCACCCTCCCTCCTGGCCTTGGTGCCCGGAGACCCTGGCATATGTGAGCACAGGCCGGGAGCTGCCCTGTGCCTGTGCCATGGGCTTGCAGGGAGGGCCACTCGCCACAGGCCTGGGACAGCATGCCCCTGTGGGGAGCCTGCAGCCATGAGTTCCCTGTTTGCCCCCACCCCTGGCCCAGCCTAGCCTGGGGCTGCCTGGGACACCCAGTTCCTCCTGGAATCTCTCTTTGGGTTTGGATTGGGGTTGGAGTTTGTTTCCATTCAGGGCAACTTGATCCCAGCCCAGCTCCAACCCACCATGGCCCGGCCTCCCTGCCTCTCAGGAGGGGGCTTGTCCTTGCCCACATGCTGACAGGGCAGCTCCTGCAGACCTCCCATCCAGGGCTCGGAGGTTTGGCTGACTTTGATGTCCTGAGCAGGGGGGGTGGTGCTCAACCCCCTCTCCCTCAACATGTAAATAAGTCAGAGACTGGGAAGACCAAATGCCACCGTGTGGAGTACCAGAAAGAAAAACAGGTTTGGGGAGACAGAATGGCTGGGGTCTAGAAGCTTCTCCACCAATTCCGCACTCTGTGGCCTGGAAGAAGGTCCCGGCCTCTTGGGGAGAGGGTGGCCCCAGCTGGGTGGACGAGGTGACCACTTTCCAGCTCCAGTCTCTGTTTCTGCTGTGGGCTCTGGCCCACACTGTGCTGGGGAGTGACACATGGCTACACTGTAGCCCTGCCCTCTAGGACCCCCCGGGGACAGAGTCCCAGCCGCTCAGAGACAAAGATGTGTGGTCAGGAGGAGGCCAACGGGAACTGGGTGCACCAGAAAGACTTAACCACAAGACCCCTCCGTGCCCTTCCCTGGTGCACCTCATATCGGGCATTGACAAGCAGAGTGACAGAGACAGGGAGAGGAAGAGGAAGGGAGGGAGGGAGAGATCTTCCATCTGCTGGTTTGCTCTCCAGATGGCAGCAACAGCCAGCTCTGGGCCAGGCAGAAGCCAGGAGTCAGGAGCTTCATCTGGGTCTCCCACATGGGTGCAGGAACCCAGGGACGTGGGCCATCTTCTGCTGCTTTCTCAGGCACATTAGCAGGGAGCTGGATCAGAAGTGGAGCAGCCAGGACTGAACCACCACTCTGTTATGGGATGTTGGCACCCCAGCAGTGCCTCGGTCTGTGTCACACCAGCCTGACACCTGCTTTTCTTTTCTTTTTTTTTTTTTTTTTCTTTTTTCTTTTTTTTTTTTTTTGACAGGCAGAGTGGACAGTGAGAGAGAGAGACAGAGAGAAAGGTCTTCCTTGCTTTTCTTCCATTTGCTTTTGAATCCCATGAGGCCACCAAAGCTTTTCAGAGAGCCTGGCACCATTCAAGACCCCGCACACCTCCCACCAGGAGCTTAGAACAGGGATCAGATGCGAGCTAAGACTGTATTGCTCACCTAAGGTTAGCACGTCCGTGCTGAGATGAAAGTGGAGATTAGGAGGCGGATGGGCTTCCGGGGCCGCACACTGAGGGGCTGGCAGCCGAGGGTTGGGATCAGACACGAGTCTGTCCATCGCCAGAACGTTCCTCTCTCGGGTGGGCCAAGGGCCGGCTGGGAGGGCTCACCTGCAGGAGATGCACTCCTGGGCCCAACTTGCCATCCGGGGCACCCGTGTGTGAGGGATTCTGGGGGTCTGCATGCCAAGATTCCGTGTTGCAAATGGAATCTCTGTTTTAACAAAAGAAAACACCAAGCTATCGTTACTGTGGCTTTCTGTGATTCGGTGATTATAGAATTCTGGGATGACATCAGTCGAAGGCTCCATTATCCCGCGATTCCAGGATGTCTCTGAGAGCTTGGGTTCCGAGGAATGGGAAAATCCAGCCGAGGTGGTGTGGGGATGGGGGGGCAGCCTTCCACCCTGAGACTTTCCCAACAAGGGCAGAACAATGTGCTGTTTGATTTTCATTGTGTTCAAAAGAAAGCGCTGGGTTCTGCCAAGCCACATCAGAGCTCACCCGCCCTGGGGCAGAGCAGCCTGGGGAGCTGGGGGAGGGGAGGAGAGGATAAGGAGGGAAGAAGGAAGAAGCGCCATCCTCACAGGCTGAAGTTGGCTGGAAGCCTGCTCCCATCAGCAGGAGTCTGTATTGTGCCCGGTGCTGTACTGGGTACCAGAGCCCTGCGTCGCTGTTCCCTGGTCCCCAGGCACCAGGCCTGGTCAATTTGGGTGAAAGAACAGGCAGGGCAGATAATAAGAGTGCAGTGTTTGGATGCAAAGAGGAGCGAGCAGTACAAATTCACTCTGGAGTAGGAAGACAGTCAGGGAGGGCTTCCTAGAAGAAGTGACATCTGCAGGGGGTGAGGGCCCCGCAAGGCGGTCAGGGAAGGGTACTGCAAGTCTGGGAGGCGGCAGCTGACTCCATGTTGCTGGGGCCCAAGGTGGGAGTGTGGTGCAGTGGGGAGAGAGGGGGTCACAGGGTCACCGGGGTCGGCCCACACAGGGCCTTGAATGCTGCGTTGAAGAGCTTGAGCTCCATTCACAGAAGGTTGGTGGAGGGAGGCTACAGGGCCCCATGGGATTGTCACAGATGAGACAGCAGAGTCCAAACCCTTACTGGACAGTCAAGAGAGCAAAGCTGGGGGGATCAGGTCACTTACCATCACCCCACGCGGCAGTCGGAGCAAGCAGGCCCTCCCAACCCGTGCCCAGCAGGTTACGGTGCAGATGGCCCTGGCTAGGCAGTGAGGCGCCCCCCAAGTGGGTTCGCTCTGGCTCACTCTCCAAATAGCCACAACAGCCAGAGCTGAGGTGATCCAAAGCCAGGAGCCAAGAGTTGCTTCCAGGTTTCCCACGTGGATGCAGGGGCCCAAGGACTTGGGCCATCCTCCACTGCTTCCCCAGGCCATAGCAGAGAGCCGGATCAGAAGTGGAGCAGTCAGGACTCGAACCGGAACCCATATGGGATGCTGGCACTGCAGGCAGCAGCTTATCCACCACGCCATAATGCCAGCCCCTCTATGATTTTTATTTTTAAAATTTTATTTTAAAAGGAGAGGAGGGATCTTCTATCTGCTGGTTCACTCCCCAAATGCCTGCAACAGCAGGGGCATGGCCAGAATGAAGCCAAGAGGCAGTAAGTCCATCCAGGTCTCCCACGTGGGTGCAGGGGTCCAGGCACTTGGACCGTCCTCCGCTGCCTTCCCAGGCACTTTAGCAGGCAGCTGCTGGGTGGGAAGTGGAGCGTGACTTGGTTCCAGGCACTCTGACATGGGAGCCCTAAGGGGTGGCTTAACCACTGTGCCAAATGCCGCCCCATCTGTAATTATCTACAAGTAAAAAGGTAAAGATTTTTTTAAAAAGACACAGAGAGGGCCATAGTGGGATATGGCGGATGGAAGCAGAGCAGGCAGGAGCAGGTGCTCTGTCCACCTCGAGGGCGCTCAGTCCGGATTAACAGACAGCACGCGCCGGGAAGAGCTGCTCCTGAGCTACGTGAGACGACAGTGCCGGGACTCAGCCATCTCATCGGCAAGTTTCTTTTCCAGTGAATGTGGTCTGCTTCCGTTCAGGGAAAAAATGGAAGCCCCGCCTTGGCGCAGGGGCCCCGTGCACGGCCACCTTGGGCTGCAGGGCTCTCCCTGGAGGCTAATCGGCCCTGGCCTTCCCAGCCTGGGACACAGGCAGCCAGCAGCTCTGAGTCCTGGCCCTGTGTGCTCACGGCCTTGCTGTGCCATCCGCGCACCACCCCCACTTCTGGACCCCTGGCTGCACCTCCTGGTGGTCTCAGCCATGTTGCTGGACGAGCCGCTGGGCTTTCTTGGCAACAGAGAGCCTCCCAGGCTCAAAGCTTGAGACCCTGGTTACAGGGTTGCCCAATAGGCTTTGGGTCACGGAAGCAGCACCTGCCACTTGGCAAGACATCCGAGGCCTCTTTAAAACAGGTTGACAGCAAACCCAGGTCCTGTGGCACATTCCACCTGCAGGAAGGGGTGGCGTCTGCTGTCCTCCACTGTCTACAAAACCCCATGCTACTGGAGGAGGTAGCCCCTCTCCAGGCCTCCCACGGGGTGAACAGCAGTGGCAGGTCTGTGACCCTGCCAGGAGCCCTGAGACCACCACAGGCCAGGACTAGATGAGACAGGACAGGACCCTTGCAATAGCACTAATGTCCTGGCCAGCTAATGTCCCATCTTCTGATTCATAACCAACAGTGGGGCCCTTACCCAGAAATTGTCCCCTCCCACATAGAGAACGCTGGGACGCTCTTGCCTCGCAGACAGGGAAGTCGCACATCTGCGGTGGTACTGTGACAAGTGGGAGGGACGCACAGTCCCACTTCTCATGGTACATAATGCCAGACTCCCGCAAGGGGCAGCCTGTAGAACTTTCTCGTCCCTGATGGCCCTCTGTAGCTGGTTTCATGGAGAGATGTGAGAGGGCTTCCTCAAAGAACGCCTTTGAAAATTCCAGTCTGGTGAATACACCCAGAAAACGGGTTTCCCTCTTGCCGCGGGCCTTGCCTGTACTTTCTATCTTGTTCTCACCCCGCAAGGGCTGCAGGCTGGAGGAGGGACATGCCCTGCTGGGACCCATTCCCCACAGATGGTCCCACAGCAGACCCATGTGGACCTCGACTTCCACCAAGCCGTAGCGCGACTCTGGTGCCTGGCTCTGATGCCTCCCAGCCTGGGAGCGTTCGCTGATTGACATTTAAGAGCCCAAGTCCTCCAATGGAGCCAGAGTTCCAACCAAGCATGGCTGCATGCTAAAGCCCTAGTGGGTATCCACTTGGAAAGGTCACCCTCGGCCCACATCCTAGACGACCTCGGCTTGGGCCAGGAGCTTACCCTGGAGATGCCATTGCCCAACCCCCATCGCCCAACCTCAGCAGCCATCACAGTTGGGGTTGGCCACACCCCAGCCACGCCCCTGGGCACGCCCATGGCTCTGGAGCTGCCGTCCCTATACATAGAAACCTTGCGGTAATAGCAGAGGCCGCCTGCTGCACGCTGCCTTGGCCATCCTCACTTTGGGCAGCTCCCAGCCCCCAGGCTTCCCCCAGAAGCCCCGTCTGCCCAGACTCCTCTCAGTGGGGCCTCCCGGGCTCCAGACCTGTTGGGGCATTCCATATGACAGCCCCAGCCTCCTTTAGGAGATGGTGCACTTGCCTGCCAGAAGACGGGGCTGGGCTTGTCACATGGGGCTCTGCCCAGGCTGCTCATCTGTCCCAGACCCCCTGCCTTCCCGGGGAAGACTGAACTGGGCCCAACCCTTGGACCATGTTGTAAAGGCTCCCAGGGTTGGGGGTAATCCTACCCCAGAGCGCCACTCTTTGGGGAGCTGGCCGGGGACAAGATCTGGCCCTGGACAGTAGCTCTTATGGGGGAATCACAGGTGCCAGGGTGGGTCCAAGCAGTGCTATTTGGGAGCTGAGGAGCCCCTGGTCCCCCTGAAATCACAAACTAGCAAGACATCCATCACGGGCTCCCCTGTGTGCTCTCGTAGGGATCCGCCAACCTCTGGAAGGAGGGCCAGGCTGAATTTGCTCATTCATGGAGCCAGAGGCCCCACAGGGCTGTGGGGACTCCCACTGTGTCCTGGAGCAGACATGGATCCACGCTGGAGACCGGGAGAAGCTGGGGCTGGGGCTGTGGCCACAGGCTCCGGGCCTCAGTCTGCTCACCTGTAACATGACACTGGTGAGGCCCATTTCACAAAACTGCCGATCTGAACAGCCAACGCTGCAAAACACCTGGCTGGCATCCTGGTGGCCATGCAAGTGCTGTCATCCAGAGACTCCCGTGCCTCTCACGGCAGCCACTGTGCCCCTCAGCAAGCCCCCTGAGCCTGCCAGCTCTGGCATGGGGACCCCTAGCAGCTGGTGACCTGTGACAGCACAGTGGAGGTGGCCACGTGACCTCCTGTCAGACTGAGGGCGGCTTCACTCCACAACTCAGCTTGTGCCCAGGGCGCATCCTGCTGTGGGGTGCCTTGGTGTCTCTATGGCTTGGCTCAGGACGCCTGCTGCAGGGGCTGGCATTGGTTAGAAGGCTGCTCGGGAGGCCCACAGACCTCATCTGGGTGCCTGGGTTCGAACCAGGACTCTGCCCCTGCTTCCAGCTTTCTGCTAATGCAGAGCTGGGAGGCTGGCTCTAGTACCTGCATCACTGTCACCCACTGGGAAACCCAGGTTGAGTTCTTCAGCCTGGCACAGCTCTTACAGACATTGGGGTGGTCACTCAGGGGATGGGAGCGTTCTCTCTCTCTCTCTCTCTCTCTCTCTGCCTTTCAAATTAAAAAAAAATATTCTTGCTTCAGTCAATTCCACACTCCTGCATAAAGCGTCTTCAGAATGTGGTCCCCCGCCGCTGGGGTTCTGGACAAGGTCCGAGCCTCGGTTGTCTCCTCACTAAATAGGAAATGCATGTGCCAGCGTTAAGGTTGTCGTGAGACTGAAAGGGAAGAACGCGCGGAGAGTGACTGAGCTCAGCACCTGGAATGCGGTAGGCACTGCGCTGTTCTGTCTGAGACCGCGTGCTCAGCGAGAGTGCAGAGTGGACGAGCATCCCTATGCCCAGCTTACGGAAGGGGAAGACCGAGGCCAGGACAGAGAAGCCTGGCTCACCCCGTGGCGAGGATCTCAAGGGCTCCGAAGTCAAAGCTCCGGCCAAGTCCCTCCCAGTCTTCCCTCCTTTCCGAGAGGTGCTTTCTGATTGGGTTCTGGGGAACTCTTTGGTCTCTGCCTGTTGGCAAATCCCTGATGCTGTCTGGATCCGCCCACGCGGCTGGGAAAGGACAGGCGCAGAGGACAGCAGACACAGAGCCGGGTCTCTCCCCAGACCGTCCCCAGTTCTGGACATTCCGGAAGCCACACCCTGTCCCCAAGCCTCTCCGGAAATCTTGGCAGTCTTATCTGCAAAGGGGAGGGGCCGTGGGTCTGGGGAGGAGGAAGGCAGCTCAGGGAGGGATGGAGAGCGGCCCGTGGGACCCAGCCGTGGCTCACGAGCCCTTGCTGTCCTCCCAGACTGAAGACAGCTGGTGAGAACTGGCTTCGGGCCCTGACTCTGCCCTGAACCCGCTGGGTGACCTTGGGGAATCCATTTGTCCTTTCTGCGCCTTGGTGTCCCAATAGGAAGTTGACCCACAGTGGGAGCCTCCGTCCTCCGGGAGGAAGCAGGGTTTCCAGAGCGAGGCTGCTGACCTGCCCGCCCCCTGGGCCCCACGCCACCTGCAAGGGTCCAGGAATTTGGCTGGGGAATTTCATTCATCATCCCTGCGGTTTGCAGGTACTGCGGTCGGCAGGCTGATTACTCAACAGGCCTATTACACTCCTTGGTGACTAATAGATTCTTTCTCTGTTTGTGTTTTCAAGCCATAGCAATAACATTGGCTCTCCGGAACGCCACTGAAGTCACCATTCTTCAGGCTGACCCTACCTACACGGTAAACAGCAACAGAAACAGCTCTGCTTAGAGAACAGGGCCTCTGCTTCTCTCGGGGCTGGGCCTGCTGCCTTGATAATGAGGCTGCCACTGCCGTGTGCTGGGGGTGGGGTGGGTTGACAAACTGTGCAGAATCTTGGGATTAGATCATTCCTCTGGCCCGGTCCAGCTCTGACCTACACACTGGCTCTCACTGAAGGGAGGGGTGGGAGAGATACCATCTTCCCTTTGAAAGTTCCCGAGTGCGGTTAAGGGCCCAGCGGGGAGTCAGACAGCCTGGCTTGTGGTGCTGGCTCCAGCACTCTGGCCGGTGACCTTGGGCAAGTCCCAGCTTCTCTGAGCCTGTCTTCCTGTCTGAAAACTGTGGAGCAGAGGATGACCCCGCCAGGAGTCTGAGGAGGGGACCCGAGGAAGTAACACAGGACAGGAACCTGTCACATGGGGGAGGGGGCGGGCTCCAGTGGGGGGAGTTGTTAATGCCAGGGGTCTTCAGAAAGTCCAGCACAACGCATATTGCAAAAAAAAATCATGCCTGGATGTCAACTGGTTTTTGACCCCCAAATAAACTCCCTTTAGTTCTGGTTTTCCATGAACTTGTAAAAGGCCCCTTGCTCGGGGAGATGCTGAGCGCCTGGGCAGTGGGCTCCAGACTGACACAAGGGGTAGCCCAGGGGGGTCAAGACCAGGGCCAGCCAGTGTCGAAGCCCCGTGGCCGCCCCTTTGCTGTCTAGCTTTATTGCTCCTGACTGCAAGGCACAGAACAGCCCAGCCCAGCATAGCAGCCCCAGCACATAGCACCCATCATGCCGCAAAGTTGCTAAGATCTTCGGAGGGAGGGAGCAGCCCCTGCCCTGCCCTGAGACGGGCACCTGTGGTCCACAGGGGAGATGACGGGCAGACCCCTGTGTGGCTCCAGCTTTGAGGGTCCTCCTCTCACGTGCCCAGGGCCCTTCAGCAGCCCCCTTCTGTCTGCATCGCTGGGGGGGGGGTCCCAACCGCTGTCACCATCTGTCCCTCTGTCCACCGCCCTGGGCCTTTTACTGTGTTGGAACCATCCTCATAGACAGGGAGGAAGCGTGGCCAGGATGAGCTGGTAAGTGTTCTGTGACCGTCTCTCAAGCACACAAACCCCGATGGCCATCGCTGGCCAATTCCTGCAGTGTCGACACTTCCTTCGAGGCGGATTCCAGGCCACCAATACGACGGCGCCTCATGCAGAGCTGGGGAGCAGTGCACCCCATCTGCTCTCCTGTGATACAGCTCCAGCACGCCTCTGAGGTAAGCGGACAGACTCATGATAGCTGACTACCAATAAGATGTACTAAAAGGCTATGGAGGGTGCAGCCTGGCCAGGTGTACCAGAACGATCCCCAAGCGTCAGGAGACGGCCGCTGCCAGTGACGTCAGCTTGGTGACATGGTGAGCTCGTCTCCACAATACCCAGAACAAGGTGCATCTTCCCCAATTTACAAGGTTGTCATACTCTGGGAAAATCAGGGTGTACTACCATCATGCAAAAAATCATTTCTCAAAGAAGATTTATTTATTTATTTGACAGTTAAGAGTTACAGAAAGAAAGAGACAGAGAGAGGCCTTCCATCTGCCAGTTCACTCCTCAAGTGACCACAAAGGCTGGGGCTGGGCCAGACCAAAGCCAGGAGCCAGGAGCTCCTTCCAGGTCTCCCATGTGGGTGCAAGGGCTCAAGCACCTGGGCTGTCTTCCACTGTTGTTTTCCCAGGTGCATTAGCAGGGAGCTGGATCAGAAGTGGAGCAGCCAGGACTTGAACCTCTGTCCATATCAGATGCTGGTGCTGCAGGCAACAGCTTAACCTGCTGAGCCACAGTGCTGGACCTGCAAAAAATAATTTGTACTTAGACATAAAACAGAATTGAATTCAAGGCCCAGGTAATTGTAAGCAGGTTTCTCATTCACCCAAATGTCCCTCAAGATATCCGAATGTCTCCACTCACAAAATGCCAACAGAAACTCCCATAAACTTCCAATACAGCTCCTTGATTTGGTAGCTTGGTCCACTGCTCCAAATGCATACCCCTCACCACAGGCCGCCTCTCTCAAGGTACATACTTTCCTGTGAGCTTTGCTAATTGGTTCATGCAGAACCTTCCCAGTTCTGGCCTAGAATTTATTCGGCCAGCCAACCACTCACCCATCCACCCACCTACCCATCTATCTACCCATTTACCCATCCATCCATCCACCCATCCACCCATCCACCCATCTATCCATCTGTCCATCTTCCCATCCATCCATCCATCCATCCACCCACCTACACAGACCCTCATTTACCCATCAACCCACTCACCCACCCCTTCATCCATCCACCAACCCATCCTCCATCACCCACCCATACACTCACTCATTCACCCATCAACATATCAACCTGCCCATCCATCCATCCACCCATCTATGCACCCACCCATCTACCCATTTATCCATCTACCCATCCATATCTTCTGGGCCCGTCCTTAGGTCCCAGGATTCAGCCGCTGTGACCCTCTGCTCGGGCAGCTCTGCGTAAGGGAGGAGTCGGAGCACAGATAGATGCTGGTGATGCAGCGTGCCCAGTGAGCTAACAGAGGGGAGTGTTTTTGGCCAGAGTAGCTTCCAGCTTTGGTCTTGAACACCTGACTTTCATTCCCAGCTGGGGAGGTACTCACTGCGCGACCTCAGGAGAGTGGCTGTTACACCCGGACATCCCGGGCTGTTGTCACGGTGGCCTGTGCGAGAAGGCAGAAATGGCAGTCACAGCTCCTAGCTAGTGTCTGGTGGCTGCCTCCTGCGGATGCAGAGGCTGTTCGGTGGCGACCAGAGGGAAGAGCTGGAGGTTGCTCTGGGCTTCCCAGATCCAGGTTCACAGCAACCTGAACTTCCAGGGCCAGCCCAGGGCTCTCCCTGTGCCCGGGATGGCTGCAGTGACCCACAGCTGGGCAGAACGGCTGACCCAGTGAAACCCGTCAGGGAAGTGCCACTCACCAGGCCACGCCCCTACTCTGGGCCCACCCTGAGTGCCCAGTGGTGCCAGGGGGCGATGGAGGTGAGCCCAGGGAGCTCCCAGCCCGTGGACAAGGCAGTCCCCACAATGTGCATCCACGTCCATCTCTCTCCGTCACCCACCCGGCTCCATCCTGTCCTGCTGCCCATCCTCATCCTGGCCCCAGGAACAGCCCCCCACCCCGCCCCAGGAAGCTCCTGGCTCCGGCTCGGCTCCGGCTCTGGTGCTCCCCGGCTGCCTCACTCCCCCGCCGGGAGGAGGAAATTGCCCTGCTTCTCCGGCTTCCCCAGCCCCGTGGCCTGCAAAATCGCAAACAGCTGCTGTGACCATGGGCTGCCCGGACCCCGGGGGCTGGGGGGGCTGCGGGCCAAGGGGAACTCAGAGAAAGAGCTCTTAATAGCATGCCTTCCCCGAGCTGCTTCCAAAGAAACTTCTCCTCACAAATCATTCCATAAACACTTAGCAGGCGCAGGAAAGCGCGCACGCTCTCACCGCCTGTCAGGAGGCTCCTCCGAGTAAATTGAGACCAGGCAGCCGAGCCTGCGCCAAATCCCCCTTCCTGCCCTCTTCCCACCGGCCACCCCTCCCCCACGCTGGGCCCTGCAGCTCCACGCACGCACGGGCAGGCCGGGTCCCGTCCTCTGCTACTGCTGCCTCAGACCCCTCTCCCCCTCTGAGCCGAGGGTGCCCTGGAACCCAGCCCCCTCCCGGAGCCAGCTGCTGCCGCCAGGTGCCTCTCCTGGGCTGCTGTGGGAGTCTACAGCCTCCTGAGACTTCTGGGGGCCACCCCACCCCAGCCAGGCTCCGCGGATGGGACTGGCCCACACCCGCACCCTGTCCCAGCAACCACGCAGCAGAGGCCGCTGGTGCCTCTCAGGCTGGGGCTGCTGGGGAGGGAAATAACTCCAGGTCCATCCAAGTCACGAGCTGGAAAATCCCTCCCCTCTAGCAGGCCCCTCCAGGGAGAGTGCACTGCGCAAGGTTCAGCTGGCCGGGAGCCAGCCGCTGGCTGACCCCCAGCAAGGATCGCGGAGTGATTGGGGCGTGCGCGAGCTGACACCTGGGCTTGTCACTTAGCAGCTTGCTGGGTAATGAGGTTCGCGAGGGCCTGGGAGAACAACTGCGCGGGTTGGTACCCCAGGGTCGCCCCTCTTCTTCACCGGCTTTGGGAAACAGGCCGAGAATGGGAGAATGACCACCCCCTCTGCTGGCTTCGTCCAATGTCGTTTGGAAGAACCCAGAGCTCTGTAGCAAACAGAAATCATCTGTGCTGTAAGTACACTGTTCAGATGGAAATGGACTCGTGGGTCTGTGGGTGCTGGAGTTAGCAGCCGACTCGGGGACACACAGAGCTGGGCTCAAGTCCCAGAGCCCCACTTCCCGGGAGGCTGATGGCGAGCAAGGCGCTGTGGCCCTTGGGTCTCCCACTCTAAAGCGGGGGAGCCCCCCTCTACACAGAGCAGCCAGGATGAGCGCCCCGCGCTCTGCCAAGCTAGCCGCCTGCCCGGGCAGGCCTCAGCCGTCGCGGCCATGTGCCTGTTCACTCTGGGAGTTCAGTCATGGGTCGCTCCTTCAGTCTCTCTTTCAGCGAATATTTAGGGGGCCTCTTTTATGGACCAGGCATTGAGCAGGCTGCTGGCCAGGACAGAAGCAGGTCTGCTCCCTGCGGGGCGGACACAGAGCAGGGACAAGCACTCAAGGATAAGGAAGAGTCGCAGCTGTGGTCAGAGGACGATGGCCACAATACCTCCGTCCCAGGGCAGGGCTCAGACTCCAGGCCCCCCGACCGAGGTGAAACAGAAATCCAGGCCCAAAGGCATCTGGGAGAAGAATCCGGTTTCCAGAGTGCGGGTTGCAGCGGAGAAGGGATGGGAGGAAGGTCCTGACGTGGCCCTGACCACGATGGTGATGATGGTGGCAGAGGGGAAGGGCGGCTGCGTACTGATGTGAAAAGCAGAGTGATGGGGGGGGGCAGGAGGAGGGGAGAGGTCTTCCAGCTTCTGATTAATGCCCCAAATGCCTGCAGCAGGCAGGCTGAGCCAGGCCAAAGCCAGAAGCCTGGAGCTCTATCAGGGTTCCCCGCCGGAGAGGCAGGGACCAAGCACTTGAGCCATCACCTGCTGCCCCCAAAGTGCATTAGCAGGAAGCTGGATGGGAAGTGGAGGAGCCGGGACTGCAAGTAGGCATTCCAACCTGGGACACGGGTGTCCCGGGTGGTGACGTGACCTGCTGTGCCACAGTGCCCACTCCTTCATCCTTGCTCTGTAACTTACAGGTGTGACTTCAGAGTGTTCAGGAAGGTGAGGTGCATTGGCCAATGACGCACATCTGGGAAGCGAAAGGGTCACCCTGGAAGCCCTGGAGGCAAGCCCAGGTGTAACTGTGCAACCACGAGATAAGCCGACAGTGGATCCCCCCCTCCCCAGACCCGAATCGGAGGAGTCCCCTCTAGAAAGTGGGCCGAGAGAATACCTGTCCACAGCACGTGCTCTGTGGACTCAGCACAGACCGGCAGCCCTTTTTCCAGGGCTGGTCTTCTAAGAGGCCAGGGGCCAGGATGTCCCCACTGGGACCCTGCCTCTTTGTACGTCGCCTTGTCACCTTCAGACAGACAGGGATCTTTCAACAGCACACAGAAAAGATGTATTATGATTTCTTTCCCAAGACTGCAGCTGCCTTCTGGAAATACACCCTTTCCTCTGGCCAGCACTCACCTATGGCGAATTGAAGCGGTGAGCATCAAGAGCCGGATTATGTGTCTGGAAACAACATTGATGCTGAGCCCCCTGGTTAAGAGGTTTCCATCATGGGGCCGGTGCTGTGGCACAGCAGGTTTACACCCTGGCCTGAAGCACCAGCATCCCATATGAGCACTGGTTCGAGACCTGGCTGCTCCACTTCCAATCCAGCTCTCTGCTATGGCCTGGGGAAGCAGTAGAAGATGGCCCAAGTCCTTGGGCTCCTGCACCCACATGGGAGACCCAGAAGAAGCTCCTGGCTCCTGGCTTCAGGTTGGCACAGCTCTGGCTATTGAGGCCAATTGGGGAGTGAACCATCGGATGGAAGATCTCTCTCTCTCTGCCTCTCCTCTCTCTGTGTAACTCTGACTTTCCAATAAATAAATAAATCTTAAAAAAAAAAAAAAAAGAAGAGGCCTCATCAGAAAAAACCTTGGGTATTTACATACTGTCAATTAAGGTGACTCATTGTTTTATTTACCTCCCCCTGAAGCTACCCTTGTCCTTTAAGAAACCCTTTAGCAGTTATGGCCTGGGATAGCTGTAGAAGATGGCCCAAGTCCTTGGGCCCCTGCACCCAAGTGGGAGACCCAGAATAATCTGGCTCCTGGCCTCAGATTGACACAGCTCTGGTCATCGCAGCCAATTGGGGAGTGAACCTTTGGATGGAAGACCTCTCTCTCTCTCTACTCTCCTTCTCTCTCTGTAACTTGGACTTCCAAATAAATAAATAAATCTTTTTAAAAATTTTTAAAAAGATGTATTATGAAAAAATTATGCATGGATTTCAAAATTTTTGCACCAAAATAAAGATCTAAGTACTTTTTTTTTTTTTACCAACTTTTTGAAGTCCTCCCATACATCCCAGGAATCAGAGGATTTTTAAGTAGAAGTTCCTTAACTTGGCACAGGGGCTGAGGCAGCCTGGCTGTCACCTGAGCACCTGTCGTCACATCCCACACATGGCTCCCGGAGGTGCAGCCAGCCCCCTCTCTCCACCACACCTGCCAGCCCCTCCTCCTGGCTGTCACTCACAGATGAGACCTCCCCCCCTTCTAGCTCAAACTCTACTTCTTCCCAGAACCTGCTCTGATTCCTCAGCTTCTGTAGAGGGGACTCGAGAAGGGAGGAAATACACACACACACACACAGAAACTCTTTTATCTGCGGGTTCACTCTCCAAGTACCCACAATAGCCAGGGCTGGGCCAGGCCAAAGCCAGGAATGCAGACCTCCATGCTGGTCTCAGTGTGTGGGTGCCAGGGACCTACTTATTTGAGCCATCACCTTCTGCCTCCCACGGTGCACACTGGCAGGAAGCTGGAACTGGAAGTGGATTTGGGAGTCGAATCTGAGCACTCTGAAATGGGGTGCAGGAGCCCCAACTGGCATCTTAACTCTTGCACCAAATGCCTACCCCTCAGTTTTCTTATCTATACAACAGGGCTGACAGTCCTTACCTCGTGAGCTTAGTGTGATGGTTAAGCAAGGTGTGGATATAAAGTCCTTTGTAAAGGAGAGGGTAGTGTAAAGTATGCTTTATAAACCATGATTCCCTTGCCTTAGACAAATGGGCACACTGACTCCATGGCTCAAAGTCCAAGGACATGAGGATTTCAGATGTGGCTTGATCCAGGGACTCCAGCTCCATCCCAGACCCTGTCTACACAGTCTCCGGGTTCTCCTGACTCCCATGTTGGCTTCTTTTGTGAGCTCAGTGTGGTGGGAAGGTAGCTGCAAAGTCAGCTCAGGTCAGGGCCAGCCTCTCCCTAGCCTTTCCCCCACAGTCCCAGCAGGTATTGAAGTATTTAATTCAGTTGCTTCTGATAGGTCCCCTGTCCATCCCTGGATAAGTTCCTGTGGCCAGGAAGGTGTGGCGTGCTTGGTAGGGACTCCAGGGGCCCCAGGAAAGGACAAACACAGGAAAGAAGAAACACAGGACATAGCTCTCCAGGAGCCCTGATCAGGGGGAGGAGGGAGGACCCGACAATATGATCTTCAGATGTTGCTTTTGCCACACTGACCTGATGGAGCACTCTGCAAACTTCTGTGCAAAACAGGTTACTCCAGGATAGTTTAGAAAAGGTGGAAAGAGGGCAGTCTCAGGGAAGAGTTAGGGAGAAAACAGCAGAGGAAACTCTATGTGAATTGGAGGGACACAATGGACCTATGTGGAGGTCATGGACATGCACAACTCAGCACCCCAGCAGCTGAGAGCCTCCACACCAGCCTTGGAGAGGAAGGTTTAAGAGCAGACATGTGGCCCAGCAGGTTAAAGCCCTGGCCTGCAGCGCCGGCATCCCATATGGACACTGGTTCTAGTCCCGGCTGTTCCTCTTCCAATCCAGCCCTCTGCTAGGGCCTGGGAAAGCAGTGGAAGATGGCTCAAGTGCTTGGGCCCCTGCACCCACGTGGGAGACCCGGAAGAAGCTCCTGGCTGCTGGCTTTGGATCAGCACAGCTCCGGCTGTTGCAGCCATCTGGGGAGTGAACCTTTGGATGGAAGACCTCTCTGTCTCTGTCTCTGTCTCTACCTCTCTCTGTAACTCTGCCTTTCAAATAAATAAAATAAATCTAAAAACAAAAAAAACAAAAAAACAAAAAAACAAACCAGACTGCAGCAGGCCAAGCCACTGGCAAAAAGCTACCGGAAGAGCCTAGAGGGAATCGGCTTAGAGGGGGGCATGCTGGGGAATCTGAGCTTACACCGAGGACTGCACAGATCCTTTGTGTGGCCCTTGGGGCAGAATGGATGAATAATATACCCACTGGGGTTAGCATGCAGGCACTGGTCTCCATTGAGGAGAGGATCTCAGTTGAGTCTATGCCAACAGACAAGAAGAAACCTCCCCACTGATTAAAAAGAGAGAGAGAGAGAGAGAGAGAGAGAGAGAGAGAGAGAGATTTACCGCGCCAAACCTGGGTGTGTCTCCTCAAACACGCCCTTCACCCTGGAGCACTGAACAGAGCCCTTGGCCACATCCACAACATGCCTCTAGGTATTCCCTGAAAGCAAACACTCCATTAATCCACTCAGACATGGACCAAGGATAAAAGCCCGCACAGCAAAAAACAAAGAAGAAACCAGAAATGCCAAATAACAAATGCACCAATTCAAGAAGTAAAAATAAGGAAGACTGCATTACCTCCCCAAAAGAATACATTTCAATACCAGATTGTGAAGATGATGAGATTAAAGAAATGTCAGAAATAAAATTCAAAAAATTGATCATATGATTACTTAGAAGTAAACAGAAGTAAATGCATGAACTAATTAAATCCATACATGACATGAAAGAAAATTTCTCCCATGAAATTGAGATCTTAAAGAGAAATAAAAAAGAAATCTTAGAAATGAAGAATTCAATAGAATAAAGGAAAAATGCAGTGGAAAGCCTTAACAACAGAATCAGTGAAGCAGAAGAGAGAATATCCAACTTAGAAGACAAAGCACAGGAAACTATACAGTCAGCCCAAACACAAGAAATTAGAGAACTAAAAAACACTGTTGGGAATCTACAGGATACTACCAAACGACCCAACGTATGGGTTCTAGAGAAGGCATGGAAAGAGAGAAAGGATTAGAAGGCCTTTTCAGTGAATAATAACAGAATTTCCCTAAATTGGAGAAAGGGACAACTCAGTACAGGAAGCACATAGAACTCCTATTAGACATGAACAGAAAAGATCTTCACCATGACACATTGTAATCAAACTCATCACAGTAAAACGTAAAGAAAAGATTCTAAAATGTGCAGGAGAGAAATGCCAGATTATTTTCAGAGGATCCCTAATTAGGCTCACAGTGGACTTCTCATCAGAAACCCTACAGACTGGGAGAGAATGGTGCGATATATTCCAGGTCTTAAGAGAAAAGAACTGTCAACCCAGAATAATATACCCTACAAAGCTCTCATTTATGAATGAAGGTGAAATAAAGACCTTCCATAACAAATAGAAATTGAAAGAATTTGTCATCACCAAATACAATAGTAATGGGGGACTTCAATACTCCAATTTCAGCAATGGACAGATCAACCAGACAGAAAATAAGCAAGGAAACAGCAGACTGAATAGACACTATAGACCAAAAGGACCTAACAGGTATCTACAGAACTTTTCATCCTACAGTTGCAGAATACACATTCTTCTCAGCAGTGCATGGAACTTTCTCTAGGATTGCCCACATGCTAGGCCATAAAGCAAGTCTCAGCAAATTCAAAAAAATTGAAATCATACCATGCATCTTCTCAGACCACAATGGAATGAAGCTGGAAGTCAGCAACTCAGGAATCTCTAGAACATATGCAGACACATGGAGACTAAACAACATGCTCCTGAATGAACAATGGGTCATTGGAGAAATCAAAAGAGAAATCAAAAAATTTCTGGAAACAAATGAAGATGACAATACAACATATCAAAACTTATGGGATACAGCAAAAAGCAATGTTAAGAGGAAAGTTTATAGCAACTGGTGCCTAAATCAAGAAATTGAAGAGGTACTAAATAAATGAGCTATCAATGCATCTCAAGGAGCTAGAAAAACCAAGCCCAAAACTAGTAGGAGAAAAGAAATAATTAGAGAAGAAATCAACAAAATTGAAACCAAAAAATACGAAAGATCAGCAAAGCAAAGAGCTGGTTTTTTAATAAATAGACAAAATTGACACACCATTGGCCCAACTAACCAAAAAAAGGAGAGAGAAGACCCAAATCAATAAAATTAGATGAAAAAGGAAATGTAACAATAGACAACACAAAAATAAAACGAATCATCAGAAATTAGTACAAAGAGCTGTATGCCAACAAATTGGGAAACATAGAAGAAATGGATAGATTTCTGGACACATACAACCTACCTAAATTGAGCCATGAAGTCATAGAAAACCTAAACAGACCCATAAATAGGACAGAAATTGAATCAGTTTTAAAGACCCTCCCAACAAAGAAAAGCCCAGGACTGGATGGCTTCACTGCTGAATTCTACCAGACATTTAAAGAAGAGCTAACTCCAGTTCTTCTCAAGTGATTCAAAAGAATTGAAAGGAAGGGAATCCTCCCACATTCTTTCAATGAAGCCAGCATCACCTTAATTCCTAAACCCAGAAAAGACGCAATAGAGAGAGGACTACAGACCAATTTCCTTGATGAATATAGATGCAAAAATCCTCAACAAAATTGTAGCCAATTGAATCCAACAACACATTAGAAAGATCATTCACCAAGTGGGATTTATTCCTGGTAAGCAGGGATGGTTCAACATTTGCAAATCAATCAATGTGATACACCACATTAACAAACTGAAGAGCAAAAACATATGATTATCTCACTAGATGCAGAGAAAGCATTTGACAAAATACAATACCATTTCATGATGAAAACTCTAAATAAATTGGATATAGGAGGACTATTCCTCAACACAGTCAAGGCAATTTATAACAAACCCATGGCCAGCATCCTACTGAATGGGGAAAAGTTGGAAGCATTCCCACGGAGATCTGGAACCAGACAAGGATGCCTGCTCTCACCATTGCTATTCAACACAATCCTGGACATTTTAGCCAGAGTCATTAGGCAAGAAAAAGAAATCAAAAGGATGCACATTGGGAAATAGGAAGTGCAACTATCCTTTTTTGCAGATGACATGATTCTATACATAGGGGATCCAAAAGAGTCCACCAAGAGACTATAGGAATTCATGGAAGAGCTTGGTAAAGTAGCAGGATATAAAATCAATACACAAAAATCAACAGCCTTTGTATACACAGACAATGCCATGGCTGAGAAAGAACTTCTAACTAAGATCAATCCAATTCACAGTAGCTACAAAAAAATTAAATACCTTGGAATCAATTTAGCCAAGAATCTCTATGATGAGAATTACAAAACATTAAATAAAGAAATAGAAGAAGATACCAAAAAATGGAAAAATCTTCCATGTTCATTGATTGGAAGAATCAATATCATCAAAATGTCTAGCTTCCGAAAGCAATTTACAGATTCAATGCAATACCAATCAAAATACCAATGACATTCTTCTCAGATTGAGAAAAAAATCATGCTGAAATTCATATAGAAACACTGGAGACCTCAAATAGCTAAAGCAATCTTACACAACAAAAACAAAGCCAGAGGCATCACAATGCCAGATTTCAAGACCTACTACAAGGCATTTACAATCAAAACAGCCTGGTACTGGTGCAAAAACATATGGATAGACCAATGGAACAGAATAGAAATGACAGAAATCAGTCCAAGCATCTACAACCAGCTTATCTTTGACCAAGCAGCTAAACAAATTCCTGGAGCAAGGACAGTCTCTTCAACAAATGGTGCTGGGAAAACTGGATTTCCACATGCAGAAGGATGAAGCAGGACCCCTACCTTACACCTTACATAAAAATCCACTCAACGTGGATTAAAGACCTAGATCTATGACCCAATACCATCAAATTACTAGAGAGCATTGAGTAAACCCTGCAAGACATTGGCACAGGCAAAGAGTTCTTGGAAAAGACTCCAGAGGCACAGGCAATCAAAGCCAAAATTAACAAATCCAATTACGTCTAATTGAGATGCTTCTGTATTGCAAAAGAAACAGGAAAGTGAAGAGGCTGCCAACAGAATGTGAGAAATTATTTGTAAACTATGCAACTGATAAAGGAGTAATAACCAGAATATTAGAGAGATCAAGAAACTCCACAACAACAAAACAAACAACCCAGTTAATAAATGGGCAAAGGACTTAAACAGATATTTTTCAAAAGAGGAAATCCAAATGTCCAACAGACACATGAAAAATGCTTAGGAACACTAGCTGTCAGGGAGATGCAAATCAAAACCACAGTGAGGTTTCACCTCACCCCCATTAGAATGGTTTTCATACAGAAATCAACAAACAACAAATGCTGGCAAGGATGTGAGGAAAAAGGTACCCTAATTCACTGTTGGTTGGAATGTAAACTGGTAAAGCCACTATGGAAGACAGTATGGAGATACCTCAGAAATCTGAATATAGACCTACCATATGACCCAGCCATCCCACTCCTGGGAATTTACCCAAGAGAAATGAAATCAGCAAATAAAAGAGCTATCTGCACCCCCCATGTTTATTACAGCTCAATTCACAATAGTTATGACATGGAATCAGCCTAAATGCCCGTCACCTGAAGACTGGATAAAGAAATTATGGGATATGTACTCTGTGGAATACTACACAGTGGTAAAAAAACGTGAAGTCTGGTCATTTGCAACAAAATGAATGAATCTGGAAAACATCATACTTAATGAAATAAGCCAGTCCCGAAAAGACAAATACCAGATGTTCTTCCTAATCTGTGATAACAAATAGAGCACCTGAAAGGGAATCTGTAGAAGTGAAATTGACACTTCTTAGAAGCAATGACTTGAGCAGCCCTTGTCTTGACTGTTGAAGAACAGTTTGTTTTTTCTCTTCTTCATACTATTTGTGAACTCTTAACACAGAGTTACTCATATGTGTATAAAGTCAATTGAAAATAGATCTCAGTAAAAAGTAAGAGTGGGAATAAGAGAGGGAGGAGGAAGTTTGTAACTATAAAGCTGTATAGTTCTGCATACATTCCTACAGACTTCTTCTAAGGGTACAGTTTAAAAACTTGCCATGGGACCCCAAATCCCATTAAGCTAGGTGGTAAAGATGCCATCTTAAGTGTTAAAGTGACCATATTAAGTGTTTAAGTGATCATGTAGATAGGATTAAGTGCTAAAGGGATCATATAAATAACAACAAGTGTCTAGTAATAATAATAATAATAATAATAGATAGAATTAAAAAGGAGAGACTTCCAACATGGAAGCAGTCCACACAGCAGACTCATAGATTGACAATCTCTTTAAATATCACTGAGCTCAGAATCAGCCCTTAAGGCATTCTGGTCTGGCTGAAAAGCCCATGAGAGCATTTCAGGCAAAAAAATATCCTACATGAAGAACCTCTGTGAGGGAGACCCCAGTGGAAAGAAGGGGCCATCAGGGAAGTATATAGCTTTCTCTGAAGGGAGGAGAGAACTTCCATCTTGCATACGGTATTTTCTGAACACTGCGGATTCAAAAGGCTCCCATAGCCTTGGCAGCTCAGAGCCTCAGGTGGTCACTGATGTCATACATAAGAGTGTTAATTGCTAAATAAACAACAGGAGTCACTGTGCACTTACTTCTCATGCAGGACTTCTGTCCTCAATGAGTTGCATTATGAGAACTGTGAAACTTGTTCTCAGTGTGTGTGTGTGTAAGTTGTGAAATCTACTTAGTATAGAGTTGGTCTCCTGTGTATAAAGTTAATTAAAAATGAATCTTAATGGAGAATGGGACTGGGAATGGGAGAGGGAGGAGTAGGCGGGGTGAGAGTGGGTGGGAGGGTGGGTATGGTGGGAAGAATCCTTCTGCCGCTACACCTACATCACTGACACCAGAACTCCCGAGCACCCTGATTGGTCAGGGCCGGGTCCCGCGCCAGCTCCAGAACTGAAACTCATGAATCAACATATGGGGGACAGTGGGCAGGCAGTGCCTCCTGCCCCGCGGACGTCCACATCCAAGTCCCTGGAAGCTGGGAAAATGTCATGTTAAGTGACAAAGGGGACTTGAGGCTGCGAGTCAGCTGACCATCAAAGAGAGAGATGATCTTTGATTGGACGAGCCCACAGTGATCACAGGGATCCTTGAAAGTGGAGGAGGGAGGGCCCGGTGCTGTGGCATAGCGGGTAAAGCCACTGCCTGCAGTGCCAGCATCCCATATGGACGCCAGTTTGAGATCCAGCTGCTCCACTTCTGATCCAGCTCTCTGCTGTGGCCTGGGAAGGCAGTGGAAGATCCTGAAGAAGCTCCTGGCTCCTGACTTCGGATCAGCACAGCTCTGGCCATTGGCGGCCATCTGGGGAGTGAACCAGCAGATGGAAGACCTCTCTCTCTCTCTCTCTCTCTATGTGTGTGTGTAACTCTGACTTTCAAATAGATAAATAAATCTTAAAAAAAAAAATGAAAGAAAGAAGGTGGAGGAGGGAGACGGAGGAAGAGAGGAGGACTCCACCAGCCACGGTTGGCTTCGAAGGGGGCTGGGGGGCCAGCCCGGGAATGCAGGAAACTTCTAGAAGCAGGGAAAGGCCAAGGGCGGGACTCTGCCAGCACCTCCAGCAGGGACGCAGCCTGCTGATGCCTCGATTCCAGCCCAGTGAGACCCAAGGTGCACTTGTGGCCTTCAGAGCTGTGAGATCAGTGTGTGCTGTTCTCAGCCACTGGACTTGGGCAGCTTGTCACCGCAGCCCCAGGGAGTTACAGGCGAGAGCGAGACTACAAGCCCACCCCTGTGACACGTTGCATCCTGCTCCCTGCTGGCTTCTCCCGCTGCCCTCTCCACTCCGATCCAACCCAGGAAGGTGCTGGGGAGAGTCAAGGTGCAGGGGCAGCTCTGGCACCTGTGAAATGGGTCTGGGGCTGCAGGGGGAGCAAACAGATCCCTACATGGGTCGTGTGTGCATGTGTGCACAGCCTGGGGCTGCGAGTAAGCTCAGGAGACCCCGGGGGTGGTGACTCGGCAGGTGTGGCCCCCTGGGCTGGCCCAGAGAGCTGACAGCTCCAATACAGCCACCTCCCTCACCGCCAACACACACAGCCCACACTGCGGCCCATGCACCCTGGCCTGGCAGGGGCAGTCGAGACCCCAGATACCAGGCCAAGAACCCACCGACTCCGGGGTTGGATGCAGCCCAGGAGAGCGTAATCTGATCTCTTCGTTGGCTCTGACAAGGGAGGTGGCTTTCCCAGCATCTCAGCAAAGCCAGAACTCCCAAGGGCAAAGTGCAGGCCTGGGGAGAAGCTCAGGTGGGGCAGGGACTCCTGAGGGAGCTGACGGCCCTGTGTGCATGAGCACTGTGTGCTGAGTGCTGGCCGTTCTCACCTCACTCGTTACTCCTCACAACATGCTGGGGGGCTGTGCCCCAGTTTGTAGATGAAGAAACTGAGGCTCAACAAGAGAACTCTTTTTTAAGAATTTTATTTATTCATTCATTTATTTGAAAAGCAGAGAGAGGGAGAGACAGAGAGAAAGGTCTTCCATCTGCTGGTTCACTCCCCAGATGGCCACAACAGCCAGAGCTGGGCCAGGCTGGAGCCAGGAACCTGGAGCTCCCTCTGAGTCTCCTACGTTGTGGCAGGGGCCCTGGTATTTGGACTGTCACCTGCTGCCTTCTGGGGTGCAGGTTAGCAGGAACTGGACTCAGAAGCAGAGCCAGGACTTGGACATGAGATACGGGCAGGCCAAGCAGCGTCTTAACCGCCGTGCTGAGCGCGGTTCAACACTGCAGACTGATGTGGGTGGTGGTTGCACACCTGTATGCACATGGGAAAAGCGAGCTGTGCCTATAAGGCTGGTGCACTTTACTCTGTCAGTCGCACTACACTTTGTGTGAAATGCTGTGAAAAGGGCTCAGAGAGGCTTAGCAGCTGTTTCAAGATCACACAGCAGACGAGCTGCAAAGCTGGTGCACACAGCCACTCTTCTCACCACGTGGGCCTGTCACAGGTCAGCACACGGTGGCTCCTCCCATATCCCGCTCCAGTGTATGAACCCAGACCCAGGCAGTGACCGGGAGGCTCTGGAGAGAGGCCTGAGTCTGGACCATGGGCAGAAACAGCCGGACCGCAGTCCCCAGCCCTCAAACCCGGGAGAGGGCCAGGGTGGGCTGCAGGGATCCCACCTGCCCGGGGGCGGGGGTAGGGCGGCTTCAGCTGGGGCACACTCCTCCTCACCCACTGCCCTGTCCTCCCTGGGCAGCTCTGCTCGGGGCCCGTGTGGCTGCTTCCAAGGGTGCAGGCCCCGACCAGGGTCTTTGGTTGCAGGGCACACAGGTGTCACTCACTGTGCTGGGCTCTGGGGACAGGGATCCTCAGACACAGTGCCTGTCCTGGAGCAGCCCCCAGGGCACTGTGGGAGATGAGAGAGAAAGAGACAAGAGCGGGGGAGCCCGCAGCCTTCCCCACCCACAAAAGGTACCCCTCGTGCAGAGCAGAGTTGAATAAACACACAAATCCCTGCTGACAGCCGAGCGAGGGCGGCACCCGCACAGCTGCACGCGCCCCTGCACCCCAGATCTCTAGGAGCCTCCAAAGCTGCCACACCAGGCCCGGCTCCTCCCTTCCCCTGCACAAGCTCCCCACCTGCCCTGGGCTGGCAGCTCCGGGCCAGGCCTCCACAGCATAAGCAGGGCTGGAGGGGGTACCCCCAAGGCACCTCCTGCCTGGGGCGGCCGGGGTCCTCTGCGTGGGAGCATGTGCAGACCCGGCTCTTGAGCAATGGGCCTTGACGTGCACGAGAGCATTCCCCGTCAATGTGTCGTGACCACAGGGGTCACTTGGAAAGGGCGGGACAAATGGGTCATGGGAGAGAGCGGGGGCATGGTGAGAGCCCGTCCGTCTGCACAGCGCCTGCTGTATGCCAACAGGAGCCTGCGGACTCCATGAAGCTTCAACAGAATGGGCAGCAAGGGAGGCCCAGAGAGCCCCAGTGATCTGCCACAGGTCGCACAGCCACAGCGCGTCCACACACACTGAGCCCGCACAGCCGCCTGTCTGCGTCACGGGCTTCCTTCGACACACCCAGCCCCACACGGGTGGGCTCAGGGAGGCAGGGGGCTGGGTCCCGCCAAGTGCACTGAGCCGTTGGAGTTGGCGATGATGACAGAGCTGCCGTCTGCTGGGAGGGGTCACGGTCTGCAGATGCCACGGTCTGCTGGCTTTTCGAGCAGGGCAGACTAGGGAGGCCCACCTGGGCTTCAGAGGCTCGGGCCCAGGGTAGGCTGGGAGTTCTACCCAGGGGAGGCAGCAGCACAGCCAAGGCCCTCCCACTGGAGTGTGGGCACGAAGCCCATCAAAGCTTCTTTGCAGGCCGGAGGGTGGGTGGCAAGCTGGGTGAGGGGGCCGTGGGGCTGCAGGCCAAGGCAGCATCCTCAGCACCCTTGGACTAGCCAAGCAGGAGAGCCTGGCTCGGGAGCTCGGAGCCACCTCTGTGTGACCTTGGGCATCCGTAAGACGGGGCTGAGAAGGAGGGCTCCCTCCTGGGGTTGTCATGGCGACATGGAAGCCAGGGCCAGGCTGGGGTGAGTGGGTCTGGCCCCTGAGTCTCCGTGTCCCTGAGTCGCTGGCCACATTGTGCCCTTTGCCCCCATGAGTACTAAGCAGGAGGGGCGGAGCAAGACTGGCCAGGTCGCCCGCAGGACCAGGGCAAGGAGAGGACACCCATGCCACAGGGCAGGAGCACAGGTGGCCCCTTTCGGGATGTGGAGAGTGGTGCAGAGGGGGCAGGTGCTCACTCCTGGGGCCTCGTGGGGGACCGTCTCCCCCATGTCACCTGCCCAGCTGGCTGAGGTTTGGCATAGCCCCAACAGGTCCCTGGATAACTTCCCTTTCAAAAGCAAAACTATGCCCAGGTCTTTCTCTCAGGATGGAGTCTGGGACCACACAGGTGTGTAGGTTCCCATTCCACTTTTCCCGCTTGATGCTGTGTGACCTTGGGTAACACCCACAATCTCTCAATGCTTCCGTTTCCTCACCTGTCACCCTCATAGGAAGGTGACTTGCGGGAGAGCTCCATGCCCAGAGACGCCGACTCCCTGGTCCCAACCCCCGGATGCCAGCTGAAGTGGCCGGGGCCCTGGAGTGGGCTGGAGGCCCGCGCAGAGCAGCCTCAGCCCCGATTTCTAGGAGCTCAGGGGTCCCTGTGGGCCCCGTGTGGGGCTGAGTGCAGGCTTTGTGGCGGTGTCTTCTTGTCGTTGTTGGAGGCGGGTGGTCACTTCAGGGGCGATCGTCACACTGTTCCCTCTGACGCCCTAGGGCTTTCAATTCCCCACAACTGAAGCTTTTTCCTGAATCACCTAGAATCATCTGGAAAACTGTGACCCACATGGATCGGCCTCAGCCAGACTGCACGGGCTGCCTTTGAGGACCTAGCTAGCTTTGCCTCCTATGGCGAGCTCGCGAGCAGGCTGTTCTCCCCCACAGGACACGCCTCCCTGGTCCTGACCCTATGCCTCTACCGATATCGCCGGAGGCGGTCCTGGCATCCCCTGCAAGCCCCTGCTGTGGGCTCGCGGCCGCTCTCCCCGGCTGCCCCTGAGCTGGGTGGTCTGCAGGTGGGCCGAGCCACAGGAATGTGCTGTCAGGGAAGACCACGCAGCAGGTGTCTGTGTGTGTGCCAGAGGTGAAACAGGGGCCAGGGGCTGGGAAGGAACCGCCTGACGCCTCACACCTGTGAGGAGGCCCAGACAGTGGATGACCCAGCCCCAACCCCAGTCAAGTTCAAAGGCTGAGAGAGACGGTGGGGGGAGGGGTGCAGATTGGACACTTGAACAGCAGGGCACAGAAGTTAAAGGTGTCATCAAGGGCTGGGATGACAGCTCCGCAGCTGTGCTTGAGCTGGAGCCCGGCCTGACGAGGCAGGTGGGGTCTCCATGGTGGGGGAGGGCAGCCCCGGGGAGAGCCCCCTGAATGCAGAGACCCCTGGGGCAGTGCGATAAAACCTGAGGAGCTGGGGAGCCTGGCATACCGGGATCAGGTTGGGGAAGGGGTTTGGCTGGGTGCAGTGCTGCACAGAGGCCCCTGGCCCACTGGTACCCGCAACCTCAGCGGGGACACCCCTTCTCCCAGCCCCTCCCTCCCCTCAGGAGTAATAGTGCCATCCCTCCCACCCCCCAGGGTGTTAGGAGCAGGGGTGACAAATGGCCGGTGCTCAGCAGAGAGGAAATCACCTGTCTGAATCAGGCCCAGCCTGTAGCTCAGAATACAAGGGAACTGCAAAACATTTGTGGACAATGGGATGAAAAGGCATGCTTCTTTTGGAGAAAAAAAAAAATGAAATCCATGCATTGTTAGGTGTCGCTCCCCGTCTTCGTGGAGGAACGACACAGGACCCTGCGCTGTTCTTTTGTCTGCTCGGCCCTCCCCGGGTTTGCTGCTGGTTCTTCCCGGGGTTGGCTACCGTCCCTTCCACCTCCGTGGAAGGGCGGTTCCCCCTGGCCACTTTCCCCACTTCCGCGGGGGAGCGGCACACCGCCGGCCGGCTCTCTCGGGGGCTGCACAGGTGTTCCTTCAGGTAGATGTTCCCCTTAGATGTTCCTGGTGCATGCCGTCTCTCTCCTCCTTTATAGTCCTCTTCCACCAATCCCAACTCTGCTACCCACACGCCGAGTACGCTGCTCTCCTCCAATCAGGAGCAGCTCCTGCAGCTTGTCAAGTTGGTGAGAGGCAGCTGTGTAGAAGCTGTTTCCTCCTCTCCCAGCGCCATATTGTGGGAGAGCAGATGCATAGAATAAGTCTTAATTCCAGTAACTTAGTCTAGTCTGAGTTGCTCCCAGTTGCTCCCCACAGTTAGGGTCTTCCAGAAGTTCAAGAGAGAAATGGGTATCATTGGAAGACTTTGCATGGATTTCAATTTTTTTTTTGCACCAAAATAAACAGTAAAGAATGATTTAAGAGACATAAAAGAGAGGGAGAGAACTCCCATCCACTGATCCACAACCCCGAATGCTTGCAACCAGGAACTCAATCCGGGTCTCCCACGTGGGTGGCAGGGACCCAGCCTCTTGAACCTTCACCACGGCCTCCCAGGGTGTGCATTAGCAGGAAGCTGGAATCCGGAGCAGAGCCCGGATGCATTGTGATGTGGAATGCAGGTGTCTTTAACGGCTGCACCAAATGCCCATCTTCTAATCCCAGTTCCCAGGGCCTTTTGCAGGCCCCTCGTCCTCCAAGTGGGAGCTGCCCTCAGGGAGCAGTGACAAAGTGCCCAGCATTCATTCTGAGCTTTGCAGGCCCTAGGGCTGGATCCTCAGGGTGCCTGCACCACGGAGGGGCTCCCACGATCCCCGCTTTCCGCCGGGAGGGTACTGAGGCCAGGGAGGCTGAGGACATCTCCAGGTTGCAAACACAGTGTGTGATGGTGAGCTCGTCCTGTGGCCCCCTGTACCCCGCAGTCTGCCTCCTGGACTGCTGCGGGCCTCACTGCTCCTGTGGGCAGAGGCTCCGTCCACGCCCTCCTGCTAGCCCACCAGGGCAGGGAGACCCTGGGCAGCCTAGGCCCCCACGGAGAGCTGAGGGCCCGGCTGAGGTTGCCTGTGCCCTGGAGAAGAGGGAGGTGGAAGCAGCGGGGGCTGGGCCATCAGCACGGGGGCCCAGGCAGCCAAACCTCCCCTGCTCATCATCTGGGGTGAGCAGAAGAAAGGGTGCCAGGGGCTGGGGACTTGGGGTCTGCAGGGTGGCCCGGGCAAGCCCCACAGCCTCTCAGTGCCTCCATTTCCGCCCAGCTGATGGCAGGGGCGTCCAGCGCGAGGACCTGTGGGCAGCGCCCCACGCAGCGCCTCCTCCTCCCCCTGCTGCTGCTGTTGTTGCTATGTGAGCACAGGGTGCAGGTGTGGCTGTCCTGGTCCGCTCAGATAAGAGGGCTTTGCTCCAAAACAGGATGGCAGAGGCACCCCCGAGGGATGGCTGGAGTCAGTGGGCGCAGTCAGGCGGCCGGCAAAACAATACGATGCAGCCGCATCTTCCTGCGTGGGCAGGGTAGGGGGATGGGGCCTGGCTCGGGGACTCTGGAAACTCTCTGGGAAAGCTAAGCGTGACCCCAGCCTCGCCCAGCTTGGAGCTCTGGGCTGGGGGTGGGGACGCCAGTGCATGGGCAGTGACCTTGCTGGGCCGCACTGAGATGGCCCCTGCCCTGCCCCATGGGACTTGAGGATTTCCATGTGTCCCACTCCTGTGCGATGGACACCGTCGCCCAGACCTTGCCACGTCCTCCCCAGGTTCCCAACACATCTCTCTCCTTCCAGAGGGGTGCAGACATCACCCCAAAGAGGGGCCCCCAAGGACAGACCTCTGCAGACGCCTGGCAGAGGGAGTGCCCAAGGAAGCTTCACCGAGGGCGAACTGCAGGTGCGGAGAATGGCGTGGGCACCATCGTGTCCTGGGCTGGCTCAACAGCTGAGACGTGGTGAGGACACAGTGGACAGGAGTGGGGCTGGAGGGGGCCAGAGCGGGCTGGAGAGGGCCTCTGGGGCAGACGGTGAGGCTTTGGGAGAGCTGCACTCTGTGTGCAGCGTGGAGGCCACGGTGCAGGGCCCTGCAGAAGGCAGAGCTGAGGGTGCCAGCTGGGAGGGTGCGGCTGGGAGGTCAGGGTGGTGTGTTCCAAAGCCTCGGCCACAGGGTGCTCACCTTGCTGGGCTGGAGGTCCCATCACAGGCGGGGGTGGGGTGTGGACAGGAAGGATCTGGGGTCCACAGCCTGGGCACATCGCTACTACCCTCCCCATGACAAGCCTGGCCGGTGTGCAGCTAGCCGAGAGCCCCCTTACTCTGTGCAGACACAGCCCCTGCCCTGCCTCTCCTACGAGGCCCAGTAACTGCTCTCCCTCTCCCCAGACTCCTCCTGCCCCAGCCCCTCCCCCAGTGTTCCCAGGGTTCAGACCAAGGACACCTCTTCCAGGCAGCCTCCTGGAGCCTGCCCACCAGGGCTTCCCCACCATGACCACACTGTCCAGCACCGTCTGAACCAACACTCCTCACCCCACGTGTGCTGCAACTCCTGGGTGTGACTGCTGACGCTGTCGTGTGCTCTGGGATGGTCACATGTGTGGGCTGGGTGTGGGGTGGAGTGATGAGAACGGGCACGTGTGTCTAAGAGACCGTGGGGTGTGCTGTGGACTGCGTGCGTCCCCCAACAAGCATGTGCTGGGCGGTGATTGGGCCATGCGGGAGCGATCGCACAGGTGCATTGGCCCCCCAGTGGCTGCCTTAGCAAAGGATGGCTGTGGCCCCCAGCCTTGCTCTTCTCACCCCTCCCTTTGTTCTTCTGCCTTCGGATGGGTGATGGCACAGCTGGAAGGCCCCTACCAGACTCCAGCCCCTCAACCTCCAGAACCGTAAGGCGTGTGGGGTGCCCCGTCCACGGCACAGAATGAGCTGAGATGGTGGCCACTCAGAATCCTCGGGAAGCAGTTGCTTGCTTCTACCCCAAAACGGGCAGCTCTGTGTCAGAGACCCACTGGGGACAACCAGCAGGACCCCAGCAGCCACTCCCCTGGGCACCGTGCCAGCATAGGGTGCAGCTCTGCCACCATCCAATGACAAGGCCGTGGGGAGGGGGCACTGCACCTGCTGTGGCCTGGGGCTGCCATGTGAGGCATCGCGGGAAGCCCTCACACAGCTGTCAGAGGGGCAGGAGGGAGGGTCAGTCATCGAAGTGTCCAAAGGGACAGCCCATGTGGTACCGAGCAGTCCCCGAATCGGGGTGCGTGTCCCAGGGGTGCTGACTGACTGTGGGCAAGTCGTGCGTCTCTGAATCTCAGTTTGCCAGTCTGTGGATGGCGTCCCAGTCACCGCTGAGTCCATCTGCGGGCTGCTGGAGCCTGCTCAGACTGCAGCGGTCATCACCCACGGCCTCCTGTGAGCACCCTCCAGGTACTGCATGTGCTTGGTGCCCACGGGGCCTGGGGAGAAGGGAGGCCACGTCCTGACTGGCCTGTGAGTCCATCTGAGCCACCTGCACCCCAGGGCTTCACCCGGCCGTGCCCAGCCCTGCCCCTCCCTACCCTACCCTGTGTGTCCCAGAAGCCCCAGTCCTCTGGGCCCTTATTGTTCACAGGGTTCCTCCTCCAGGAAGGCCTCCCTGCCTGCAGTGCAAAAGACAATGCACACTCCATTTCAAGTAGCCTGTAGCCCCCACTGTGCCCTCAGCCTCCTACAAAGGGACTTCTAGAGCTGGGGGTCCATCTATTTATTTTATTTTATTTTATTTTATTTTATTTTATTTTATTTTATTTTATTTGAAAGTGTTACAGAGACAGAGACAGAGAGAGGTCATCCATCCACTGGAAGACATCACTCCCCCAAATGGATGCAAGCACCAGGGCTGAGCCAATCTGAAGCCAGGAGGCAGGAATTTCTTCTAGGTCTCCCATGTGGGTGCCAGGGCCCAAGGACTTGGGCCATCTTCTACTGCTTTCCCAGGTGCATTAGCAGGGAACTAGATTGGCAGTGGAGCAGCCGGGACTTGAACCAACTGGTGTCCATATGGGATGCTGGTGCTGCAGGCTGGGGCTTTAACCCACTGCGCCATAGCACTGGTTGGGGGTCTGTCTTTGCAGAGGGGCCAGGCTACATGCGTCTCCCAGCTCAGCCACCTCTGAAGGTCTTGCAGCCAGCAGTACTGAGGGGAGCTCCAGTCGGTGGAGGGTGCGGCGAGGAGGGCCTGACCAACTTGAATGAGCTCTGCTCGGTGGGACTCGGGGTCAGGCTCTCCCCTGGACCTGCTGGGCAGTCCCGGTTAAGCACTGCCCTCTTGGGACCTCCACTGCACCTTCTGTAAATCGAGGGTGAGACAGCAGGTGTGGCAGGCATGAACACAATCTCTCCAGTCCGGCACCTGGGCAGCTCCGGGCTTTGAGCCGGGCAGGTCACTGGGCCTCTCCACACCTCGGTTTCTCCTCTGCCCAAAGGGGATGATGCCAGCTCTGACTCACAGGTGGTTGTGGGGTTCCCTGTCCCAGTGCTATAGACCTTGCATTTGTGTCTCCTATGCTGGAACCCTAACCCCTCCGGGTGACGGTAGGGGGCGGGGCCCTTGGAAGGTGAGGAGGGTCTGAGGGCAGGGCCTCATGGGGGAGACAGGAGAGAGGTGCTTTGCTCTCCGCCCTCTGCTCACTGCCAGGTGAGGACACAGCAAGAAGACGTCCCCTGCACCTGACACCCAATCTGCTGACACCTTGACCCGAGCCAGTGGAAACCCCCAGCCCATGGGGCTTGTCTAGTGCAACCCGAGCTGATTACGACTCCCACCCTGTGCAGGGCTGGTGAAGGACACCCCTGGCAGCTCTGTGGGAGCACGGGCACAGGGCTGGGCCTGGGCATGGGACCTTAAAGGGATAGATGGGCCGGACTTGCTTGCTGGGTGCAGCTGGAGAGCTAGGGCTGATGGGCATTGCAGGAAGGGGGATGGGCAGGAAGAGCTGAGGCTGGGAGCCCAGGGAGGCCTGGAGTGATGGCAGGGAGGTAATAGGGGTGGAATCCCCGAGCTCCTCGGGCTCTGGGCTGTGCCTCTTCCACCCCCTCCTGGCACCTGCACACCTTACCCTAGGCAATCAACCTCCTCCTCACTGATCTCACCCATCTCAAGTGCCGGTCACGGGCCTTTGTTTGCAGCACTGCGTGGCCACCAGCTGTACCTGTGCATCGCCCAGGCCCGTCTGGCATCCCTGTGCACCCCTGCCCACAGCCCCCTCCTGCAGGGTTTCCCACCTTGGCCATGCCCGTCTGGCTGCTGGCAGCCTGAGCCTGCATCTGCTCTCCCCTCAGCCCTCCCTGCAGGAGCCCCACGGGCTAAACTGACTCCCACTCTCGGCCATTGTGAGGGCTGGGAGGGTCTTCCCACTGGGCTGTGGGTCCCCGAGGGTGAGGGCCCTCCCACCCTCCCACCCCTCCCACCTCCCAGGCTGGGCTGGGCAGGGCTGCTCCTGGCAGGCCTTCTGTTGAGAGTCAGGACCAAGACAGAACAAGAGGCTTGGCACCTGCCCTTCCTGCCAGCCCAGACCAACTCCCCAGCCCCTTCACTGCCTCCTTAGAGCTCCCTGCAGCCTGAGAGCCACAGTCCCAGAAGGCCACGGCCCCACCTTCACCGTCCATGTCCTTCTACCGCCACCAAGAGCCACGTTGTGTGTCACCATCTCCCGATGCCCCTGCTGACCATTTGGCGGGGTGCTCCAAATGACCAACCAGTCAGCCCCCCAACCCTGCAGGCCCACCCCCACCCCAGGCCTGGAGCCCACGGACACAGGGCTGCATCTCCCGCTCCCAGCACGGGGCCCTCTGGTGGGTCCGGTGTTGACCAGCTGGACGGAAGGCGGCCGGAAGCTCGGATGAATGGCAGGATTGGAGGGACACTCCAGCCTCCACACGGCCCAGCCAGCTCCCCTGCTTCCCCCCTCCTTCTCCGCCTCCCAGCCAGGGAAGCGTGGGCCTTGCCCTCCCTTGCTGGCTCTGATTTGTGGGGTCCCCGAGGTGGTGAAAGGCCGCCTGCTCGGCCTGCGTGGACCTCTCGGAGTCCGCACGCCAGAGCAGCCCCTGGAGAGCCATCTCTCCGCAGCGGCAGGGAAGGGACACGGTCAGCTCATCTGTCAGCTCTGCCTGCTGGTCCGCACCTGACGCGCAGCTCCGGCCTCCCCGCCCGGCCGCCCGCCACGGCTTCGCCCCCTCGGAGCCCTTTTCCAGAGCCATCTGCTCCCCATGAGCAAAACCCGTTCATTTCCTTCTGAAAATACAAACCACTTCCTGGCTCTGCAGAGAACTGCCAGGTGCAATGGGCCGTGGGCTGAGGGCAGTCTGCAGCCCCTCCCCACCCGCTGCTGAGAGGTACCCCTCCCGACACCCTGAGCCCCACCCTTCAAAGCCCTGGGGCAGGCACAGAACTCGGCAGCCCCCACCCACCCACCCAATCACCCTCTCTGTGCTGGGCTGTCTGCATGGGGTCTGGAGAAGAGAAGCCAGGGGCTGGACCCCCAGATCTGGGGTCCTATGCGGACCCAGCCACTCCCGAGGCCACACACAGCCTAGAGGTTAGCCCCACTGCACTGGATTGGCCCTGGGCAAGGCCTGGGCACTCAGCCCTGGGTGCAGGTAGCAAGGCTGGGGGAGGAACAGAAGGCACAAGGTGCTTCTCCCTTTGAAGCCCCAGGCCAGCCTCTGGCAACAAGGTTGCTAATCCCCATCCCCAGGCTAAGGGAGCTACAGTGCTGCTGTGTTTCCCAAGCTGGGCCAGGAGTGAGGACGGGCGCCCCCAAGCACCCAGGGCCAGAGCCCTGAGGCCCTGGAGCCCAGGCTTCGCCTTGTACAGAGGGGGACACTGAAGCCCAGAGGAGCAAAAGCTTGTTCCGGGCCCCGCAATCAGCAGCAGCAGCTGGGGTGGGAGGGGCTGTCAAACCTCGGCTCGCTGGAGGTGAGCCCACGACCCTAGACAAACTGGAAAGAGGACGATGTGGCAGAGGGGAGCAGAGGTGGCGAGGATGAGGTCCAGGCAGGTGTGGGGGTAACGAAGAGGGGGCAGGTGCACATCTGCTCTCCGACCCCACCCTGGCTGCAGACACACACCGCGGAGAGCCTGCAGACCCAGCACCGCCACCCCCAAGCCTGCTCCTCTCCTCTCACCGCGGAAGCCCAGCCAGAGGGGCGCCTCCCTCCCTCCCTCCCCACACGGAACCTGTCCATGCCAATGAAAACCTCTCAGGTGAGGAGGTGGCGCCCCAGGGACTCCCAGCGGGGCGAGGAGGAGAAGTGGGTACACACGCTTTGGAAGAGTGTGCAGTTAAAGCCGGACGCCCCCGTGAGCCAGCAAGCTGTCTGCTCTCTCAGGGGTGCTACCTCCAGAGGTGTGCTGGTAGATGTTTAACAAACAGCGCTCAGGAAAGCCACAGCCCCGCTTCGTAGCATTTGCTGGTTTCTCTGGAGTAAATATTCCCTCTGTGGCCCAAAGTCACACACTACCAAGGTCATGTACACCACTGAGGGTAGAGCTGGGGAGATGCAAGCGCTGCAGCACAGCCCCGAATCTGTCCCCTAGAAGCGTGCGAGTGCACACCAGTAGTGCATGCACTGGGTCCTACATGCCCACTGCAGCAGACAGGCCGTCCCTGTGGTCTCTTCATCCACTGCACAGCCGCTGCTGGACACGCAGCGAGCGGTGTAGGCCCCAGACGCCAACCCTGCATGGCACACCCGGAACTGAGCCGTCCGAAGGCTGCACGGGAAGGTTATGTGGGCTCTGTCCTGTGTTGGGATTGCCTCCATGGCCACTTGGGTGTGGTCACAGTGAGGATTTGTGGAGGGGTTTGTTTATTTATTTTTGTGAGTTTTCCTGTATGGCTGCTATCCTGAAAGGCTAGTTTTCATTGGGGGAAAGACAGCCAGCTCTCGGCCGTCCTCCCCCATCCTCCACAGTCTTTGCCATGGTCAGTTCCCCACAGGAAGAGCAAACAGAGCCAGACTCCAGCTCCTGACTCCAGCTTCCCACCACTGCAGACCCTGGGAGGTGGCAGTGACAGCTCCACTGGTATCCCCGTGGGAGACCTGGATTGAGTTCCTGGTTCCTGGCTTCTGCCCTGGCTATGTCCTGGCCATTTTGGGATTTGGGGAAGTCAACCAGCAGATGAGAGTGCACCCCAAAATAAACTTTTAGACAGCAATGTTAAGGTACACTAGCACCTGAAATTCAGATTTCTCTGGTTGTCTGGGTGTCCTGGTTTTGACCTGACAACTCATCCCCCAGCACAAGGGGCTACAGAATCTTTTGTGAAAACAGGGTGGATACGCATTGCCATGGACTCTTGAAAGCCCCTCCATGTCCAATGCCAGCCTCCCTAGAGCTGTCACGAGGGCTAATCTGGTCACTCCCCTCCCTTCTCCCAGCTCCCAATGGGACACAGGACCCACCCAACAGCTCAGCGTGGTCTTCAATACTTTCCAAACCACAGCCCCCTCCAGTCTCCCTCCCACACAGTTTCCTACCAATCATTCATTCACTGAGTGCCAAGGCGCTCTCCCAGCCACGCTGTTCCCTGCAAGGGACTGGCATTGCACCTGCGCTGTCCCCCTCCCCCAGGAGCCCTGCTGTCGGTAGCTGGCTGATCCACCTGTCCCTCCCCACACTGCCTGCCCCCAGGCTGTGGGAGGGGCCCCTCTGGGTGTCCCTTTGTCCCAGTGCTGAGCACGCGGGTCTGTCACTGTCATTCCTGTGTCCACACCTGTCTTCCCACCAGACTGTGACCTCATCCTGGACACAGGCCAGGCCTGACTCATCTGGGGTCCCAACGCCGGCTCAGGGCCTGGAGCGGAGCTGGCACCGGGAGGGGAGGACTCGGTGATGAATGAGCCAGGGAGTGGAGCCTGGAGTTGTGGGCAGGCTCCGCTGTCAGCTTCTTGCCAGTGGCTGCCCTTAGGAGCCAGCGAGCAGCAGGCAGGCAGAGCAGCACTGAGAAGGCTCCGTCTCTGTCTTTGAGGAGGACCCAGGGCCTTGCAGCGGCCGGGGGCCCAGCGGCCGGGGGCCCAGCGCTCTACCTCTGTGGCTGCCTCAGTGGGCCCCTGCTCCCTGCCCTCCTCAGCCCCCCTCTCAGATCTGGGCTGCAGCCAGGGAGCCCGCACCTCGCTCTTCTCCGCCCTGCAACCGGCCTCACGCTCCAGCGCCTGCGGCTCCGCGGGGTGAAGCTGACTGCAGCAGAGGTGAAGCCCCGGGTGCATTAATGGAGCCCGTGTTTACCCAGGCTGAGCCCATAAAATGCCTGGAGCGGAACTGAGCCCGGCTTAGAGCTCTGAGGCATTGTCCGTTCCGGCGGCTGAGCTTCGGAATGGACCACCCGGGTGGGCATCTCATTGCCTGGACTCCTCGGAGAACTCCCAAGGGAAGCTTGGGAATGCCTGGGAGCCGAGGAGTGGACAGAGCGGGCAAGGACGGGTTGTAGGGCTGGGGACCTGCAGGTCAACCTACCCCCGCAGGCTGCATGATGCCCCCAGAGCAGGAGCGCTTGGACTTTTCCTGCGGGCACCAGCGCCAGGTGCACCAGGCACCTAAAGCCCAGAGCGCATGTGCACCAATGCCAATTAGACACGATGTGGCCCTGCCGCCCCAGCCCAGAGCGATGGCGTGCCCTGTCCCCACACCTTTGCTGAGCTCTGTCCTGCAGCCTGGCCCTTCTCAGAGCGCCTCTCCCGTGCCCTGCCCTGTCTGAGCCCAGGCAAGCAGCAGACTTGCAGGGAAGACAGCCGGGTGCCCAGGGAGTTAGACGACAAGGCAGGAGTCTCTCCCTGCGCCGCCCTCTACCGCATCTCAGCAGCTTCCGGGGCGGGGGCCGGGGCCGGGGCCGGCATTAGTGCGGGCTCCAGGGTTCTCAGGGTCTGACCTCAACCCTGTGCTCCATCTTGTGCGTTCCCTCTCGGCCTCTCCGGACCTCAGAGGGTGACGGGTGATGCGCGGCCGCTGAGAAGCCTTGCCTGCGACCCACGGATGCCTGTATTGGGGACCCCTTCTCTGGGGTAGCCCTGCGCCCCCCGTGTGTTGTTGGAACATTTTGTCTGAGTTCCCCTCCGCCTCCCTTTCCCTGTTGGGGGGTGCCGAGTGCCTGAGGCGCAGGGTAGTTTAGCTCAGAGGGGCTGAGCTTAAGATGCAGTCACGGTGGGCTGGGCTCAGGGGTGATATTGACACGTCCCCCGGTCACTTAGGGGTGGCGCTGCTGGAGGAGCCGCTCCTGGAGTGAACGCCCCTGCCCACGTGCAGACTCACTTGGCGCCCTATCGGTGACCGGCTCTGCACGTGTGTGCGTGGTGAGAGAGAAACAGGGCCTGCCATACAGGGAGCTGGAAGCTAGACTGGAATATTCTTTCAGGCGGCAGATGTGCCAAAATTTAGGCAAAGGATTTGGACCTTATCAAGCCCGACATTCTCTTCTGTGCAGAATGGCACTGATGAGGCTGCCCGTATCATTTCAAGTTATCAATACGTCTCATTTTTTTCTTCATGGGAATCGTATGAAATGGAATTTACCGGAAGTTCTATATTTGTAGGGCACAAGCCTATAGCAACACCACAAACAGCAAGTGTATTTGTGTCTGAAGTTGTACGTTTTATGTGTCCAACTGTCAATAATAAAAAACTAGTTTTAGCCATTTGTATGAGAGCCAAGAGCGAATTCTCTTGCCAGTCTTTCTGTAAATACATCGACGTGTTATTGTAATCTGAGGAAGCAAATAAACAGCATGGAGTCTAAAATCGGAAGAAAAAAGTTATAGAGATATTTCTGGCACCTAAGAAAAAATATAATTTTTCTGAATTTGGTGATGTTTGTGGTGCTTGCTGGCTTTTAAAAACATGTAATTGATTGTGATTTTTCTCATTCTAAATATTCACTTTTTTTACTTGATTTTGTGACTTTTATGTTGGATTTTTCTTCAAGAGAGACCCCCCTAAAATTATGTTTCTGGACCCCCCACACTGGGTCGGACCCTGCCCAGCCCCAGCAGAGGTTGAGTGGGCGCTGGAGGTCTCAGATTTGGTTCTTATCCTAGCTAGGACATCAGGCAAGGCCCTGACCCCCGCCACCATGGAGCCCAACATCCCTGCTCCAGTTTGTAATTATAGATGCTCCTTGAGTTACGATGAGGTTACGTCCCGACGGACCCATCCGGAAATCAAAAATGCATTTAACGAACCTCAGCTGTGGACCTTAGCGACACGGGAGCCTAGCAACGTGGTCCAGCGCAGGGGATCAGCCTGGGGGATGGTGTGGCTGATGGAGAGCAGCCCTCCCTGCCCCGGCCCACATCCGGCGCCTTTTCTTAGCCCGGAGAAAGACCAAGATACACACTTGGAAGTGCGGTTTCCACTGAATGTGCATCACTCTCACACCACTGTCCAGTCAGATCCGGGAGCAAAGACAGTGTGGGTGCCGCCAGCCTCCGCCCCAAGCTCGCCCCAGCAGGGATGTGTGGGAGTGTTCCAGTGCCCAGTGCCCAGCGCAGCCAAGAAGGTGGAGGGAAGGCGGGCAGCGGAGGCTCCAAGCCCCCTCCCCTCCCTTCCCCCGGAGCACCGCCCCTTCACTCACTGGGCTTCTGCTGCAGAGTTGCTTCTCGAATGCTTCCTGCCTCCTGCAGGTTCTGGGAAGCCTGGGGCTGTGTCCCGGGCCCAGGTTCGGTGGGGAGAGCCTTCCAGCAGGCACCATGTGATCTAACCTCACCTCTTGCATCTTGTCTGCGCTGCTGGTCCTTTCTCCCTGTAAAAGCTGTGGCACGGTGGGCTAAGCCTCTGCCTGCAGTGCTGGCATCCCATAAGGGCACCGGTTTGTATCCTGGCTGCTCCTCTTCTGATCCAGCTCTCTGCTGTGGCCTGGAAAGCCATAGCAGAAGTGGAAGATGGCCCAGGTGCTTGGTCCCCTGCACCCTCGTGGGATACCGGGAAGACGTTCCTGGCTCCTGGCTTCAGATCAGCCCAGCTCCAGCTGCTGAGACCTCTGGAGGAGTGAACCAGAGAGGGAAGACCTCTCTGTCTCTCCCTTTCTCTGTAACTCTACCCTTCAAATAAATACATAAATCTTTTTTTTAATGTGGTTTTGTCCTATATGTGTCTGTAAAAGCCAAACTAGAAATACATTAATCTACGGGCCAACGCTGTGGTGCAGCGGGTTAACACCCCGGCCTGAAGCACCAGCATCCCATATGGGTGCCAGTTCTAGTCCTGGCTGCTCCTCTTCTGATCCAGCTCTCTGCTGTGGCCTGGGAAAGCAGTGGAAGATGGCCCAAGTCCTTGGGCCCCTGCACCCGCATGGGAGACCCAGAGGAAGCTCCTGGCTCCTGGCTTCGGATCAGTGCAGCTCCGGCCGTTGCGGCCAATTGTGGAGTGAATCAGTGGATAGAAGACCTCTCTCTGTCTCTACCTCTCTCTCTAACTCTTTCAAATAAATAAAATAAATCTTTAAAAAAATACATTAATCGAAGGGTTTAATAAAAGTGTGGAGAATGAAAGCTCGTCCCAGCACACATACGCCCCCGCCAGCAGCCTTCTTTCCCCACGGGAGGAGAGCGCCCAGGGCAGGGTTCTACCACCCTGCCCATTCACAGAGTGCTTACAGAAGGGGGGGGGGGGGCGTGGCAGCCCTTTGCTCACGCTCAGGGGCAGGGGCCCAGGAGTCAGGCCCACTGGGGTTCACGTGTGCCATGTGGCCTTGTGCAAGCCACTTCTCCTCAGCCAGGAAGGGGGATCCCTCCCTGGCCAGTGAGTGACGAATCGGTGGGATCCGGCCAGGCCTGCCACATGGGGCCTGTGCAAGACAGGGCTGCGGGTGGCTGGACTGGCCAGGAGGGTGGGGCCTCGGCACACAGCTCCCTGCCCAGGCCTGAGGCATCCTCTCAGCCCTGGGGCTCCTTTCCTCAGGGACTTGGACCCCAGAGGTCCAGCGTCCTTCCACCTCCCCCCCCCCCCCGCAGGCCACCTTCTCCACGCTGCCAGGCTCCTACAGCAGCATGTTCTGGGGCCTGCCTGCCACCACCAGCCTGCCTGCCTCATCCTGCTGGAGAGCCAGAAGCCCATGCATGTGGCCAGGAGCTCAGGGGAGTGGGATGCGGTCACAGTCTGTGGGTGTGCTCCCAAGGGATGCGCAGGCACCTCTGAAAGCTGCAGGTGCCCCGGGCTTCCGCGGATGACAGGAGATGATGGAAGGCCAGCGTTTAGAGGCCGTCTGCCATTCCTGAAACCATCTGCAGGCAGCCCCTGACCTCCCTGGGCTCCGCTTAGGGTTGTTTTTCACTTGCAATGGTGCAGAAGTGATACGCATTCAGCAGAAGGATTTTAATGCGATCTTTCCGCAGGCTAATGGCGTGCAGGACCGTGGTCGCTGGGGATGTCAGGTAGCCAGTCACGATCATGAGGGTGAGCAGCTACCTCCGCAGCGGGCTGCATTCCTGGGCGCGGGGGCTGGCAGGTGAGGCGGGTTCTGGGTAGCTATGGCTCACCACATTTTCTTTCTTTCTTTTTTATTTATTTGAAAGGCTGAGTTACAGCAAGGGAGACACAGAGACAGAGAGCCCTTACATCCTCTGGTTCACTTCCGAAATGGCCGCAGCAACCGGTGCAGAGCCAGGCTGAAACCAGGAGCCGGGAACTTCTTCTGGGTCTCCCACGTGGGAGCAGGGGCCCGAGCACTTGAGCCGTCTTCTGCCGCTTTCCCAAGTGCATTAGCAGGGAGCTGGATCATAAGAGGAACAGCCAGGACTTGAACCAGTGCCTATATGAGATGCCGACAATGCAGGCAACAGCTCAACCCACTGTGCCACAGCGCTGGCCCCAAGCTCACATTTTTCAACTCATCATGGGTCTGTCAGGTTATAACCCTGTCATTAGTTCAAGGAACATCTGAATATCATTAATTTCTCTAAATACTATCCCTATTTGTGGGCATTTAGGGAATGAACCAGCAGGTTGAAGTTCTGCTTCAAGTCCCCCGTCACTCGGGTGAGGTCACGGAAGGAGTCGGGGAGCAGGGCAGCGCTAGGCCTGCAACCCTGGCCCCCATCTGCCTGGGGCTCCAGCCCTTGGCTTCCCGGGGCCCTCTGAGCACTGTTCAGAGGAGCAGCCAGGTAGCAAGGGGGCGGGATTGGAGAAGGAACTGACCATCAGCCCCAGGCCAGCTTCCAGAGGACATAGCCAGGGGATTATATCCCAGGCTGCACCCACGCTGGGCTCGCAAACTCGAGGGCACTTCCCAAACCTCGTGGAAAACTGGGAGTGCACCTGGGCCGGCCAGCCAGCCAACTGCTGAGGCCCCGTCTGACTGCCAGCAGAAGTGGGGGCCTGTGGAGAGCTCAGGGCCAGCCATGGCCTCCCCACCCCCTCATGTCAGCCAAGCGCTTTCGGGCAGGGCGGCTCCCCTGGGTGCCCTCACACATCTGCAACTCCAGCTGTGCCGACCCCCACATAACTCCCATTTCTGTCCCCCACCACTAAAAGCAGGTTCACTCCTTTTACATGTGGGGGCGGGGAGAGGACCTCAGTTTGGGGTACTGTTTCTTTCATTTAAGATTTATTTATTTTTGCCGGCGCCGCGGCTCACTAGGCTAATCCTCCACCTAGCGGCGCCGGCACACCGGGTTCTAGTCCCGGTTGGGGCGCCGGATTCTGTCCCGGTTGCCCCTCTTCCAGGCCAGCTCTTTGCTGTGGCCAGGGAGTGCAGTGGAGGATGGCCCAAGTGCTTGGGCCCTGCACCCCATGGGAGACCAGGAAAAGCACCTGGCTCCTGGCTCCTGCCATCGGATCAGCGCGGTGCGCCGGCCACAGCGCGCCGGCCGCGGCCATTGGAGGGTGAACCAATGGCAAAGGAAGACCTTTCTCTCTGTCTCTCTCTCACTGTCCACTCTGCCTGTTAAAAAAAAAAAATAAAATAAAAAGATTTATTTATTTCTTTGAAACTCAGTTACAAAGACGGAGAGGGAGGCGCAGAGATGTTCCATCCCCTGGTTCACTCCCCAAATGGCCGCAATGAAGGCAGGAGCCAGGAGCTTCTTCCAGGTCTCCCACATGGGTGCAGTGGGCCATCTTCATTGCTCTCCTTGCTACCATTAGCAGGGAGCTGGGTCGGAAGTAGAGCAGCTGAAATGCAAACCAGCACCCATATGGGATGCTGGCATAGCAGGCGGTGCTTTACTGGATACCACTTCTTAGGTGTGGAGCCTCCCTCTGTAGTTGGGATGGGGGGTGCCTGGGACAGCCCAGGGACTTCCTTCTTCTCTCCCCTCCATCCTCCCAGCGCCACCTCGCTCTTCAAGCTCCATCCCCTCTCTGAGCCTGTTTCGTCTCAGGCAAGATAAGAACAAAGACTAGTTTACAAAATCAAACCAAACCAAAGTTATCCACAAAGGAATGAGCCCGCACCTGCAGTGGGGAGCGTGAGGGCTGGCGGAGCCCGGAAGCTGTGGCTTTGCCAACGCTGCCTCCGGAGGGTTTCCGCTTTGGTCCCGGCCTGGGGGACGCGGGGGCTCTGAGGTGGGGGACGCGGGGGCTCTGAGGGCTTCCAACCCAGTGTGCTTTGACGGCCCTGTGAAGCCAGCAGCCCCACCGTCGCTCTGAGGGGTTTGCAGACTCCTGAGCCCTGGCCCCCTGAGCTCTCTGGAGAACAAGCCACAGAGCTCCAAACCAAGGCCGGGATGCCGGGCCCGCTCCTGCGTCTTCCGTCTGCCTGGCTGCCCCGGAGCGCTACGCTTGTGGAAGGCAGCCAGAGCCCCTCTCCCGCTGGCCCCCTGTGACCCCTCAGCGTGGGGCACCTGCTGAGCAGTCTGGCAGCCCGGCCCCACTGTGACTCCTGTGCCTGCCTGCAGCCTCATGGCGTCACAGAGCCACACCCCGCTCTTGTCTGCAGTGAGCACACGCGGGGTTCGAGCCAGATGAGGGGACCGGCGAGGGCAGTTATTCTGTGCCTGCTTCCACCTCCAGACAAGGCGGGGCTGTCGCCCACCCACAAGACAGGCGCATCTCTCCAGGGCCAACCCCGGCGCAGCTCCCTTCCTTCTTGTTGCGAGGGACTTTCATGAGAAACCTCTGGGCCCCTCTCTGGGCCTGTGATCTCCTTCCAGATCCTTCAGCCGCAGTCTCACAGGTAACATCACTGCTGTCACTGCTCGGACGGAATGACAGTGCCAGCCAGCGTCGCTGGAGCACTCACTCCCCGTATGCTGCATGCGACACGTTACCTCCTGGCCGAGGGTCCTCGCGTGAGCCATGAGCAGGGACTGAGGGACCCAGCAAATGTGGCAATGAGAGGGTCTGGGTGTGCACACAGCGCCAGGGCAAGAGTGCTGCTTGAGCTCTGGGCACCTGCTGCTTTCCCATCACAGGGAAGGAGGCGACATGGGGACCCCTGTGCAGTCACCTGCAGTGCCGTTCTGACCACGCAGGCGTGGGGTGAGGGCTGTTTCCCAGGTCTCTGTGGCAGCAGTGGGATGCAGTCCTCGGTCCCATCCCCAGTGTCCTGAATTGGATTGCCTGCAGTTAAACAGAATTTCTAGACCTGAAGGAGTCCTGCCCGGATACGGGGGTCATTCAGACGCTGGATTAGGCACCTTGAGCAAGTCGTGGGATTTCTCTGAACGTGCACGCTTGGACCTGTAGTCTGTTGAGTCCAGGGATGAACGTGTGTTTGACCTGTGTATGGGGCAGGCTGGACTCGGCGGTGTGCAAAGAAAAGCAACTTTATTCCCTGCCGTCTCTCACACCTGTGCTGTTGGATCTTCCTCCTCCCCCAGGGACCCAGGGCCCCCGGCATGCCCACCTGCGTTCACTGTTCAGCGACAATCTCACTGTCAGAGGGCGACAGGTGCTCCCAGGGCTGCTGGACCTGGGGGTGGTGGGGCTCCCCTCAGAGTCTAAGTGCCAGCCTCCTCTCTCGGGGAGCAGCTGGGCTTGCCATGACCGCTCTTTGAGGAGAATCTCTGAGCTGTAATTCGTTGGCACAGGTGACGTCTTCACATCTCTCCAGCCCCGGTTGATGTCTGTAATTTTCCTTTTAACCCCATGAGCCAGTTGCTGTTGGGGCACCGACCCTGGCAGATAGCAGGCGATTTGGGCCAGTCCTTGCTAAGCGACCTGAGAGCATCGTGGGCGTGGAGGTCCATGTGGCTGCAGCAGGAGGAAGCGGCTTTGGAACCGGGAAGGCACCAACTTGAGGCTCAGATCTGCTTTGTTCGCCGTGGACAGGGAGGAGGTCACTGGACAAGGCTGAACCTCAGACTCTGTGCAAAACGGAGCTGTGGCTCTTACTTCCCAGGGCTGTGAGGGTTCCATGCAGGAGGGTGGCCCAGCCCCAGCCCCGTGGCTGGCAGAGGTCAGGGCAGGTGGAACTGGCAAGGGGCCTGGCCCACAAGTGTGGGCCACTCCACAGCGCCCACGTGGACCCACAGAAAACTTGCCACACTTCAGCAGGCCAGGAGAGACCCTGCAGCCCCCTCCCCTCCCCTCCAGCTGCAAACCTTTCAGGTGTAGACTGGACACACATCCCTCTGTCCCCAGACTCCAGGGGTTGCCATGGTGAAAGACTAGGCCTCTCTTTCCAGTCCCTGCCTCATCTCACAGCTGGGCTGGCTTGGGGGGGGTGTCCAGCCCTCTTCCTGTCCTGCACGGTGTGAGGTGCTGGGCATCTGGAGCGCAGGAAAGGGCCCAGCACTCACACCAAGCAGGCGTCCCGAAAGAGTTCCAGACGCTTCTCCTCCTAAAGCAAGGGGAGCTGGGGGCGCGAGGGAGGAAGTGAAAGAGCAGAAACCAGCAGCACACAAACCATCAGGCAGAGCGTGGCCTCCGCAGGAGACGGACGTAAAGCCGGGCATTGGGAGGGATTCGTTTTTAATTAAAAAGCAATCGAGGCGCAGATATAAAGTATCGTGACACTAATGGGCCAGGAAATCTGGAACCTTAAATCACAGCAATTTCTCCCCAGAGGCCAGGCCTGGGACCCCAGGATTAGACGGGGGGCTTGGCGTGTGCCAAGGCAGGAAGTGACGCGGGGCCAGGCAGATTCCTCCCCACTGCAGCACTCAGGGAGCTGGGGCTGAGAGCTCAGGGACTCCAGGGCCCGCGGGGCACTAACGTCTCTCAGATGGGGAAACTGAGGCTGAGAGAGAGGTGTGAGCTGCCTAGGTGGGTGCACACAGCGTGGGGGCAATGCTGGCACCGGAAGCTGAGCTGGAGGGCCTCTCCCACTGGGGCCTGGTGACCGCACCTGGGCATGGAGGGCGTGCCTATGGCCCCTGCTGCCAGGGCCACCGAGCCCAGAGACTCGAGTTTCTGCAGGGCTGCTGGGAGTCGCGGGGCCCTCTGCAGAGGCCTCCAGGCCCGACAAGCTGTGAGTCCGCAAGTCTGTCATCCTGCCGCCCCACCCTGCGAAGGGAGCGAGTGACGGCAGAAGGTGACCCGCAGGGTGGGGCGGGTGATGAATGGGGAGACAGGAAACATTTTGAGCTCCCAAGGAAAAACTAACAGCGCTCCCAGCCTCGGGGGGGTCCCTCTGTGCCCCCTAATTCTCTGGATTTCCCTCCTCACGGCTGGCCTGAGCCAAAAGTCAGACACTTCATTCATTCATCCCGCAAGGATTTATTGCTTCCCTGGAATGCTCTTTCTCCTATAAATCTCCGGCGGCCTGAGAGCATCTAGCCCGAGTGGGTGGCTCCCCTGCTGCAGCCGAGCGAAGGAGGGGCTGCCACTCAGCCACTGACCTCTCTGGTCGCATCAGCAGGGACTCCGAGTCCACACCCAAGGAGGCGGCTCCCCGGGCTGTCCCCTGCTGACCAGATTCCTGGCCGGTGCTGAGCCGTGTGGGAATAGAACTTTGAGTGGAGCCAGATGTGAGCGGGCACGTGGCAGTTCTGGAACCCAGAACACGCAGCCCAGCTAGACTGGAGAAGCAGACTCAAGGTCAGGGTTCCCCGCCTCCAAGGGTGTCCTGGGGCCGAGAGACTCACGTGTGTGGGGGAACTGTAGACCAGGATACCCCATGGCTGAGAAGACACGAGCCCAGCTGCCCCCAGCTCCTGTGACGCGGGTTCACGTCACCTGGCAGGTGCTGCCTCAGTGAGAAGAGTTTGCTTACTAGAAAGTTCTGCGTCTTTGTGGTGCCCCTTGCCAGGTCCACCTGCCCTGACCTCTGCCAGCCACAGGGCTGGTGCTGTGCCACCTTCCCGCGTCGAACCCTCACAGCCCGTTCTGCACACAGTCTGAGGCCCAGTGACCTCCACCAAGTCTTCAGCGAATAAAACGGAGCCGAGCCTCCAGCCGCCGCCTTCCTGGTTCCAAAGCCGTTTCTCCCTGCTGCAGCAGCACGGACGTCCAAGCCCCCGACGCTCTCTCGCGCTTGCCTAGCCCAGCGCACCACATGGGGAAGAGGGACACCTCTGCCTGCCTCCCTCGGCATCTCACAGCACAGCCAGAGTGCTTGTATAATTCCAGGCCTCACTCACCCCGAGAAGCCTGCCTGAGGCCCCCCCAGGGTGAGCCAGCTCAGCCTGGGCTCTCTGCTCCCCACCCTACCCTCCCTATACCACTCGCCCGCTGGCCCCTGGCCTCTCTGCTCACCTGGTGCTCAGAAAGGAATGCAAACAGGAGGCCAAGGTAGACCCCGAAAGATGTGAAGGTGACCTTGTGTGGTCCCCTGTGGTTACTGAGAGGAAACCGAGGCTTGGAGAAGGCACAGCAGAGGGACTGGGTGCCGAGCTCCAGGTCCCTGAGCTGTGAGATGACCTGATGGAATGGGGTGGGGGTGGTAGCCTGAGCTCAGGCACCCGGCTGGGGGCCCTGCCCAAGGGACCCTGCAGAGGCCGGCCCTCAGCTTCTGCCATCAATGTACAGTCCCCTCACAACTTGTAGGCCTCAGGGGTCGGGGAGGCGGGGTCCCCCACAGCCTCCTCTGTCTTCCTCCAATGGCTTTCAGAAACAGGCCTCGACCCCGGAATTCCTGAATGCCTGATGCAGGAGAGGCTACCGGGGTCCCTGACGCCAAGCCCCGTTTTTTGCACTGTGCTAGAGGGGAAGAGAGGGAAGCGAAGGCCAGGGGCTGAGCCGGGTCCTTCAGCCAGTGTGGGCTAGCCCACAGGGGACGTGGCACAGTCACAGCTGCCAAGCTGCACTCCGGTTACGGACCCCCCCCCATGCCACCCCCATGCCACGCCCTGGGGCGTGGGGATGATCAGATCCGCCCCTGCCCTCCTTCTGGTCCTTTCCTGGCAAGTACATGCAGTGACGACAAGAGGGGAAACAGCTGGTCTCCCGGAAGCAGGGACACAGCAAGTGCAAAGGCCCAGGGTAAACACCCAAGCAGTGGTGTGTACAGGGTGTAGGGTGCACACCCAGCCGGAAGGAAGAGAAGCAGAGGCTGGGTGGGTCGGGGCTCTGTGGGCTCCCCCCTGTGCCGAGCGAATGGTTTGAAAGCACCCTCCCTCCACATGGCTGGCTGGGGCGTGGCCCAACCCGTGCCCAAACCCACACCATGAAGAACCACGAAGTCCTTTGCCAAGGTCACCAGCCTGGATGGTCCCTGCCAGCACCCTCCCGAGCAGTGCGGGAACCATGTCCTTGGCAGACCTGCCAGGGCTCACCTTCTCTAACTAGAAGTGGCTTCCTGGAGTCTTTATGTAAGCAGGGTGGTTTTCTCCCGACCTGCACATCACACGGAGACAGACCTGGATCGCAGTCCTGGCCTTTCTCTAAGGAGCTCCGGCCCTGGCTTTCCTGCCACTACCCAGAGCTCCAGTGTGGCAGGGCCCAGGGGCCAAGGTGTGGGGGGTCAGGCTTGCCCCACCGCTGGCTGAGGGAGGGGCCGGAGCATAGAGTCCACATAAATTAATTTAATTGGGCCCTATTATCACTTTGCTCCAAGCCTGCAAGTCTAATCTAGCGTTGAAGTAATTCATAGGGTGTGAAGTGTCCTGGAGCCAAGACTCGCCTCTGCTCACGGAACAAACCTCTCCACGTTTGGCCCAGGCCCCGGGCCACTGCAGCCTGGCTGGGCAGAGGGGCTGTGTGGGAGCAGGGCGGGCGGGGGAACACCTTAAAATAGCGTCGTGCCTTGGCTGCCTCCCCTGACTTTCCCAGAATGAGGCCCCAACCCAAGCCCCAGCCCCCAGTGCACGCGCTCGGCCGCACAGGCACATGTCGGGGTGACACTGGGGCCTCCCGGAGCCCGAAGGTGGCTGAAGAGCTCCAGGAGGCCTAGCGGGATCCTGAAGTACCACGCCTCTCTGTGCCTCAGTTTCCCTTGTTACAAAATGTCCTGGCTTCTCCCTTTAGTAGCTACGGGACCTTGGGCAAGTAATTAAGTTTCTCTAAGACTCAGCTGCCTCATCTGTGAAAGTGGATTGGACTTGCAAGCTCAGAGCAAAGTGACAATGACTATCGATGAGAATCTTAAAAAAAAAAGATTATTTATTTGCAAAGCAGAGTTATACAGAGAGAGAGGGGGAGACAGAGAGAGAGAGGTCTTTCATCTGCTGGTTCACTCCCCAAATGGCCATAAAGGCCGGAGCTCAACAATCCAAAGCCAAGAGCCAGGAGCTTCCTCCCGTCTCCCACATGGGTAGAGGGGCCCACACACTTGGGCCATCTTCCACCGCTTTCCCAGGTGCATTAGCAGGGAGCTGAATCAGAAGTGGAGCAGCTGGGGCACAAATGGGCACCCATATGGGATGCTGGCACCGTAGGCAGAGGCCTAACCTACTATGCCATAGCGCTGGCCCATTGAGAATCTAATAATGACTTTCCAGTGTTCTTGGAAAGATGAAATTAGTTAACATGTGTAAAATGATTAGAACTGTGCCTAGCGTACAGCAAGCATTCCGTAAGTGCTCACTCATTATTATCATGGGACTCAGATGGGATGGGGCAGGGAGCCCTCTTGAACTGGGATTGCTCAGGCCAAGGTACACACGGCAGCCGCACCGTCAGCCAGGCAGGAGAGAGCGCGATGGAGTGGTTCCCACGGAGGTTTGACCCAGGATCGGGGCACTTGAGAGCTGAGAGAATGCCAGTTGCCCAGCATAGTTGTTATGATTAGATTTACATAATTTATGGTGCAATTACTCAAACGCCAATGCCAAGCCCATTAAGCAATCAGGCACCATGAACCCAGCGGTTGAGCCCCAAACTGAAGGAGTGACATAGTCTTGGGGGCCCAGGGGCCCCTGGCCAGAGGGCAGGAGCAGGACACTCATGCGTGAATGTAAGGTGTGCACAGCACACCCATGGTGGGGGGGGGGGGGCAGGCAGGCCCCTTGTTAGGAAAAAGAAAAGGGCCACTGGCCTTCAGAGTCGGGGAGGCTGCTGATCCCTGGTCCACCCTGCACTACCGGGAGCCCTCCTGCGCCCCAGGCTAACTCCTGCCGGGGAGCCGACAGGCAGTGCCCATGAGCACCACTACTAGTATTAGCAGCCAGCTGACACGCGGGGACAGCGAGGGTTGGCAGGGCCCTGGCAAACATGAAGGGACAGCCAGAGGCTCCGGCTCCCTGTTTCAGGGACTATGGAACGCGAGTCTTGTCTTCTGGGGAAGTGGCTGGAAGTTAGGTGACCGGAGCAAGCCCCTTCAGCTCCCTGCACCCCAGCCCTCCCCATAGGAGCAATGGGAGTGACCGCCTCTCTCCCACTGGGCCACTGTGCAAACCAGACGTGGCCTGGCGCATGCTAGGCGTGCCCAGGAAGAGACAGCACCTGCACGCAGCCCCAGGGACACTCACGGGGCTCCTCTCTGGATCCCAGCCTCCTCACCCAACTGGGAACCTTGCTCATCCTGCAGCTGACAGCTACAGTGCCTGATGGTGGGGAGGCAGCGGATGGCTCCAGCCCCCCCTCCCGCTTATTCTTTTCTCACAACACCCAGGCTTTCCTAGCTGGAAGGCTCCGTCAAACTCTACCTGGGGCTTCATGGTAGAGGCAGATGGAACCTGTCTCACCTCCCACACGCCTGCGAGTGTAGACCTGAGACGACCTGACAGGCCCCTCCAACCTCCCAAGGGCCGCTCGGACTCTGGAAAAGTGATGGTGGGTCCCACAGTCAGGGGATTCCCCCATCTCTCCCAACCCTCCCTCTGGAATGCTCCCTGCTCTCTGGGTTCCCACTGCCCACCACTGAGAAGCTGAGTATCACCATGCAAGTCACTGGGACTCTCCAAGCCTCGATGTCCTCATCTTTAAAATGGGCTAACAAGGGGCTGGCATTGTGGCATAGCAAGTAAAGCCACCCCCTACAATGCCAGCATCCCATATGGGTGCCGGTTCAAGTTCCAGCTGCTCCTCTTCTGATCCAGCTCCCTGCTAATGGCCTGGGAAAGCGGTAGAAGATGGCCCAAGTGTGTAGGTTTCTGCCACCCATGTGGGAACCAGAAGAAGCTCCTGGCTCCCTGCTTTGACCTGACCCAGCCCTGGCCGTTGCTGCCATCTGGGGAGTGAACCAGCTGATAGAAGACTCTCTCTCTCTCTCTCTCTCTCTCTCTGTGTCACTTCCTTCCTCTCTGTAATTCTGTCAAATAAATAAATAAATTTTGGTAAATAAATAAATAAAATGGGCTAATAAATTGCCCCTCCTCCTAGATTCTGAGAACTGCCTGCCATGTACACAGAGCACACGGGAAAGCGCTCTGCAAATAGTCGCAGATGGCCGGGGGCCGGGTGTCTGTTTTGTTTTGTTGTTTAGCCTGTCTAAGCCGTGATCCTGGGAATGGCAGGGCCTGGCTCTGGCTTACCTGCCTTTCCCCTAACACATCTTTACATCACCTCTTGGCTCTCAGCCAGTACTCACGCTGCGTCAAAGAAGGCTCTGGGGCCAGGGACGCCACCAAGGGCCAAGTGAGGACGGCTCCAAGGCTGTGAAACACCCACTGGAGGCCGGGAGCTGCCCCGCCTGAGCCGGGCCCTCCCTGCCCCTACAATCCCACGGTGCTCAGCTGTCCCCGCAGCTCCCCCAGAGGTAAAGCAGGTGCCAAGGGACAGAGGATGCCTGGGAGCAACGAGGCCCGGTGAGGCTGGCGGATGAGCCACAGCACAGGCACGGCTTGGAACCCCAAGTTCCTGGGTTGGAGACTTTCCGCTCCGAGCAGCCGCGTTGAGTTGGGGTGGAGGGTGCCTCGAGGGCGTGACCAGGCCGTCTGTCCGTGGGCCCTGGGCGTGCCCCTCTGCTGCTGACGTGGGCGTGGCTCCGCTATTCTAGGGCAGGGGTGGGCTCCTCCTGCTGCCCTCAAGGTGGTGGCTTGTGCCGCCGAAGGACGCAGCAAGGGGACTCAGCATCTATGCCCCGGCCCCCCTGGGATCCCCCGGCTCTGAACCCCGAGCCAAACCCACGTCTGCTCCTTGTGAGTTGCCAGGTGTGCAGTATTCTGCTAGAAGCGAGCTTAGGCAGCACGCGTGGGGACGCCAGGCGCCTCGCAGCGGCTGCGCGGGGCCTTGCAGCCCCTCCTCGGGGGCCAATGCTGAGAGTACAGCCCAGATGGCCCCTGGCTTTGGCCTTGAGGGGCTTGTTCTGCCGAGAACTCTGCCTGGCCCAGGCGCCCGCCCTGTCCTAGGAGCCGCCTTAATCAGCATCCCGCACTGCGTCATCTCAGAGGGAGGTGCCCGCCGGCTCCCATCTGCAGGCAGCAACCTGGTGTTCCCTCTCCTCACCTCGGTCTCCCTCCTTAGCCTCGGAGCTCCACGGGGGAGGGGACCGTGTTCATTTCCATCCATCTCTATATGTCTACACCTGGAATACAGTAGGTGCTCAACAAACAGGCACAGAGAGAAGACAGGCAGGAAACGCAGAGGGTAGGAGGATCCGAAGGGAGGGAGGCAGGAAGCCCAGAGGGTGCGCATAAGAATGAGACTGGCTCAGGTAAGACAGCTGCAGGGCGGCGGAGTTCAGACGGAGAGCTGGGAGAGGGGAAGATGGGCGCAGTGGATGCCACCCGGGGCAGGAAGGTGCGAGCTCCGAGGTGGAGAGGCGAGGAGCTGGTAAAGCCCAGGGGCACAGGCTGAGGCCAGGAGCTGGGGACAGCTGGACAGTGGCCCATGGAGCATGGCTTTAGCCTTAAGGCCCTGGGGAGCCTGGAAGCATTTTCGGCAGGGACACAGCAGGGCCGCATCTGGAAAGACAGCCAGCGCCACGCCGAGGAGCGGTGAGAGCATGCCCAGCCGGAGCAGTGACGGCGGGAGGGAGGAACCAGATGCAGCAGAAACCCACGTGGAAGGAGAAGCCTTGGGTTTTCCTGCTTGGCTGGTGGGGTGTCAGAGCGAAGGGAGGGAGGAGTCTGGGAAGGCACCTCTATGTAAATGACCAAGCTCGGGGAAGGGGGGATGGTGGGGTCGTTGGCTGACCTGGGGAGGCTTAGAAAAGGAGCAGGGATGCATGTGTGCATGTGGTGGGGGCGGGGCAGAGTGCAGATCAAGTGTTTGAGCTTGCGGAGCCTGTGGGACATCCAGGAGGTGAACCCAGGCTTCTGTGGAGTATAAGAACTGTCCAACCTGGGGACAGACGTGGGGCAGCTTGGAGGGGGACTGTGAGGAAGACCCCTGAGGGGTCTGCTCTGCAACCCCACGTGGCCTAGGCCCAAGACGGACAGTGCCGGCCAACTGCTGCATGGATGAGAGGGTGGGTGGGTGCGTGGGTGGCAGATGGATGGATGGATGGATGATAGGTAGATGGAGGGATGAATGATAGGTAGGTGGAGGGATGGTGGATGAATGAATGGATGGTGGAAGGATGGATGGCATATGGAGGGATGGACGGATAATAGATGGATGAGCAGATGGACAGACTGACAAACGGATGTGTTTTCTCCCCTCTAAAACCTTGGGCTCCCCGGGAGTGAGGACTGGGCACTCTGTTGATTCCCCCAGTGTAGCCCAGTCCAAAAGTAGCCAGTCCACAGGATGGTCCTGCAGCTACTGCCCTCGCTGTGCAGATGATGGTGAGCGGGTGCGGAGGGAGCAGGGGGAGCGGAGGGCGGCCTTGGCCCCTTCCCTGCAGATAGGGAGCTGAGGCTGGAAAGGCGTGGCATCTCCCCCGCCCCACTCCCAAGAGCCCCTCCATCTGCGTGGGCACCTTCTGGAATACTGAGCGGCAGGCAACTCCGTGGACCACAGAAGGGGACCAAGACTCAGAGGAAATCACCCACACCTTCAGGAAGTAACGGGATTTTCAGATTCCCAGCTGGGGTACTGCTCGCCAGCACCCCGCCCCCTTCAGTCCTGCTTTCCTTGGTGACCACATGAAGACAGGGAGGCCTGCCCTCTGGGCTGTGGGGGGCTGGGTGGGGGTACGGCACAGGCTCTGTAACCCGCAGAGCACTGTGGATGACCTTTCCGACCCTGTGGGTGGCATGGGGGGCCCTGCCCCCACCCTGGCCCCCAGCAGGCCCAGGTGCTGTCAGTGGGTCGCTGGCCAGGCAGGCTCGCTTGGGACAGAGGGATCTGTGCTGAGCTGAGTGCTGCTGAGGATGACCCCATGTGAAGCCAGCACGTGTGGCTAACGCAGCTTGACAGCCCCGCCCCCACCCCCACCCCCCGCCTTGGGGCTTCGGCAGTGGGGACAGGGACAGGGAGGCAGCCTAGCCCCACCATCATCTTTCTTTCTTTCTTTCTTTCTTTCTTTCTTTCTTTCTTTCTTTCTTTCTTTCTTTCTTTCTTTCTTTCTTTCTTTCTCTCTCTCTCTCTCTTTCTCTCTTTCTCTCTTTCTCTCTTTCTCTCTTTCTTTCTCTCTTTCTCTCTTTCTTTCTCTTTCTCTCTCTCTCTTTCTCTCCTTCTCTCTTTCTTTCCTTCTCTTTCTCTCTTTCTTTCCTTCTCTTTCTCTCTTTCTTTCCTTCTCTTTCTCTCTTTCTTTCCTTCTCTTTCTCTTTCTTTCCTTCTCTTTCTCTCTTTCTTTCCTTCTCTTTCTTTCTTTCCTTCTCTTTCTCTCTTTCTTTCCTTCTCTTTCTCTCTTTCTTTCCTTCTCTTTCTCTCTTTCTTTCCTTCTCTTTCTCTCTTTCTTTCCTTCTCTTTCTTTCCGTCTCTCTCTCTCTCTCTCTTTTTAATTTTAAGTTTTGGGCCGCACATCATGGGGAAAGTACTTGGGCCCCTGCCACCCATGTAAGAGATCTGGATGGAGCTCCTGGCTCCTGGCCTTGGCCTGACCCAGCCCTGGCTGTTGCATGCATTTGGGAAGTAAACCAGCAGATAGAAGATCTCTCTGTGTGTTTCTCTTTTTCTCTCTGTCACTCTACCTTTAAATAAATAAATAAAAGTATTTTAAAAAGTGACAGAGCAAAGAGAGAGACAGAGAGAGAGAGAGAGAGATCTCCCATCAGCAAGTTCAGTCCTTAAATGCTCACAGCGGCCAAAGCGAGGAGCCCGCCCAGTGTGGTGTCCCTCAGAGCTGGTGCTGAGTGCCGAGAAGGGCAGGCCACCCACTGTGCCCCAGCCCCAACAGCCAGTTTTCTCTCTTGTTCACTAAACCAGTACTCACTGAGCCCCAGCTAGAATCGTTCTAGGAAAACACAATGCATGGACAGTGGGGACCGCTCGGGCAACGCGAGGCATTCAAGTTCCAAGACATTCAGGTCCTGATGCCCCCGCTTAGTGGTTTGGCAATTTTGGGTCCCAGGTGGCCAGTGGGTCCCAGAGCAGCTGGGAAGGCTGGCAGAGGCAGAGGCTGGACACACGTGTGTCCCCTCTGCTTGCGAGCAGCAGGCAAGCCCCTCCACACACCTGCCAGGGGCAGGCAGCGGATGCTTCAGGAATGAGGCAGGGCCTGCGGAGGAGCCAGACGGCCCAGGGGGAGAGGCCGTGGGGCGCGCTGAGACTCGCCTCGCTTCCCCACTCTGGGTAGGGGGAGGGATGATGTCTTAACCCTCCTGTCCCCCGAGGCGGGTTGGTGGCATCGGCCCAGGGACTGATCTGTTTTCCCACCAGGAAACCAGCAGGAAGCCCTCCCAGCTGGGAGGCAATGACCAAAGGCCTTGCCATCCAGAACCAGGCGATGGTTGATGACGGGGCAGGGGGCGCAATGGGGGCTGGACCTTCAGCTGAGTCAGGGAGGAGCTCTCCCCGAAACCCTGTGGGAGCCCCTGACTGGAGGCCTCCCAGCGAGAAGATGACCTCACCCAGCGGCGTGACGCGGTGGGCCGGCAACGCCACGGAGCCAGCGCTGCCTCCTCCCCAGCGTGCCCTGCCCAAGCACACCCCACGCAGGCCGGCGCGGCCAGGGGCTGCCAGCCTCCAGGCGCTCCCTGGCGCTATCTGGAGCAAACCCAGACCAGGCAGACATGCTGGGGGGGAGGGAGTCGCTGTTCTGGCCGGCCACAGGGGCTGCATCAAGTCACTGTCCCCAGGGTATCCAGAGAGGACCTGGGAGCCAGGCTTGTGCTCTGCATGGCCACCCAGAGTGGTCTCAGGAGCCCTGACTCAGACACAGATGCGGTCCTCCCCGGGCCCATTTATCCTCCATTAAGGAAGGGCCTGGGCTTACACACCGGGGGCCCCGCCTGGCTTCCAGCCTGGACGCGTGCACAAAGAGGCCCCTTACAGCTGCCTGGAGAGCGGCAGGGGGCTGGCCAAGGCACACAACAGGCTGAGAGTCCTCCCATCCCTCTCGCTGGGAGCACTCCGTGCCCTTCTGGGGCCGGCTGTGTGGGATAGCTCCCAACTCAGCACCCAGTCCTACACCAGGAGGTAGAGCCATGGCCTGGATCTGCCCGAGCCTTCCTCTCACGAAGTCATCCACAGAGCAAGGCTGTGCCGGGGGAATCAGGCGCCAGGGTCCCCAATCCAGCAGAGGTGTTACAGCAAGAGGACGTAACCAAAACACACCTTGCTGTGGGAGCCCGGGGCCCAGGCATCAGGTGCAGCCACAGCCAGGGGTCCCGAGTCCTGGAGAATGAGTTCAACACAAGGCTTGGCAGGGAGCATCAGCTTAAGCTAGGGGGCTGGGGTAAGCAGGAGCCCACGTGGCTCAGGCCGGGGAGAGGAGCCAGGGTCCTGGCTGTGCTGCTGTGGGCAGGGAGGGGCTCCAGCAGTGGAGGGGGCAGTAGCATCTTTTTTTTTTTTTTAAGATTTATTTAATTATTTGAAAGGCAGATTTACAGAGAGGCATAGGCAGAGAGAGAGAGAGAGAGAGAGAGAGGTCTTCATCCGCTGGTTCACTCCCCAGATGGCTGGAGCTGTGCCAGTCTGAAGCCAGGAGCCAGGAGCTTCTTACAGGTCTCCCACGAAAGTGCAGGGGCCCAAGCACTTGGGCCATCTTCTAGTGCTTTCCCAGGACATAGCAGAGAGCTGGATCGGAAGCAGAGCAGCCAGAACAAGAACCAGCACCCTTATGGGATGCTGGCACGGCAGGTGGTGGCTTTACCCGCTTTATGCCACAGCAACGGCCCTAGCAGTAGCATCTGTGTGTGAGAAAAGGCCCCGGGCTTGGAGGGGGATGGACAGGGATGAACAGGTACAGAGAGCCACAGAGCAGGTACCTATAGGGGCTGGCAAGGTGTGCAGGCCTGGCAGGTGGTGAGGACTGGGTGGAGATGGCCAGGAGGAGTGAGGGCTTTACAGCAAGGGGTGGAGGACCTCCAACATACCCGCTCCTGATCCACAACCTACGCAGCCACATGGGTCCTCTATCTCCCCATCTGTGAAACAGGAACCTGGGCCGGATGAGCCCCAGAGGCCCTTCCTGCTCACACACACTTCCCGTGGCTCTGTAAAGCAAGGGGCTTTCCCTGCCTCTGGGGGAGATGGAGAGCGTCCACCCCACCCCGTGCTGGCCCTTCTCTGAGCCTCAAAACTGGAGACAGGGTCCAGCACTGGAGCTGAGCAGGACAAGGGCCCCTCCTGCCCAGGTGAGCACAGGTAGCCTGGCCCAGGAGGCTGGTTGCACAGGACTGCAGCGCCACCTACCGTCCACCGAGGCAGAGGCCAGCATTCCCTGGAGTCTGGCTCTGACCTAATCCCAGCGGGCAGAATCAGAGCAAGAGCCCCAGCACCCCCTGCCCCAGGAACACAGCACATGGCTCTTGCTCAGATGAGGCTTCATCATTGCCCCCAGACTCCACGTCCCTAAGTTCCCCACCAGGCACAGGCCCTGCCGCAAAGTAGAGGCTGCCTCCTGCTGCCCCCTGAGTCCCCACAGTCCCTGCCCTGCCCTGGACCTCTGCAGACGCCAGGAATGGTTCAGGGCTCGTCTCTCCCTCTCCCCGGCTCCGAGCTCCTCAGGGAAGAGGCTGACTGTGACCCCCTGCTCCCTGGAAGCGGGCTGCTGTTGAGCGGCGTGGCCCTACTGTGCTGAAGGACACAACGCCGCCACGGCCACTGCTCCTGCAGCTGGGACTCGCCCAACTCCTCCCCCACCCCCGGGCTCTGCTCACACACCCCTTGCTGCCCATCCCTCTGATCGCGCCAGGCGCCATGCCCCGCTGGCCCCAGGTCTGGCCTCTCAAGGCCTCAGCGTCCCTGCCAAGGTGATTTGGCCACGAGCGCTGGGACCCCACAGTGCTCAGAGCTTTCTGGGAGCCGGGGGCCAGCACAGGAAACGTGATGGGCGGTGGGGACTGCAGCGGCCTCCGTGCCCACCTCCTTGCTGTACAGGGCTCCCAGAGGGGCCCTGGACTTGCCTGAAGTCCCAGCAGGGGCCTGCGTCTCCCTGCCCCCACCCTCACCTTAAAGTGGCCACTCCGTGACTTCTGCCCGAAAGCCCAGGAGAAGAGGGTTCAGGAGCCGGCCCGGGGCCCTACTCTGTGTCCAGACTGGGAGAAAAGCTCACTAGTCTGGCACACGGCACGCGCCAGGCACACAGATGCTCCAGGGAGGATGGTGAGGCCCAGGGAACGAGCGGCCTTTCTGGGTCACAGGTTTTCTCGCGGGGTCTCCACCACCATGCACAGAAGTCAATTCTGCAAGGCAGGACGAGAAAGCACAAAACCAAAACACACCTTGCTGTTCGGAGACCCTGAGCAGCATGGAAGGCTTCCTGGACGTGGTGAGGGGGGCACTGCTGGAGGCTGTAGCGCAAGCACAGAGGGGAGGTGCCTCCCTGCCCCTCGCTGTCCACTTAACACATGGCGTTCTGGCCCCACACAGTCCCTCACCTACTCCTACCCCGCCACGCAGAAATCCCCTTGGGCTCATCCCCTTCTCTCCATACCCACGGCCACTACCTCCATCCAGGCACCATGACCTCTGCCACAACCTCCTCGTCCTCACCATCGGCCTGCCTTAACAGCCAGCCATCTGGTCACACAGGCCCAGCCTGGGTTCTCAAGGCCCTAGTCCCACCCCCCAGCCCCATCGCGTGACACTTCATCCTGAGCACAGCATTTGGTGACACAGGAAACTTGTCATGTCGGCCGCTTTGTCCTTCTATCTTGCAGAAAACTGGGCTAGACGGCCTCAGGCAGCCCTACCTGGGCTCCTCCTGCGGCGCCCGCCGCGGGGGTTGGGGGAGGTCGGCGCCGCCTCCCCGCCTTCGCCGCCGCCCCCTGGAGCGCTGGGCGGTGGCTCCTGGGCCCAGGCAAGCCCAGCCCAGTCCCGTCTGCCTGGGAGCGGGGAAGGTCTGGGGGCTGCTGGAGCTGCCGGGAGGGGAGGCGGGGCCCGCGGCTGCTTGGCGGGCTGGCAGCGTCCCCTGTGGGGGCCCGGCGCGCGCAGAAAGCCGCCCACAACCCCCAGCCTCGGCCCGCCCATCCGGCCGCGGCCGATTGGGAGGCGCCCTCCACCTGGAAGCGAAGAGCCCCCAGCTGTTTCAGTCCACCCGGGCGGGGTGGATGGAGGCGGGAAGGGCCCTGGGAGGGAGGCAGGTGCGCCCGGAGCCGGAGCCCACTCTACAGGAGGGAAACTGAGGCGGTCCCAAGGCCCGAGCTAGCAAGGGAAGGGCGGTGCTGACTCCCGCGCCCCCTCTGCCCGCCACCACACCTGGCGTCCCAGTAGGCCAAGGGAGCTCGCTCTTAGAATCACAGGGACAGTTAGCATGTGGATTCTAGCACCCCATCTCCTGGAAACCAGGTGGGTCTGCGGTGAAACCCAATAATTGGCTTTCGATTTCAAAAGTGTTTTATTTGAGAGAATCCTGTATCCCTGGGGTTCACTCCCCAAATACCCACAACAGCTGGGGCTGGGTCAGACTCAAGCCAGGAGTCCGGGTCTCCGACGGGTGGCAAGAACCCAAAACTTGAGCCATCACCTGCTGCCTGCCAGGGTGTGCATTAGCAGGAAGCTGGATTCCCAGTGGGGCAGAGATTCCACCAGGCTCTCCAGTAGGGCATGCGGGCGGGGCAGGCAGCAGAGGGACCTGCCACGCCACAGTGCTAACCCCAGTAATCCACTTTTTAAAATAAGCAGGCAGGAGAGGCATTTGGCCTAGTGGTTAAGACTGCATTTGGGACACACACTTCCCGTCTGGGGAGTCCCTGGGTTGAGTGGCATCACTTCTGATTCTAGCTTCCTGCTAACATGCACTCTGGGAGGCAACAGGGGATGGCTCAAGTGGTTGGACCCCTGCCCATCCTCCACGGAGACCTGGCTTTGGCCTGGCCCAACTCTGGCTGTGGTGGGCATTTGGGGGGTGAGCCAGCAGCTGGGGAGATACTCCTGTGCACAGTCCCTAGCATGTGTGTGGGGTACCTGATCTGTGATTTAGTGCCCCGGCTCAGTATGAGCAGACAGCAAAGAATAAGCTAACATTTGAGGAAAGCCTCTGTTAAGAAAGACGTAGGGGAGCAGGTGTTCAGGCTAGCGACGTAACATGCCGTGATCCATACTGGCACGCCTGGGCAGCAGCAGTGACGGCGTGACTACCATGGGGACCTGCCCCTGAGGCTTCCGCCCTGGCTGGGTCCCAGCGGTTCTAGGCCTATCAGTGGGTGGGCGCGCTTTCTGTCTCTTTCTCCATCTCTTGAATAACTTTCTTTCTTTTCTTTTTTTTTTTTTTAAAGAAGTCAAGGGGCCGGCGCTGTGGCGTACAGGGTAAAGCCGCCCATATGTGTGCCAGTTCCAGTCCCGGCTGCTTGACTTCTGATCCAGCTCTCTGCTATGGCCTGGGAAAGCAGTGGAAGATGGCCCAAGTCCTTGGGCCCCTGCACCCATGTGGGAGACCCAGAGGAAGCTCCTGGCTCCTGTCTTTGAATCGTCCCAGCTCCAGCCTTTGGAATGGAATGAAGACTCTCTCTCTCTCTCTCTCTCTCTCTCTCTCCCTCCCCCTCTTTTTCTCATTGCCTCTGCCTCTCTGAAACTCTGCCTTTCAAATAAATAAAAAAATGTTAAAAAAAAATGGGGGGAGAAGAAGTCAAAGCAGATAATGGGGAAATAAATAAAAAAGAACTTAGAAAATAACAATGATGCCAAAAGTGGACTTAAAAGAGAAAACTGGGGGCCGGCACTGTGGCACAGTAGATTAATCCTCCACCTGCGGCACTGGCATCCCATGTGGGCACCGGTTCATGTCTCAGCTGCTCTACTTCCCATGCAGCTCTCTGCTATGGCCTGAGAAAGCAGTAGAAGATGGCCTAAGTCTTTGGGCCCCTGCACCCATGTGGGAGACACGGAAGAAGCTCCTGGCTCCTGGCTTCAGATCAGCTCAGCCCTGTCTGTGTGGTCATTTGGGGAGTGAACCAGCGGATGGAAGACCTCTCTCTCTGTCTCTCCCTCTCACTGTCTGCCTCACAAGTAAATAAAATCTTTAAGAAAAGAAAAAAGGGGCTGCCTTGTGGCTTAATGGGTAAAGCTGCGCCTACAGTGTTGGCATCCCATATGGGTGCTGATTCGAGTCCCGCTGCTCCACTTCCAATCCAGTTCCCTGCTACTGTGCCTGGGAAAGCAGTGGAAGATGGCCCAAATACTTGGGTCCCTGCACCCACATGGAGACCCAAATGAAGCTCCTGGCTCCTGGCTTCTGCCTGGCCCAGCCCTGGCCATTGTGGCCATTTGGGGAGTGAATCAGTGGATGGAAGATTTTTCTCTCCTGCCCCCAACCCTGTAACTCTGCCTTTCAAATAAATAAAATTTTAAAAAGAGAAAACTAAAGTTAATTTTCTAATAAGATATTGCCCCCATGAACAAGAATGGGATGCTACAAGAGAACTCTGGATAAACAAAACTGAACAGATAAACCAAAGTCTTAGTAAGACAATGGCAGAAAAAATTTTTAAAAACTATGGAAAAAGGGTTGGAAGATAATTGTAAAAATAATGCCAAAAAGCAAAGAGTAGGAAATGGAAAAGATAAGACAGGTAGGATAATCAAGAGCTCTCAACAGCCAAACGAGGACTTGGAATCAGCCTCAGAGAAAATGTGCAAGAAGGGGGAGAGTTCCAGACGGGAGAGACCCACCGCGGTCTCCACGCGGATTCGCGGCAGGACGTCCACACTGGAGAGCCCTGAGAGCCCCGGATCACAAGAGCCTCCAGAGAGAGAGAAAAAAAAAAAGCACTTCCTAGAAACCGGGACTGCGAATCAGGATGCGTGGATGTTAAAGCGAAAAGGAACGGGCAGGGGCGGCACTGAGGCTCAGTAGATGAAGCTGCCACCTGCAAGCTCATGTGGTCACCGGTTTGAGTCCTGGCTGCTCCACTTCCAATCCAGCTCCCTGCTAATGTACCTGGGAAAGTAGCAGAGGGTTGTCCAGGGGCTTGGGTCCCTGCACCCACGTGGGAGACCCAGATGAAGCTCCTGGCTTTAGCCTGGCCCAATCCTGACCATTGCCATCATTCGGAGAGGAAAATCAGCAGATGGAAGATCTCTCTGTAAACTCTTTCAAATGAATAAGTAAATCTGTAGAAAAAGAAGAAGAATCGGAATGTCACTGGGTTTCTCAATAGCAAGACAGGAACTTGGAGACATGGGGGAAGTGCCTCCAAAATTCCAAGGGAAATTATTTCCATTCCAGAGTCGTGGCCCCAGCCAAGGGCAAAGACAGAACACGTTTTCGGTCATGGAAGCTCTCTGCATACTTGCTCAGGAAGCTGCTGGGAGAGGTGGTTCAGCAGGAATGAGTGAGTAAGGCGAGAGGAGAACACGCGACCAAGGAGAGAGCAGAGCGCGGCTGGGTGTCAGGGCGCCCATATGGGATGCCAGCACCATAGGAGGAGGCTTATCCCACTGCACCACAGCACTGGCTCCCTCCACCCCTGCCTTTTTATTTTTAAAAAAATATTTATTTATAAATCTGAAAGGCAGAGTTAGAGAAATAGAGAGATAGAGAAAGATCTTCCAGCTGTTGGTTCACTCCCCAGATGGCCTGAATGAGAGGCTGGGCCAGGCTGAAGCCGGGAGCCAGGAGCTTCATCCAGGTCTCCCATGTCGCTTTCCCAGACAAATTAGCAGGGAGTGAGATCGGAAGTGGAGCAGCTGGGTCTCCAACTGGTGCCCATGTGGGATGCTGGAGCTGCAGGCAGTGGCTTAACCCACTGCGCCACGGTGCCGGGCCCCTAAACGTTTCAAACTACATGCATACGCTCCTAATCTGGGGCCACTGGCCGCACAAGGACAGCCGTTTTCAGCAGAAGGCCTGGCCTGGCTCTGGACACCTTGGCAAGGAAGTAGGAGAACTTGGAGCTGGGAGCTAAGCCGAGGAGGAGGAGGAACGAGATTCCTCTCTCAAGGGCAAAGCCAAATGCTAGCCCTTCATGCCACCTTCTGTGGCCTCGGCAACCACGTGCCACGCTTCCCTCCCCCGTGCTCATCCCACTCCCACCCCTGCACTCACGGTCCGGCTTCAGCGGTGGCTGTCCTGTCTGGTCTCGTCACTCCCACCAGGCCGTGGGCTCCCCAAGGTCAGTGCTACCCACCCAGTGACACTGAGAAGCTGCTCGGTGACTGAGCTGAACGCACGGGCGCCGGCACCCAGTGACAGCCGGCCACGTGCTTCCCGGCAACCAGCGTGCCCCATGGTTTTGGCACACACCAGCAAGTCCCTGAGAAACGTGCCTTTGCAAACAAGCCCCATATCCCCAGACGTGGCCAGCATTTCCCCCTTATGTTCACAGGGGAAAGGGCAGCGAACGACCTGCTGGGAGCCACAACCTGGAACTCGAGCAGGGCATGGTGACGATGGGGCACAGAGAAGCCCTGAGGATTCCAGGGTGTCCAGGGGAAGGGAGGGACTCTCTGCAGAGAGGCCTGGGTGGGCGGGAGGAGTGAGTCATCCCCGGCGCCGCCCACCCCGAGCTGCCCCTCAGAGCTGGCTTCCAGCTGCCAGTGGCTCTGAGCCCCACATCTGGAGAGAGGTTTTGGCCTCTGGGATGGGGCAGGCAGGGTCGCGGGCTGCTCTGGCTGGTGCGTCACCAAAGCGGCTGGCTGCAGAGTCCTCACCCTGCCGCAGGCATTATTAGCCCATCTCGCCTGGAGGGCCCCGAGCTTTCGATTTCAGGGACTGGTAACATTTAAATAAAGACGTGGTGACCAACAGAAAGTGGTCCTTTATTTTTGCGACAGAAAGAACATCTAGCAAGGAGCCATCTGTACTTTCTGTCTCTCAGTCTGCAGTGTTTATGTGATGTGCTCACTGACAACACCTCGAGCTGCATACCCATGGCTGTGGCTACTCTGCATGTGAGAGAGGCTTGGCAAAAAGAATGGCAACAGCGCTGTGGCATTGTGGGTAAAGCCACCGCTTGCAGTGCCGGCATCTCATGTGGGCGCCAGTTCCAGTCCTGGCTGCTCCACTTCTGATCCAGCTCTCTGCTATGGCCTGGGAAAGCAGTGGAAGATGGCCCAAGTTCTTGGGTCCCTGCACCCGCGTGGGAGACCCAGAAGAAGCGCCTGACTCCTGGTTTCGGATCAGTGCAGCTCCGGCCATTGTGGCCTTCTGGAGAGTGAACCAGCAGATGGAAGACTCTCTCTCTCTCTCTCTCTCTCTTTCTCTCTCTCTGACTCTGCCTCTGCCTCTCTGTAACTCTGCCTTTCAAATACATAAATAAATATTTAAAAAAATAAAAGTAACCACTTGGGGGCAGGCATTGGCCTCGTGGCTGCGAGAGTGGTTGGGACGCCTGTGCCCCTTGTCAGAGTGCCTGCGTGCGAGTCCTGGCTCCGCTAGATCCCAGCTTCCTGGCTAATGTGTGCCCTGGCACCTGGGAGGCAGCAGGTGATGGCTCAAGTAGTTGGGTCCTTACCACTCGTACGGGAGACCTGGATGGAGTTCCTGAATCTTGACTTCAGCCTGGCCCAGCCCAAGCCGTGGCAGGCACCTGGGGAGTGAACCAGCAGATGGGGGCTCACTCCCTCCCCCCCGTCGGGTATGTGTGTGTGTGTCTGTCTGTCTGTCTGCCTGCCTCTCAAATAAATAACACATTTTCACACCATAAAAAATGAGCAAGGCATAATCTCAACACAGAACAGTCCTTTTACAAAAGGGCAGCAGTACATTTAGAATAACAGGCTTCATATGTAGGATAGAAAAGAAATCTGGGGAGAAATAATCCAAAGGTTTGCTTCCCAGTATCACTCACCCATTGACTTTGTGGATTTAGCAACTCAGCTAGTCACTGTCGGGGCACTTGGGGGGCCCGGAAGCCCCACCCCACGCAGTTCCACTGGTGCTGCGCGGTCTCCACATGCTGAGAGGCTGAGAACCCTGGATGCGGGAAGAGCGGCTGGTCGGGCGGTGTGCAAGCTTTGGGTCCATCTGGCAGACCCTCTCTGTGAAAACGGAGGTCCTGAGAGGGGACTCGAAGTCACACAGGAAGCCAGTGAGGAGCCGGCCCGGCCTGCCAGCCACCCTCTCCTGAGCTGCAGGCTGCTGGCAGGTCCTGCCCCGCTGCTGGAAATGCTTCGGAGCCGGGCTGGGGCTGGGCTGCGGGCGTGGGTGGGGGATCGAGTTACCTGCTTGGAGAGGGCCCCCTCCCGCGGGAGCCTCCAGCTGGGCAGGAAGGCAGTTCAGCCAGGCTGGGCTCCTGCAAGAAGCCAGAGCTGCTACAATGGGGCACTTGAGCCATCCAACACCTCCTCGGGGCTGCCGACACCCCTGCTCTGGGCAGAGGGGCGCGGGAGGGGCTGAGCTAGTCAGGAGGGCTCTGCCTGGTGGGGGGTGGGTGGGTGGGGTGTAAAATGGGCCTCTTGGCCACCCCAGGGCTCTGCTCAGCTCTGCCCCCTGCCTGCTGTCTCTGCCACATAAAGCCTCGTGGGTCAGTGACACCAGGGCCCGGTCCACTCTGGGGGCCTTCACCACCCAGTCTGTGCAATGGGCAGTTGTGAGGACGCACTCGGAACCTTTCAGCTCAGCGCTGGGGTGGGGGCGGGGTGGGCTTCCAGACCCAGGCCCTCCCTGTACAGCCCTGCTGGCTCTTTCCCACTCTGAGTGGAGGGGTGGGGACGCTGAATTTCCCTAGCATATGCCAGAGACTCCAAGCAAGAAGGAAATGCAGTCAGCAGTATGTCCCAGGCACCTTGCAGGTCTCAGTATGTGCTGAATGGAGAGAAGAATAATGAGGTTCAGTTTAAAATGTCCAGGAAAGGTGCCAGTGCTTCTCCCACCAAAACCCAGTCCTAGGGCCGCGGCCCTCTCTCGGGGGAAGCAGGCTTGGGGAAGGGCCCCTCGTGCCCAGCTGTGTGAGCTCTGCTGTTCTGACTGGCGGGAGCCAGGGCCCAGTCCTCCACGGGCACCCCCACAGCTGAGCGGCTTCCTACACAGTCCCGGCGTTCCTCGGGTGAGCCTGCTCCCACCTAACCTTCCCGGAACCCTGGCCCTGCAGGAAGCAGCTCGGCCGTCTCTAAGTTCCAGGCTCCTGGGTAAAGTGAGCTCCCGCTGCTGACCCGCAGTGGGCCGTGAAACTCATACTCCAGCAGCTGACATGGTCAACACTCCTGGGACCTACCCCCAACCCACACCACCCTACAGGCAAGCACGTGCGAACACGGGCCCTCTCTTGCACAGAGCAGTGTAGGGGTTAAGTGGAAATTGGATTGGAATTCTAGCCCTCCTAGGACTCTCTTTTCCCATCTTTAAAATGGAACTGCTAACGGCCACGGCGCTGGGTGGCCGGGAGGATGGAAGGCAGTCCTGTAAGCAAAGTGCCCCACCCGGTGCAGGCACCCAGCGGTGCCCAGCGAGTGTCCGTGCATCCCTTCTCCTTGAAGCGTCCCTGGCCCTTGGCGAGCCTTCAGTCCACAGCTATGGAGTCCTACTTGGGTCTAAGTGGAAGCACCAACGTGCAGGGGAATGAGGAGGCCCTGGGCTGGGAGCTTGGAGCAGGGGTGCTGTGAGGGGCTGGCAGCCAGCAGGCCTGGCCCTGAGCCCCGCCCGGGGCAGCCACCTCTCTAAATCAGAAGCTTCCCCTCCTCCCGGCGAGCAGGCTCTGGCGGAGGCCCTGGCCACGCACAGCGGACCCTTTGTGAGCTCTTGGCTCTCTCCATGGCTCCCCCGATCCTGTCATCGCCTCCAGGGAGCCCTGGGACTGCAGGCAGGAAGGCGGTGCGCAGCCCTTCCCGCTCCCTACCACCTCCAGCCGGCTCTGCCGGCCTCCGCCCTGCATTCAAGGCCTGGGGCTCTGGTCCTGCCCCCTCTCCAGTCTCATCCCTGCCAGCCCCCTCGTCCTGTCCCCTCCGCTGCTCTGTCTGCAAGCACGGTCCTCGTCCCGTGTGATCCTCAGAGGTGGAGGCCAGGTCTGTGGGGGGCCCTGGCGTGCCTTTACCCCAGGAGAGCTCAGCCTGTCCTTGCGCCCAAGTCCCTCAACCCACTTCGTTCAAGGAGAAGTGAGCTCTTCTGCACGAAAAAAACAGTCAAATAACCAATGGAGACAACACGTGCACACGAGACGACAGAATGCTGATTGCGCTCACGTTTTCATAAAGCTATAAGAAAAATATTTTTATACTCTTTATCCAGTTGAAAATTAACTTTCTAGAAAGGAGGACTGTAGGGGCCTGTGCTGTGGCGCAGCAGGTTAAAGCCCCGCCTGCAGCACCGGAATCCCATTTGGGCGCTGGTTTGAGTCCCAGCTGCTCCGCTTCTGGTCCAGCTCTCTGCTATTGTGCCTGGGAAAGCAGCAGAGGATGGCCCAAGTCCTTGGGCCCCTGCACCCACACAGGAGACCTGGAGGACGCTCCTGGCTCCTGGCTTTGGAATTAGCGCAGCTCTGGCCATTGCCGTCATCTGGGGAGTGAACCAGCGGATGGAAGACTTCTCTTTGTCTCCACCTCTCTCTATAACTCTGTCTTTCAAATAAATATTTAAAAAAAAAAAAGAAAGGAGGAATGTAAACATCTTTATGCCTGTGAAAAGATGCTTCATCTCACTCAAAATAAAACAGCAGTGCGAAGTGCCATTTGGGCTGCGTCCCCAGACTGGCTCCGACCAAACGGGAGACCCTGTGTGCTCTGCCCACAGTGCTGTCCCGCGGGCAGGGGGAGGCCGTTTCCTGCAGCACTGTCTGGAGCAGGGGTTGGCAAGCCTGGTCCGCTCAGGATCAGATGGCCACTATTTTAGGCGCGAGGACCACGCGGTGTCATCGCTGCTACCCAACACTGCTGTTGTGGCTCAGAGCAGCCAAAACAAACATAAATGGGTGTAGATGTTTCCAACAAAATCTTATTTATGAACATTGGAATGTAAATTTTACATCTCATAAAACATCCTTTTTTTTTAAAGATATCACTTAAAACTTAAAAAAAAAAAAATAGGGGCTGGCACTGTGGTATAGTAGGTTAAGCCTCCACCTGCAATGCTAGCATCCCATAAGGACGCCAGTTCAAGATCCGGCTGCTCCACTTCCATCCAATCAGGCTCCCCGCTAATGTGCCTGGAAAAGCAGCAGGAGATGGCCCAAGTGCTTGGGCCCCTGCACTCATGTGAGTGACCCAGAAGAAACTTTTGGTTCCTGGCTGTTGCGGTCATTTGGGGAGTGAACCAGTGGATGGAAGATTTTTCTCTCTGTCCCTCCATCTCTTTTTTGTAACTTGGCATTTCAAATAAATAAGTAATTAAAATTATTTTTAAAGATTTATTTATTTATTTGAAAGTCAGAGTTACACACAGAGAGAGGAGAGGCAGAGAGAGAGAGAGGGAGAGAGGTCTTCCATCCGATGGTTCACTTCCCAATTGGCTGCAATGGCCAGAGCTACGCCAATCTGAAGCCAGGAGCTTCTTCCGGGTCTCCCAAGCAGGTGCAGGGGCCCAAGGACCCGGGCCATCTTCTACTGCTTTCTCAGGCCACAGCAGAGAGCTGGATGGGAAGTAGAGCAGCTGGGACTCAAACCTGTGCCCATATGGGATGTCAGCACTTCAGGCCAGGGAGTTAACCCACTGCACCACAGCGTCAGCCCCAATAGAATTATTAAAAAAAAAAAAAACCATAAAAATACTTTTGTAATTTGAGGGCACTGGGCTGGATCTGACCAGAGCATGCCTGCTCTGTTTGCAATAGATGGGTACCATAAACACCTGTCGACTGCTTGCAGCAAAGTAAGTGTGGAATGAGCAGGGGTAGGCCAGGGTCCCTGCTGCAGGAGTTGGGGTGGGGCAGCCACTACCACACGGCCGTGCCTCCGGAATGCCCCTGAGGACTGGTGCTCTGCAGGCTTTTTGCGCTGAGTATCTCTGGGGACGAGGAGTCCGTGCCTGGTGTTGGGGCTCAGCATCGTGGGGAGAAGGGACAGGTTCTTCACCCTCTGTGCGCCACCACACGCACCCTCTGCCACAGCTTTTCTCAGGCCAGCAATCTCATTAGCACCCTGCCAGGTGGACGGCCAGCAACTGTTCACACTGCCCGCAGCGTGCGCCCTGCTCTGCCTTTGCTCACGCTGCTCCTTCCACCTGGGTGTGCTTTGTTCTCACTCAGTTCTGTCTGCAAAGCTCACTCCCATTGGCCCCAGGCTTGGGGCTGGTGCTTTCTGCACCCCGATGAAGGCTTCTTGGGTTCTGGCAAAACACTTGAGGTGCCTGGCAGGTGTCGGGATGGCGGAGGGGAGGGAGAGGACAGCCGGACGAGTGCAGGTTTAGACAGATGGGGTGACGGGATCGGGATAATGAACGGGGCATGAGTGGCCTGTTCATGGTGGGTGGTACGAACAGGAACTCCAGCTCTGGGGGTCTGACTGAAGCCTAACTTGGGCTCTCTCCCTGGCCCAAAGCCCCACCAAGAACACCACTCATCCCTGGAGGGGGATCTGGGGGTGGCTTCCCACATTCCTCCCTCTTGCCCTGTAGACTGTCCCCATGGGCTCTCCAGGGGAGGTGAGCATCTGAGTCGCTCTGACCAGAAAACCTGGTGGAGCTCTGGACCCTGTTGAGACTGGTCTGTTCTTTCTACCCAGATGCTGCAGCTCACTGGCCACCCCAACCTGCCCCAGTCACAGGCATATGTGGGTGGGTGGACCCTCACCGGGACCCAAAAATGGAAAGAAGCCAATCGACCTGCTGGTCCTTAGGCACCAATCCTCTGGAACATGCAGTAAATCGCCTAACTCCCTGGCGCCTCGTTTATCTGACGTCTACACTGGGTCATCTACCGCATCGGCTACTGTGAGTATTAAGCGACGTGTGGGGCACAGAGCGGGCACTTGCCAGCATTTGCTTTCCTCCTTTGGTCCCCATGCTAAGTGCAAGCTGCGGGGACTGTTGCCTCGTCTCGCATGTGTCAGGACACCGCATGAAGGACAAGTTGGGGCGGCTGGGAGAGGCCAGCTATGTCCCACCGTGCCAAACGCATGCAGCCAGCCTTGCACCGGGGACGCTTCCTGAAGCCTTTTCACCCCACAGACTGTTTGGTCATGCAGTCTCACCGGATTCCCCTCTGTCTCCTCCCCTAGATGTGGACCCCGACCTCAGGTCCCTGGGGCGATCGCTAGCAAGGGTGCCACACCCTGGGCAGAAGCAAGCAGGAGGGGCGGGGCAGGGGTGGGAGGCAGAAGAGGAGAGGGACTAGGTGCTGAGAGGCAGGGAGCAGAGCTCAGTGAGGAGCACTGGGCCTGCATTCAGTAGGCTCCATCCGTGCTAAGTGCCTGGTGTTTGCCAGGATCCTTGCACGTTCTGGCTCCAAGTCCCGTTGGGAGCAAGGTGGATCTGGCCCCGCGCATCCTTGCACAAGTTACTCATGTCTTGGTCTCGGTGACATCACCAGCAACGTGGCCGTACTGCTCACGCTTCACAAGGCTCTTTTGCCAATGACATGCGTTTATTTATGCAAATTGCTTGGCTCAATCCCTGCTAGATAGCTGATGGCTAATACAATTGTTAAAGAGAAGATTCCCATTCAGTACAGCGTGGTCCCAGCAGAGGCTCCATCCAGCCCCCTCGGGGGCCTGGCCGCAATCAGTCCTTCAGCTGAGAGCCGAGACAGCTGGGGCTGGAGAAGGCGGAGGCGGGGCAGGGCAGAGCCTCGCCAAGTCTCTGCAGGCACTCTCTTTCCATCCACACACTGTTTTCGGGAGTAGAGCCTGCAGCGCAGGCATGTCTGCTGGTCCGCCAAGCACTCCTCTGGGGAAAGCGGTATGTGGCGCTGGGGCGCAGTCTGCGCATAACAGGGCCGATCCGGCGACTTCCTGAACTCACAGCTGAGGATGTACTTAAGGAGCGATCCGCGATCCGACCCGAGGCTGGGCCTGCAACACGCAGCTCCGGGCCCCTCCTCCCTCTGGCCGTCCCCGCTGCTGAGTTACAGCCTGGCCCGGGAGAGCTCACTGCTTCACCCCAGAACATTCTCTTACTGGCTGGAGTTTGAGGCGGTCATAATGATACCAGTGTATGTGTAAGATTTTTCCACTGTTGCCATAGTGCTATCATATCCTTGATTTCATCTGATCCCCACACATTTTTTTTTTTTTAACAAATGGAGAAACTACGGCTAAGGGAGTTAAGTTACTTCTCTACATCTTGGTCCAGTCGCCGGGTATTTTCAGTAAGTCTAGTGCTCTTCCCATATTCAAAAGGAAAACTGGCACTTCCTGAGTGCCCACCGGAAGTGAGTTTCTGTTTGAGATGTTCTAGCTGCCTGGTATGCTAATACTACAACCACTGAGTGGCACAAAATTAAAATGCCTTTATTGACATGTTGACTTTCCTGTAGGATTATAAAGTTCAGATTTGTGTCATTTTACTTCTTAGATTTCAGTGTTTATTTTTTAGAAACTATAAATATTGGACAACAAACATGTTCCTTATGCTTATCATGCTTTAATGCTTGTTCATATGCCACCTTATGGAATACTACATTGCTTTTATCTGTATAAAGTCATCAATAATTTTCTAAATAAATAAAATGCATTTATTTGAGAGACAGAGTGGATCTCCCATCTGCTAGTTCCCTCCCCAAATGCCCACAAGGACTGGGCCTGGGCCAGGCCGAAGCCAGGAGCTGGGAACTCAGTCCAGCTCTCCCTCGTGGGTGGCAGGGACCCAGCTACCTGAGCCATCACCAGCTGCCTGCCAGGATGCGCACTGGCAGGAAGCTGGAAGTGGAGCAGAGCTGGGATTCCACCCTAGGCACTCTGATGTGGAATGCGGGCATCTGACCCAGCATCGTAGTCCCTGGGCCAAACACTCACCCCTGATCAATTTCAGAAAACTGAAGTCGGAGACTTACAGGAACCTACTTTATCTAAAATCAGGAGTTGATATATTTTTTAAAATAACTACCTATTGTCATTTTGGATAGTGTGACAGAGCAGTGGCTCTCAACTGGAGACAAGTTTGCCCCCAAATGATACCTAGCCAGGTCTGGAGAAACCTGGCTTGTCACAGAGGTGGGGAGGGAAATCCTGCTACACAGAGGCTGCTGACACGGCGCAGTGCCCAGGACTCAGTGTGCCTCTCTGCCCCAGCACACAGGATGATCGGGCCGGAATGTGCAAGGCCAGGGAATTCTGATGCACAGGTTAACAACGCAGATCTGACTCTCCACCTCTCAATTTTTTGGGGGTTGGAGGCATAATTTCTATCCATTTTCAGTGGTCAGATGGATAGTTTTTTTTTTTTTTAAAGATTTATTTATTTATTTGAAAGGCAGAGAGAGAGAAAGAGAGAGAGAGAGAGAGAGGAGAGAGAAAGGTCTTCCACCCACTGGTTCACTCCCCAAACAGCTGCAACAGCCAGAGCTGAGCCAATCTGAAGCCAGGAGCCAGCAGCTTCTTCCGGGTCTCCTTCTTCCAGGTCTCCCACGTGGATGCAGGGGCCCAAGGGCTAGGGCCCTCTTCTGCTGATTTCCCAGTCCATAGCAGATAACTGGATCGGAAGTGGAGCAGCCGGGACTCGAACTGGCGCCCACATGGGATGCCGGCACTGCAGGCAGCAGCTTTACCTGCTATGCCACAATGCCAGCCGCCCTCAATCAATTTATAAAAGTAAATAAAATGAATTGACATTCAGATTTAATCAGCCTGAACTGCTCACCTCCTATGCCCAGGCAATTTACTGACCATTTCAAAAATGAATCAATTCTAAATCAGCTGCTGTGTGGCAGAACAGGAACTCCAGCCTGGTCTCCAAGGCGACGTGGAGACTTTTTTCAGTAGTTTCATTCTAAAGTTGTTTTTTTTTTTTTTTTTTTAAGATTTATTTATTTATTTGAAAGGCAGAATTACAGAGAGGCAGAAAGAGAGAGAGAATTTTCCATCTGCTGGGTTCAGTCCCCAAACGGTCACAACAGTCAAGGCCGGGCCAGGCTGAAGCCAGAAGCATCCTCTGGGTCTCCCACATGGAAGCAGGGGCCTAAGCACTTGGGTCACCTTCCAGAGCTTTCCAAGGAACATTAGCAGGGAGCTGGATTGGAAGTGGAACATCCGGGACTCGAACTGGCACCCATATGGCCCACAGCGCCGGCCCCATGAAGTGATATATTTTTAGTTCTAAGATATACTGTCCCACCACAATTTCAAAGTTTTGAAACTTGGATGCAGCTTAAATACAGCAGAACTATTTTTCAGTTCTCCTGAAAGCTATCACTTAATTAAAGTGTTTTGACTAACAGCCTCCTAGAGCTGAGTGGAGGAGGCTGACGGAGGCAGGCGGGAAGGAAAGTGACCGAACAGCAGCCCTCGGAGTTCTGACACGATGCCTGGCCCCTGCCCACTGTCCTTACCTGCTGACCCCTGCCCAGCCTCCAGAGCTCACTCACACTACACTCCTCCAAGAAGCCTTTCCAGGGACGAATCTCACACTTTTTTTAAATAAAGATTTATTTTAGTTATTTGAATGGCAGAGTTACAGACAGAGAGAGGGAGAGACAGAGAGAGGTCTTCCATCTGCTGGCTCTCTCCCCGAATGGCCGTAATGCCAAAGGGGGGCCAGGCTGAAACCAGGAGCCTCCTCTGGGTCTCCCACATGGGTGCAGGGCCCAAGCACGAGGGCCATCTTCCAGTGCTTTCCCAGGTGCATTAGCAGGGAGCTGGATTGGAAGAGAAACAGCCAGGACTCAAACCAGAGCCCCTGTGGGATGCCTGCTGGCTTAACCTGCTGTGGCACAGTGCGGCCCTGAACTTCACCCTTTTCTACTGCATCTACTGCATTCTACCGCATCTCGATCCTTTATCTGTCAGAGTGTGTCGGTAACATGACAACAGCAAGCCACATGCTGCTGCCGACTGCCTGCCTCCTTCCTCACGGGACACTCGGCCATCCTTGCTTTACACGTGAGGAGACTGAAGCCCACCAGTAGGAAGGGGACAGCAACCTCCCCCAGGCCCTCGCCACAGAACAAGGACCCCCTTCTCCGCTCTCACTAATGTCCCAGGGGCTGTGGCTGTGTCCCACCTCATGTCCCACTACTGCGCTGACTCCTCAAGAGCTGGGGTCAGATCCGCAGGTCTGGCACGGGGATGTGCACAGGGCCCTGCTCACAAGTTGTCACGGGGACTGGGAAGACATAACGTCTGCGTGAGAGCCAGTGCTGGGGTTGGCTCTGTGCAAAGAACACGGCCTCTGGCTTTGTAGACACGACTGTGTGACCTCAGGCAAATAACCTCTTTGAAATTCAGTTCTCTCGTGGGAATAATGTCAACTTCATGCAACGTGGGGTTTTCAAGCATTTCACACGGTGCTGGCAGACAGGCGGCACTCAGTGCGCATCACGTCCCTTCCTCAGTGCGCCATCACAGTCAGCGTGGCAGGACTCCACCCCTTCCGCCTGTCATTTCAGCACACCGATAAACCGCACGCCGAGAGTACTGAGATTGCTAATGATCTGAAGCTGCAGCAGCTGCCGTTGCATGCGGTCATCTGTCTTCCAGGAAGACTGCGAAGCTGGAAAAGGAGCTGCAGTCCAGAGGAAAAGGCCAGCGAGGAGCAGGGGTCATGTACAAGTGCACAAAGTGCACGTCTCCCTGCTCCCACTCCTGCAGGCCGGCTCCCCTTCTGTATAAAAAGGAGCCCAGACACCAGCAGGTTCTAAAAAGGGCACTGAAAATTATACGGGTTGTGCTTTGAGAAGGGAAGGAAGAGGAGGAAAAAAAAAAAAAAAAAACAGAATAGGGATTGCTTGACTTGGAAAGGAAAGGCTAAGACGGGTGATAAATAAGAGGGTATTAGACGGCAGGGAGGGAGGTGAGTCACTTGCAAGCTCCTGGGAGGACCCAACAGATCAGGTCTCAAGTCCTGGAACATTTTAGAAGACTGTACAAATCACAGACATTATTAATTACAATTAAGTTTTACTAAGGTAGGGTTTGTGTTCTCACACTTTCTCAACTTGCCCCCAAACTGCAGGCTGGACTTTGCCATAGGCATCTTTTTTTTTTCAAGTTTATTCATTTATTTTTATTTATTTGAAAGGCAGAGCAACAGGGAGAGGAGGGGTGCACAGGGGAGATTCTTCCATCTGCTGGCTCATTCCACAAATGTTCTCATCAGCTTGGACTGGGTTAGGCCAAAGCCAAGAGCCAGGAAACCCCATCTGGGTCTCCCACATGGGTGGCAGGGATCCAAGCACCTGGGCTATCATTTTCTTCCTCCCAGGGTATACACTGGCGAGAAGTTGTATCAGAAGTGAGGGCAGGACTCAATCCCAGGCACTCCAATATGGGATGCGTATTCCAAAGTGATGACCTGGAGCCAGCACTGTGGCATACTGGGTTAAACCACTGCCTGCAATGCCAGCAACCCATGGAGCACCGGTTCAAGCCCCGGCCACTCTACTTCTGATCCAGCTCCCTGCTAATATGCCTGGGAAAAGCAGTGGAAGATGCCCCAGGTATTTGGGCCCCTGCTACCCACATGGGAGACCCGGATAAAGGTCCTGCTTCGTCCCGGCCCAGACTTGGCTGTGGCAGCCATTTGGGGAGTGAACTAGCAGATGGAAGATCTCTGTGTCTATCCATTTCTCTGTAACTTGGCCTTTCAAATAAATAAATAAATCTTTAAAAAAATAAAGTGACGACTTAACCTGCTGCACCCCAACACCCACCCATGCCATGGGCATGCTTGCCTATCATCCGCACCGTTCCCATGGCCAGTGCAGTTAGGAACTCCAGCCTCAGCAACTCAGAACATCCACCGGCCAGAGAGTGAGGCCAACTGCTAAAGATTTCTAAGGGTTTCCATTGATTTCTCCATAAATCCTTTCCCTATCCTCATCTCTGGTTGCTTCCCTCGGCCTGAACCTTGCAGTCACTCTGAATTCCCATTTGTTCTAGAACACATCATTTGTTCATTCACTCAACACATAAGGAGCAACTATTACATGCTAGGCACTATTTCACGCAGTGGGGATAAAATCACAATACCTAAGACAAGGTTCTAGCCCTGGCAGAAACTCTTCTTTAAAAATAAAAAAAAGATAGATGTATGAGTAGATAGATATAAATGCAGAGTTACAGAGAGAAAAAGAGGGAGAGGGTGAGGGAAGGGAAGGAGGAAAGAAGAGAGGGAGGGAGGGAGGGGGGGATCTTCCATCCACTGGTTCACTCCTCAAATGGCTGCAACAGCCAGAGCTGGCCAGGCCAAAGGCAGGAGCTTTATCTGGGTTTCCCACATGGGTGTAGGGGCCCAAGGACGTTGGCTGTCTTCCACTGCTTTCCCAGGTGCATTGGCAGGAAGCTGATTGGAAGTGGAGCAGCCGGGACTCCGCTTAAAAAGATGAGTATTTCCTCTATAAGGAATAGCCTGGTTTATCAGGATCAGCTGGTCAAGGTTTGAATCCTCCTGGCTTTGAACAAGTCACACACTCTCTGATTCACTCAATGGGGACAGCAGCACCCACTGGCTCAGGTCGTTGTGATTCCGAATGAAATAATTCATACCAGTTACCAGGAGGTGCTCAATATATAGTCGCTGCTATCAGCTAAGAGGAAGCCCACAGTCTACAAGACACAATTGTCAGGAACTCTCAGCATCGATTTCTTTAGGAAAAAAGGCTTTGCGTGTCTACAATCTAGCCACACGCATTCTTCTCAAGAAAAACAATCGTACCAAGAACAGGAATTCGCCAAGTAAGAGGTAAGCAAATACCAAATATTTTTAAAACCAAAATTTTATGGTAATGCAAAACAGAAATGTGCCAAGAACCCCAGACCCCAGTCTGTTCAATAAATCTCTCTCCTGTAATGCTGACATGCTTATGGGATTACTGTTTACATTAATAACAGTTGAAAGGGCAGGCACCGCTCACCTGCCAAGACAGGATCCCTTCAGGGTTTCCATCTTGGGTTACGTGGGTGGGGTGTGACAGAGCACAGCAGTCAGGGCTTCTGCTCACCCCAGCCTCTGCCGCCACCGAGCGGTGTGAGCCTCCCAGGCCCTCCTGTAAAATCAGGGGTCACCGATGCAGGCTCCCCTACGTGGGACTGGTGTGGTGTGACACACGCAAGCGTCACATGTTAACCAGGAACCTTGAAAACCTGAGGGAGCATACTGGATAGCCTAACGATCATCTTCTGGGGTTTTGTGGGAGGGGGAAGAATCAGACATTATAAGGTAGACTTCCAACACTAAGGGAACAAGTCACATTTTCCTTGAGTAGGAAATTGGAGACTCACTTAGAAACACTTGGGGTCATGAAGTCCCAAGTACACACCATTTTCAACCTATTATTAGAAATGCTAATTTTTCAGTGACTTCAGACCGTTCCAACCTGACCTATACTGGCAATGATGGTGGAGAATTTGGCTGTTTTATACACCATCATCACTCATTCACTGAATGAGCTAATATACGGGGAAACGACTATTGCCGCTATTATGGGTTCTGCAGAGTGCTGCCTACTCCTGACCTCCTGTACTTAGCACTGTCTACTAGTCTGGCTGCAAACTGGGAGCCACGTCAAAACCACCCAGGCTCTCCCAGGGCCTACACCCAGTGGAAGAACCAGGCAAACCTGGGAGCGCCCAGATTCCAGGGTCCAGGAAGTGACCAAGGTCTAAGGGTTGAGCAGCGAGGGTGTGAGTGGCACCAGGCTGTACGCTCCGCACTTCGGTTACGGGGTGTCACCTCCAGCTGGCCACGGCCCTCCCCTCACACCCTGGGGTTGCCTCTAGCTGTGGTAACCATAAACCCCGGTCAGCTCTAGCTGGTCTCAGTAGTTCTGGCCTATTACTAGTGCCCCCTCACGCTTGCAAAAGCCCCCTGATCATCGGGATGATGCCCTGTTCCTGGCAGTCCCTGGCTCGCATGTCCACCATGCACCTCAGCTCCCTGAAGGTCTGGGCTCTGTCTTTCCTTTGTATCCATGACTTGGACTCAATTTCATTCACTCTTTGTACCTGGAACCCTTTATCTGGCCCTGAGGCTAAACAGGTTGAGCACCACTGTCATTCAATACAATTATTTGAAATCAGAATGAAAAGCAAATGCAAGATGATGCATTTGCTTTTGCCCCGCCTTTCACTAGCCTTGTGACCTTCTGATCCTCAGGTTTTCACATGAAAAATGGGGATGACAGCATCTTCTCCACGGGGGAGAGGTTCACAGGAGACAGCAGCGGGAAAGTGCTGCACACGCTGAGTGCTCTGTACGCAGCAGCTGTTGGAAGACAATGACTACACCTCCCGCTCTTGCAACCGTGACTTGCTGTAAGAACTTGAACCAACACCGAACAAGCACTAAATGAACACATCGTTTCATGCAAAGGCCTGGCTGCACGTCAGATTCTTGAATTACAAGATGTATTAATCAAAATTCCACCTCGGGATGAAGTTTTGACTCCGTTAAGTCCGGTGTAATAGCAATTAAAAAAAAAACACAAATCTCCTTCTCACATCCGTCAAGCACAGAACACAGAACACAACAGCACTATCCGGCTGCATCCTAGACACGGAGACGAACAGCATTAAACTCCACCCCGGTGATAAGCAGACCCCGTTAAGAATGTTGACTCATAAAAGCGCGCTCACTCAGATGTTTAGGTCCATCCCTTCTCTTGAATTGTGGCCTCTCAGATTTCTGACCCATGTACACAGAGAAGCAGAAAGGCCCGATTGTGTCAATAGTGATTCTCGTGATCCCCCAATTACTGTATCCCCTTTGCATTATATCCTTGTCGAACATTTGGAAGGAATTAAAACCCTAAATTTCCAGATGTTTAAACTACTACTGTAAATTTAAACTCATTAAAAAGGGGGCAGATATGCTACTCCTGCTTAGTTTTGAAGCCTGTTTGTTCACCCTGTACAAGTAATTTTTGAAACCAAATACAGTGGCAGGTAGTAGTGTCTATTTATATAGCATTCATGGTGAGAAATAGGGACTTAAAAAAAAAAAAGGCCTGGAAATTAATTTGAGCCAACCTATAGATCACACTCGTTGTTTCCTGAAACTGATCTAGTAGATATTTTTATGCTAATCTGTACTAAAAATGACTTTGCTTTTTCTGGCCACAGAAAGCTGGCTACAGAGGAACATTTGATTATGGCAGGAAGACAGCTGCACCCACTCTCGTGAAACACATGGACTTAGATCTATAGCCCTTTGTGGCAGGGTCTTGGCAGCCAAACAAAGGTGGCAGCATTTCTACACCCAGTGTGTAAAGTCTCAGAAGTTTAAAGCTCCAGAGGTTTTTTTTTTTTTTTTTGCCAAGGAACCCATGTCGACTATAATGAGTGCTTTTTAGATGCTGTGCTGAAAGCTGGCAATGGATAAAGCAAGAACATGAAAGGACCCTATTCCCAGAGCAAACATTTCTTTTACAAACCTTAAGAATGAAGTGACGTTCACAATCAATTTTAAGATTGAAGGCATGGAACAAAGTACCTGGCTCTGGCACTTATTAGCTACATAATCTGAGGCAATTAGTTTACGTCTGTGGGCTTGATTTCTCAGCTGAAAAATGGGAGGAATACCTGCCTGAGTTTTCCTGAGAACTTGAATGAGAGACCCAAGGCGCTCTGTCAGCTCTAAGTATCATAAAACACGGCAAGCACAACCTTCCTGTTTCATGAATTATTCTAAGTAGTACTTAAAAACTGGCTGCCCCCTAAATGAAACAAAAACAAACCAGATCCAACTAAGTGACTGCAGAGGAACTGGGCTCAAGTCAAGAGATGGGCTCTTCCACCTCAACGCTGACTCACCTCATGGCAACTTTCCTAAGATGGAGATTGAAAATATTTATAAAGAATTTGCTCTTATTTTACAAGTACCAGACCCTACATTAGGTTTCAACTCTGTAACTCTTTTTCTGAGTATTAATTTATTTGAAAGGCAGAGTTACAAAGAAGGAAAGATGAAGAGATGGCTCTTCCATCTGCTGGTTCACTCCCCAAATGGCAGCAATGGCCACACAGGCAGGCCGAAGCTAGGAGTTTCTTCCAGTCTCCCATGGGGGTGCACCTTGGGCCATCTTCCACTGCTTTCCCAGACCATTAGCAGGGAGCTGGATCAAAGTGGAGCAGCTAGGACTCGAACCAGTGCAGATGGCAGCTTAACCTCCACAGCGATGGCTCGATCTTTCATAAGAATAACAGGTATACCAAAAGCAAAAACACGTCTATGTGTACTAAATCTTTTGTGTTTTTTGTTTGTTTTTGACAGGCAGAGTGGACAGTGAGAGAGAGACAGAAAGGTCTTCCTTTTGCCATTGGTTCACCCTCCAATGGCTGCCGCAGCTGGCGTGCTGCGGCCGGCGCACTGTGCTGATCCGAAGGCAGGAGCCAGGTACTTATCCTGGTCTCCCATGGGGTGCAGGGCCCAAGCACCTGGGCCATCCTCCATTGCACTCCCGGGCCACAGCAGAGAGCTGGCCTGGAAGAGGGGCAACCGGGACAGAATCCGGCGCCCCGACCGGGACTAGAACACGGGGTGCCGGCACCGCAAGGTGGAGGATTAGCCTATTGAGCTGCGGCGCTGGCCATGTGTACTAAATCTTGAATATAATTTCTTATGTTTTACAAACTGTTCAGATGTGATACTTTTTAATTGCACAAGGCCTTCATGGATAATCAATCTCTTTCCCTTTAATTTTGAGAAACTGATTTGCTGAAGCCTATGACATGTGTGTGTGCCTGTGCAGTTATAACTAAGTACTACCACGTTTTTGTGGGCCAGCTCTAGGCTTAGTCAAAACATGCCTCTAGTACTGACAGCACCTCGCCCAGAAACCTGGCACAGTGCAAGCATTCAGCTACTGCTTGTGGAATAGTCTCCAGACTGCTACTTCCTAGTTATGTAATCTTGTGAGTCTGTTTACTGGCAAGACCACCACTGACTCAACCTACCACCAAAGATCAGCGTGCAGACATCTTAACAATTGGTGTTTTTAAGCTTTCAACAGATTTCACAAAAACAAACAAACAAAAAAACAATCACAAAGAATAAACACAAAATGATGGATACTTAAAAACTTATCTAATGCTTCATGCATGTTTTTGGACACATCATTCTGGCAGAATGCAAAGGGGACTGGAGTTTGCAACTTGTCCCAATGAGAGGAATCTATCTCCTTCTGTCTTGGATCTAGGCGAACCAAGTGACTTGTTGTGACCAAAAGAATGTGATGAAAGTTGAGTTCTTAAGTGAGGCTTTGAAGCTGCTGTCTCTGCCTTCTTGGAACTCTAAGGCCATCATGTAACAAGGCCAAGATAAAGGACCACAGGACAAGGCCCAGCTATCCCACCCAGACCCCAGCCAACCTGCCACCCAGATGCAGAGAGCCCAGATGAGATTAGCAAAAGAACCACTTGACCAACCCACAAAACTGGGAAATGACAGTTTCTTTAGCTACTCAGTTTGGGGATGTTGTAAGTGACAGGTCACCGATGTTAAATTACCTAGCCATCAAAGCATCTCCTTGTGTAGGTTTTCTCCTTGTGACACAGGCCCAGGAGAAGTAATCTGTCATGGCCACACCACTCTGAAGAGCACTAAGAAATGGATGCAGGCACTGCAAGGTCAGCTCCGTTGTCATTCTGCGGTTATGAACTTGATCAGCTCCTTCTGCCAAGGACAGAGACCTCACTCGAGAACGCTAAGATAGATTCTTGTTCTCCTTCTCAGACTGCACAGGTACCATGTCCTCATCTGATACGTGTGCCGGGGCCTGTCTGTGACTAAGGGTCAGACCTCCAGCAAACAGCACCAACTACTGCAACGTGAGTTCACCCAACGACAGCTCTGCAATTCAACTCATCCATTTAAGCTTTAGCCAGCAATCAACTCACAAACTGTGGCCTTTCACATCAGGGCCCATCTAGTCATCAAAAAAATTACATACACTTTACATTTCATTAGGTAAACCTTACATTCCAGCTTTCTTAGTTAAAATGTTCTTCTATATCCCAAGTAGTAAACCATATACCAAAAACAAAACTACCTCATCTTGAAGCTGATTATCTTTTTTTATTTATTTTTTGACAGGCAGAGTGGACAGTGAGAGAGACAGAGAGAAAGGTCTTCCTTTGCTGTTGGTTCACCCTCCAATGGCCACCGCGGCCGGCGCACCGCGCTGATCCGATGGCAGGAGCCAGGAGCCAGGTGCTTTTCCTGGTCTCCCATGGGGTGCAGGGCCCAAGCACCTGGGCCATCCTCCACTGCACTCCCGGGCCACAGCAGAGAGCTGGCCTGGAAGAGGGGTAACCGGGACAGAATCCGGTGCCCCGATCGGGACTAGAGCCCGGTGTGCCGGTGCTGCAAAGCGGAGAATTAGCCTAGTGAGCCGTGGTGCTGGCTGAAGCTGATTATCAAATATTTCTAAAGTTGTCACAAGAGTGACTCCACCAAAATATATTTAAAACAAAATTTAAACAATTTTAAACAAAATTCACATTTTATTTAGATTCAAATAAACTATACAAAATCGATTTTTCTTCACCAAAAATAACAGCAATATTTTCTGTATTATTTCTAGATAAACCACAAAACACTTATTTTTGTAGGTTTTCCAGGTTTTGCTTATAAATCAAGACAAGGCAGTAGTCATGGAAGAAGTCAGAAGAAAACAGGTGAGTCAGTTTTCAGTATCCACGGCCTCTGACACTGTCTTGACCATTAAACACGAGTGTTTGACATAAACCTGCAAACAAGATGTAGGCTCAACAAAGGAATGTAAACAGCAACACCCAGATGCGGAATGACAATGGCAGGTCCTTCCACTGCTAACTTACTCCTTTAGGATTCATTTGATCAAGACAAAATTTACACTGAAATCCTTGTGTGGTAAGATCACGAACTTCTCTCGCGTAATTGTCCACTTCAGAGTTAACTATCTCCTATTAGTCAAAACTCTTAGTCAAAGGTCAATTGTGGGCATCATTGTAAATTTCTTAAAATCTATTCCTTTCTCCCACACATCCTGAAAATTTATTTCTTCAAAACACTGCTAATTCAAACCTGACAATTGGATCAACAGTGATAATAAATGCTATTTGTAAAATGACTTAATTGAAACAATTCCAGGTGCCACTACCAGAGACACAGAGGTGGAACGTGGCACTTCCAATGCTACCTTCTGGAAGAACTAAGAGGTTGTCCGAGCATGGGAGTTTAACAGGAGCCATTTAATTAGGGAGATTATCAATGGCTAACCTATTCAATGGGAGGCCTACAGGCAAAGGTATTCATTAAGTGACCTACAAGAGAAAGTCTCTTAAGTATTTTCAATGGGTTCTGAATTATCTGTAGGAAGCTCTGATTTAGATGTGTAGAGTTTGATGTATGTATCCACCATTAAATCTAGATCATGTTTTATATCAAAATTTATATTAAGCAAAGCCAAGTTACTCGACCTTTGGTCTGTTAAAGTGTTCCTCAAGTACGCTTTGAGACGCTTTCGTCCATTTTCATAGCGCTCGTTCTCCACCTTCATCACAGGAAGGATACACAGCACCTTCAGTAAGGCATACACATTAGGAAAAAATTTGATGTCAGGCAGATGGAGAGCTTCATAAATGGTGGATGGAAGCTCTATATCTTTGCCTCTGTGTTTCCATTTTATCCTCCAACAATGAAGCTCTGCTGAGAGAGTGTCGGGGTTGGGTAGGTCACTTCTGTACATGTCAGCATGGTGCTCCTCTGATGTGTTGAATTTCAGCTGTCCCATGACCGACGGTACCAGAGATAAGCATTTAAGAGCTTTGAGGTGCTGCTCGGAGAATATATCTTTAAGTTCCTGAATAATGTGCTCCACTGTTGGAACACTCAGGGTTTCCTTATAGTAACTCTCAGAAGTTAGCTGAGACTCCAGGTTGCCTTGCTGCGCCCTGCGGAATTTCCCAGGGAGCTTCATTTGAATATCAAGCTTGGTTGCCAAGTTTGTGGCTTCCTCAAACCAAAATTCATGATACACTTCAATATTTTCCATGACTTCATTCAGCGAATGCAGGACTGCGGTCAAGCTACTGGCTGCAAAGAAGACATCAGAGGTTTGGCCCTGGAGATTTTTCCCAAAGGCTCTTGTAAAAGACAAGACATTTTTAAGAACAACAATGGTGACAATGAAATCAAAATCTGTGACTGCACTACAGAGTACAAACGCTCGGCCAGCTATGCAGTTACTCCACCTAATGTTTGTGTCACTGTTTATACCATCTAAACACAAAACAAGTGCTTGCAGAAGGTCCACGAGAATTTCAAACGCGTCATGCCTGACTGTCCACTCAGAGTGGCAAATTTCCTTCAGTTCCTTGCCTCTTTCTTCACTGTTCTGAAAAAGAACGGAAATTACATTGTCAAGTTCCAGAAGCAGCTGTGGTGATCGATGGAAAAAAGAACAAACTTCCTCGATTGTTCCCAATGCAACAGATACTCCCATAACAGGAACTGATTTTGCCAACCACATATTTAAGGCACAGGAAGAGCAGAGTGTGTAGACGGCTTGGGGATATTTCTCTAAAAGTCTCGAAGCAACAACTTTCATTTTGGAAGAAAATCCACTGGACACGATGTAAGCCTGCCCACGGCAATATTCCATATTCAGCCCCCACTTCTCGGTTATCATAGTGTGAAATTTCACAGCCAGAATTTCTGCATCAGCTTCATAAGGCAGGAAGCCCACAAACTCCTCTCGCAGGTTATGGGAGTCATCAACAAACCTCACCAACACGGGCAGGTGCTCTTCCCCTGCTATGTCCACCACGTCGTCAGTGATGATGGAGAAGAAGTGAGAGTCCCTCACTTCCCTGAGTGTTTCCTCACGAATGCAGCTCTCACAGATCTCCAGCATCTGCTTCTGCTGCGCCTTCGAGCAGAACAGCGTGTTAACGGCCGTGCTCTCAAAGCGCTTCCTCAGGACCTCTTCACCAGAATTTATCCGGCACTCCAGCAGGGCCTGGAAATTATCGGGAGTAAAGAGACCTTCGGGGATCTCATCAGCCTCGTGTCCATCCAGAGGTATGTTTTGCTTGCCCATGAGAATCAAAATTTCAAACAAAGATTTTAAGTATTCTTTGTTTTCCTTCTCCTCAAGGGTTAACGGTAAAATGTCTTCATCTTGCTCATCACCCCCTTCTTCTGCACTGGGGTTCTGAACACTGCTGTTGTTTGTTTCTTTATGTCTTTGTTCCTGTTCAGAAGTTTCATCAACTGGAAAACAAAGAATTAATTTTATAAGCAGGCTCAGGAGGAACCATACCAAAAAACTACATTTTTGATTGGCTAAATATTTAAAATCCACAATTTCATTCATTCAACAGTCACAGGCCATCTACTAGACCACAGACTAAAATATAAAGATTAAAATAAGACACATTCCAGAAGGAGACGAACATTGTAAACAGGCACACTCTAAGCCTATGCTGTTATGAAAGAGGAGTAATTGGGAGCCGGCACTGTAGTACAGTAGTGGTGCCGGCAGGAAGCCCACAAGTTCCTCTCTCAGGTTGAGATTCATCAACAAACCTCACCAACATGGGCAGGTGCTCTTCCCCTGCCAACTCCCTGGGAAATTCCCTTATGGGTGCCGGTTCGAGTCCCGGCTGCTCCACTTCCGATCCAGCTCTCTGCTATGGCCTGGGGAAGCAGTGGAGGATGGCCCAAGTCCTTGGGCCCCTGCACCCGCGTGGGAGACCCAGAAGCTCTTGGCTCCGGATCGGTGCAGCTCCGGCCACTGCAGCCATTTGGGGAGTGAACCAGCAGATGGAAAACCTCTTTCTCTCCCTCTCACTGTGCAACTCTCTCTCTCAAATAAATAAACAAAAGCATTAAAAAAGGAGTAGTTGTTTATAAACTTAACAATACAGTTCATATTACACAAAATAAAGGCAGTGCATCTCTTTACGTTAGTATTTATTTAGGCACTATATTTGGCACTTCACGTTATCATTTTTTTACTCTTTCTTCAGGTAGGTGGCATCAATGCCATTTGACAAATGGAGGCAGAAAATAACTTGTTCAAGATCACAGATGTAGTTAGAAGAATGGAAGAGAAATTCAAATCCAAGCTCATTTGGCTGCTAGGTTCATCCTGATGCTGCTTCTATCAAACCATTAAACCTCACCCTTCTATGGGGGATGAGACAGCTATACTAACCAATATAATAATATAAAGTAATTCAGGTAATTTTTAGGGCTAATACCAGAAACTTGGGCCTAATCTCTTCCCTCATATATGGAGGGGAAAACAGAGGCCCTCCAGGTTAAGTATCCTGTTCAGTTACACAGGTCAATGGTAGTCCTGGTAGAAGAATCCAAATCTAAGGAACTGGTTAGAACCTAGTTCCTAGAACACAAGACTGACAGCACAGCAGAAAAAGAACAAAGAAGTTACATTTGATAATGACAGAGCTAAGGGGGACATGAACAGGGAAAAGGACCCTTTGTTCAGCTGGCAGAAAATATTCCAGCAAAAGCACTATTAAGGTGCGATGGGGAAGCTGGCTGTCCAGACACAGAGCCCAGTCTCATCTGTCCAGAGCCCGTGTAAGCTATGCTTACAGGCATCCGAGGCTCTTCAGCAGGGCAAAGAGGACTATTCCTTCAACTCAGATGGCATCCCTATTCACCACATTATTACAGAGCGCAGTCCTGCATGGCATAGGTTTTCCCAAGCTGAAAGTGAGAAGTTATCCTAGACATCTACTTACTGCCTATCCCCCATGCTCTCCTGTCCTCCCTTCCACTGACCCCTCCCCTCCATGACCTCTCCACTTTCAAAGAAGTACTACTACTACTGCTCCTATCTTTTCAAAGCAGCAGCTCTTTAAAGCACAAGAGAGTACAGAGATGACTAAGTCTCTCTAGGGGGCATCTTTCCATACCTAAGTCCCACGTGGCCTCCCTGCTACTAGTGTTACCTTCTCTAATCCAACACAGTGCTCTAGGGAAGGACATCAGATCCACAGTGTCACCTCCTTACCAACCTCTCAATGGGTCCCTACTACCAATCACTCACAATCCCGGGCTCCGGCATTCTGGCACGGTGGGTTAAACTGCTGCTTGCAACACTGGCATCCCACATAAGCGCCAGTTCAAGTCCCGCTGCTACGCTTCTGATCCAGTTTCCTACTAATGTAATGTGCCTGGGAAAGCAGTGGCAGATGGCCCAGGCACTTGTGGCCATTTGGGAAATGAATCGGCAGATTAAAGATCTCTGTCTCTCCTTCTGTAACTCTGCCTTTCAAATAAATAAATCTTTTTAAAAAATGATTAATGATAGCAATAGCAGGCACTCAAGGAGGAACCACACTGCAGTGACAGAACAAGAGCAGCTCCTAGCCCTCTGGATGCTCGGCTCAGGCACTGGCACCTGCAGAGCAGCTGTGTGACCACCATCCTCAACACTGCAGGAGACCCCACAGCGATTATTCCTTACACAATTACCAAGAACTTATTTTGCACCACAAATTGGGTGGACAGAGATTCAGTGCCCATCCCTACTGCTGCCATTCCTCTCTACAAAAGGACACTACCTGTAGCCCTGTCCCTGTCCTACCCACTGCTGTACTGAGAGCATCCCGAGGGGCAGTGGCACAGCAGCTCAACAAAAACAAACTGAACCACAGACAATTCCAGACCACAGGACAAGAGCTGGCCACATTCTTACATCCATTCTCAAAGCAAATTTTGGACATAAAACATATTTATTTGTCCTTACCAGGTCAAGGCCTTTTTAAAAGGCATTCAGAAGTTGAGTCATTAACACTATCACTTACTTTTTTTCTGTTTCAGTGTCCTGATTTCATCTTCACTCTAAACGACAAGAAAAGAAAAAACAAATCATCTTTAAGAAAAGTGACCTCTAGTATATTACCTTAGACTCACAAATAAAATTTCCATTTTGAGCTCAATTTACTTCTTTTAAGAGCATAAATTCTTTATACTGAATACATTCTTCAAAGAGAGGATGGGAAAAACCAAACAACAATTTGCTAATGACTCCCAGCTTACAATAAAATCCTAGAAGGGAACGAGTATATCATTATCTTACTTTCTACCTAAATCATCCTAACTTTGGCTAAGAAAAGTGTGAGTGTATATGTATCATGACATTTGGAGTCAAATTCAAGAGGATGTAAATCATTCCCCACTCCACCCTGGAAATGCCCCTTAAGAAGGAGCTTGTTGAACCCCAGACCCTAACATGAAAGTGAAGAGCAGGACCAGCACTCTGGTGGAGTGGGTAAAGCCACTGCCTGCAGTGCCAGCATCCCATATGGACACTGGTTTGAGTCCTGGGTGCTCCACTTCCAATCCAGCTCTCTGCTATGGCCCGGGAAAACAGTAGAAGACGGCCCAACTCCTTGGGCCCCTGCATCCACGTGGGAAGACCTGGAGGAGGCTCCTGGCTCCTGGCTTTGGAGTGGCTTAGCTCCAGCCATTGAGGTCAACTGGGGAGTGAACCAGTGGATGGAAATGGAAAACCTCTCTCTCTCTCTCTCTGTTACTCTTTCAAATAAATAAATAAATCTTTTTTTTTTTTTTTTAAAGCGAAGAGCAATCCCTGGGAAGCAGAAGGTGACAGACTGCCAGCATGGCGACCCTCTGCAATGCTGACATCATAACCCACCCTGTTACTACTTTGTGGTAGTGCCAGTTGGAGACTGCAGGCAGTATGCTGGGCACACTGGACATAGTGCTGAACCTAGAATGTTCTCTCCTTATCCTGTGGCTGCAAGTTACAAGGGTGGGCAGATCTGCAAGAGTATGCCTGCTGTGAGAGATCTGAGGCTCCCTGAGGGGCAGAGCACAGGGAAATCACAGCTATAGGACAGGAAGTGGTTGAGCTCCTCACCTCCCATACATAATGTTACTAAAAAAAGGAAAAAAAAAAAGCTTTCATGGAGGACTCTTGTGTGTCAGCATTCATCTATAAGAGGACGCAGAAATAGACAGAGGGGAAGATGTATA